>NC_084645.1:29719978-30034040 GCF_019802595.1 Syngnathoides biaculeatus
GATTAAGCAGCTTCAGATCAAAATGGCAGACTTCCTGCATCTTTTCATGCATGGCATCTTGCCACTTGTATGTGGGTTTAAATGTGATAGACATGCCTACAAAACTTCTGGCCTTAGGGGCTGAATTTTTCAATAATTTTGGGCCTACTTGTGAACTATTCTTTTGCAAGACAATCTCCGCCACTATTGAGGTAAATGTTGAGGCTGTGGGGGGAGATAATTTGTGGCTAGTGCTCGTGTGACACAAAGTAGCCACACAGCCTTCATGCAAACACACATGCACAACACATGATATGACATAGCAATGCCGCACCTGCTCGAACGCATGACTTCATAGGAATGGACATCTTTCACTTGGACTGCTGAACCCAACGACTTTGGTTGATTCCCCAATAGTAAAGTTCCTAAGAGTATTGTGGTAAAAAAATCCAAATTATAAATTTCCTTGATTGATTTTGTGGGAAAATAACACTTCACATCAATTTATACACCATCACTGACGTATATTTTACAGAAAATCTTTTGCCATTAGTGATGACCTCATTGGGATGGTGCCCCTTATCCCACAACTGACGTCATGTTGTCCACCATTAGACAGCAAAGCAGATGTGTAGCAGACAGTGTAGCTCTGCGTTATCTGGTTGTGGGTGTTGTCTGAGTCAAAGAGCAGGTCTATTTAAAGCTTTTTCCACACCAAATGCATTTGAAGTGCAGCGAGGGAGGGCGGGATGTGGAGAGACAAGGCCATTCCCATTCCAGCACATGTTGTGTGTGTCCGTGTGTTTGTTGACTGGTTGAGAGAAAGCACAGCACATATAAAAACCAACCAATAAAGCAAAGTAAGGTGAAGTAGAGAAAAATAGGAGACTCGAGGGTAACTTTATGATTGAGCTTGAAAATTTACAATTGCGTCCCCCCAAAAATGGTAAATAATTGCCAATAGATGCCACAACATGGCCACAAAGCACTGCTTTTGTAAAATCACTTAACAGAAGAACATTTGTTCAGTCTGTCTTTGTGGAGTTGGGTAAAATTTTGCATTTCATGCCAGATTTCCAGATCCACGACTGAAGTCATGGCAAGTTAGCAAATGTCACCACCATGCTCCACCCACCGACCATGAGGAAGACTAAAGTCTCGCAATTTAGCTGTCTCTCATATGTGATTCCTTTTTGTTCCCAATTGGACAGAATCTGGAGGACAAGTTTGTCTTTGAAAAATCCCTGAAACAGGCTAAAACAAACGAAAAAAAATTACAGGTTATAATGGCACCTCAAACCAAAATGCAAGATGTCTTTTTAGACATGGATTTTTACAACCTTTTTGTGTGCCTACTCATGACAAACAAGGAGTTGGACATTTCAGACAGCATGTTCCAAACCTCGATTTATTGGATCACCATTCAGGAAATTTTTGGTACACGTTTAGTGCGTTTCACTCCCCAAATTATCTCTTTGTTTAGCTTGTTGAGAAAAACTACATTTTGAAGAGTCGGAAAAATTTATACTGTAGCTCTTTTCGCAAAAAAATAATAAATAAAAAAAAAGGGTGACTAGTAAATTGAGAGCTTCGCCTTTCGACTTAGCTCCCTCTTCACCACACCGCCAATCACCACCAATCTACATTCCTACCCTCACCTATGGGCACGAGTTGTGGGTCGTGACGGAAAGAACAAGATCCCGGATACAAGCGGCCGAAATGAGTTTCACCCCCAGGGTGTCGGTGCTCTCCCTTACTGATAGAGTGACAAGCTCGGTCATCTGGGAGGGGCTCAATGTCGAGCTCCCGCTCCTCTGCATTGAGAGGAGCCAGATGAGGTGGCTGCGGCACCTGATCCGGATGCCTCCCAGACGCCTCCCTGGTGAGGTGTTCCGGGCATGTCCCACCGGAAAGAGACCCCAAGGACAACCCAGGACACGCTGGAGAGACTATGTTTCTCAGCTGGCCTGGGAATGCCTCAGGATCCCTCCGGAAGAGCTGGAAGAAGTGGCCAGGGAAAGGGAAATCTTTGTATCCCTGCTGAAGCTACTTTCCCCACGACCTAACACGGAGAAGCAGTAAAAAATGGATGGATGGAAAAAAAGGGTGATTCATTTGTATATTAAGGCAACAATGTATGCAAAAATGTATAAATTATGTATAAAATATATGTACCTATGTATAGTACATCAAAATTTTGTTGCACACTACTGACCTAATGGCAAGTCATCCAACTTTGCTGCGTTGCTGAATCCAGGGATGTGAATGACTAATTTGGAAAAACACTGAAAATGTCTGCCGATGGGGGGGGTTGAGTTTCCTCCTGGATATTTTTTGCTCCTATCGGAACACAGAATGCACAGCACTTTGCCGGGAATGTCCACTTTTTTATGTGTTCGGTTGATACCGTATTCGGTCCTATCTGCACGGTTACACTTTTTTCAAGCCATGCCCGTCTGAACCAGTTTTTGATTCCAGCATCCTTGTCAATTGCCCGTGCTCGATCTTCATCCTTTTTTTTCTAACACTTTCACCATCCAAAAACTTTGAACACACCGTCGCTCAGTTCACGTAATCTAAGTCCCACGCGCCATTACTTGGCTAACTAACAAGTTACACTGCCATTTCTGAGAACCGAGAACACATGTAAATGCCAATGGTGAAACTCGATTAACCACTAAAACGATTGGATCGTTGTATTCCACAAACACATTTGTAAAATACCACCCCCCACACACACAAACCCACACAATAATCCAACATGCACAATAACATCCATCTAGACACTGATTTGCCAGGCCAAAACCACTGACAATATATAATCCCTGATGGGATGCGGGCACCTTACCGGATGTTTATCTTTCATCCGCATGTTTACTCCTGGAACTTCACCACTTTTCTGTCCCTCCAAGCATGAAAATGTGGCGTGATTACGTCGCCACGCTCTGAAATAGACGCAACGTTGTATGCAAACACACACGCGCGCATACACAAACGCACGCCGTCTACCCTGAGTCAACATTCTCGGTTCCAAGCCGGCCTCTGCTGACAGCGAATTCCAGCGAGCATACGGTGCTGACACATTTGGTTCAGGTCCACATTGCTGCTGCCATCATCTCTTGATCAGGTTTCACATCAAGCGATAGCACGGTCACACGTTCAACTCACTCAAATCACTCATTCGAACACACACACACTCACAAATGGAGACACACGTACACTCTCACCCCCACACAAGCGTTCACTTTCTATCTCTAAAACAAGTAGTCATACACATTCGCACTCATTTCAACACTTATAAATGCACATTTACACTCGGGCTTACAAACGCACACAAACTGACACACACACTCATTTCCTATCACAAAAACACACACACACACTCACACACGGACAGTACTTGAACATAGACTCAATTGCATACAACAATGCAACAGCCTCACTCACTCACAACCACACACAGACCACACACAGACCACACACACACACACACACAACACACACACACACACACACACTCCTACTCGATCCACAGACAAGTGACATCACAGAATGAAAGTGGATGTACAGTTTGTCTGTAAAGCAGACAATTTACCAGCTTGGAGACTTTTAAAATCGCCATGATGAAACATCGGACAGAAGAAGTAGTAATTATGACAAAACCAACCAGCATAAAAAAATGCCAATTTTCAAGTCGATCCAAATTGGTGTGAAGTCTACCAAATAAGTCTATAACGAAGTGCTGTGATCTCTCACATCTTGAAAAGCATGTTTGTCAAACTGAGTGATGCAATGTGGAGTGGTTCTTCGCATTAATCAGTTATGAGACATCCTTCAAGTGTGTAGCGCTCGCATTCCAAATTCTCTTTTATTTGCTTAATCAACGCGAGCAGATGAGTGACTGAAAGCAACTTCACAGTCGCCTGGAAGAGAATTCCAGGATCACATCAATTATATAAGAAGATGCGTAGTTTCCAGTCGGAAGATACAGGATGGTAAAGTAGGTAGAATCCTTTTCAAAACGGTTGTGTCAGAAGCTCACTGAAATTGAAAGAGTTCACATTTAAGCACTTTATGACAGGTAGTCTCATAAATTTGTTCAGCACTGTTTGGTATACTTGTCGCTTGGATATTGCCGTCATGGCACCATCATTTCCTATCTATCTGTCAGCTAGCTATCTGAGGAGACTTAACATTGTGCGAGTCAACTTGACAACAAATGAGGGGAAACACTCAGACAGGCGTTAACGCCCGTCTCACGCCATAAACACTTCGCACACTCTGCCGCTCAGGCTGATGACAAATGACAAAACGTGGGGAAAGAGACGCCCCCCGGGCACAACACGAATGTACGCAGGTGGAAGCGCCAAAGTCAAGCATAATATCGAAACTGCTCAGAACAAGTGACAATAGAGCTTGTGCACTTACGTCATAAAATCACGTGACTTTTTTTTACCTCGCCATATTGACGGTCAAGCTAAGCATTGCTCAATGCTAAACCGGTTGGAGACGACACGGAAATATGCCTTGTACCGCGACGCCCAGAGATTTGTCCGATACCATCAGACATTTAGAAGGTGAAAATACACGATGATACGTGGAAAAATTAGATAAACTCGGCATAGAAGACCCGCATTTAAAGCCGAAGTTTTGCCGATAAGAAATTGGACTGTTAATTCGCTTTCGCTTGTCTTGGACAACTGGATATACACATGGATGTGGTGAGTAAGTCGTCGAGATTTACACGGAAGAGTTTGAAAGCGTTTAAAAGTCTCGACGCATACGAATACTATGTTGCTGGATCTGTTCTCATCACGAATAAATCCCATATAGTGACGGTTTTGACGAGTTGTGAACGCGGAAGTGTGTTTGGCAACACGTTAACCTTTCCGGAATCCATCTATCTTTTCAGCTAGAATTCAATACAAATACCAATATTTACATAAATGACCCCTGGTTTTACACAAACTCTCATTCATTAAGTATCATTGGAAAAAAAAAAAAAAGAGGACAGAGTCATCTCCATAGAATGTACATGGAACCGATTGCAGCCACACTTGATCTCCGTAAACCTCTGTGACAGACAGTTTTATTTATTTATTTTTTAAAATACGCATTGCTCTCAAATGAGCCAACTTGGCATTATAAATACTTTTTGGTAATTTGAGATTTAGAACAGCAATTCCTACCTGAAACGAAACGATCCCTACACAGGCGTGTGTGTATTTTGGTTGGGCAGTATCCATCATGCGTAATTGCCGAAATCCATCGATCTTTTCTGGTGTTTTCAGCTGGGATTCCATAGAATGATCTCTTTGAATATCTGTCTCGTCTGTTGTGACAACCAACAGCACAACTGGTCTCTGGTATTGTAAATATTTTCCTCCGGTTCAATGTCTCCCACAATGTCGAGCAGCTTTGTTTGACCGGTAATATGGCGCCGTGAAAATGGTGATGTCACGTGCACGAGCTCTATACATACTGAAGCCACTATTTCATAATGGATGACGTGAATGAGCGCAGGTTAATTAAGAGATGTAACATAAACAATGTTTACACACTGACCGGCGACTGTCCTGACGTCACTGCTGCTACCCGCACGCAATTGGCCTTATACTTGAGGGCAACCCATACGGAGAGTTTTGAAAATTGAATCCAGTTTTCCCCTCCAAATTGCAGGTGACACCATAGGGCGGAATTTCCCCTGCATTTTTTGGTCCATTTCCAGTCGCCATTGTTGTTTTCCAATCTGTAAAAACGGACAAAACAACAACAACGGCGACCATCGGACGCTGTCTGCTGGAACAAATGGACCTAAATGACCAGATGATGCCTTTAATTATGCTGCAAAATCGATCAAGTCAGAGGTGGTATGTGGAGAGAGGAGCAACGGTGAGTAAGTATCGCAGCATGACTAAATGGACCAATCACAAAGGATAATCTACGTGGCATTTTTTTGGGGCATTTGCGCATCAAGTGACGCAGATGGGATGCGGGGGCAACGCGTCGGTCACGTGATACAATGCGGCCGTTGTCGGCCACGCGGGTGCGGAACTATTAAGAGGCCTTAAGAAGGATGGATGCAGAGTGTTAAGGAGAGGCAGAGGATTATGTTCTTAATTCTACTTCATTAATGTAAATCAGACATTAGCGACGGCTACAACTTAATCCCATTATCTGCAGTGCTAGTGGAATAAGAATTGAAAAGAACACAATAAAGACTTAACCGAGGTAGGTAGAAGAGACTCCAGACATGTAAACAATTGGCCTTGGTCTGCTTACTGAGTTTATTGTGTGGGGTTTAATATAGAACGAGTTTGACATTCAAGATTGTCAAGAGTGACCGTTTCCAAACAGATTCGGGATGTAAAACAATTCACTTAACACACCCTACCATCACGGAATAATTGCCCAAGATCCAATTTTAGAGACAACCCGATCACTTGGCTCAAATATGGCCCGATTATTGGAACAAGTGAAACCCAACTATGTGCATGGTTTAGCTTAAAGTTCATTCAAGACAATTTCAGCGGTTGAACATATACCCACTTTTATCACATCTTACAGTATAACAATGATAAATACAGGTTTTAAAATAGCAAGAAGTTAGGAAACAATAAGTGAGGTTTAACCACAGGCGTGCGATTTGACAATGAAAAAAAGACAAAATAGCTGGCAAGCATGATCAACGGATGAGCACCAATTTTAATGTGCAAGTTTTATAAATTGTATTATGAATGACATATCTAGTACAGCTATAAGCAAATGCTATTCTGTTTTCAAAATGCACACAATATGATCATTCATTATTTCGGTGCATACCTTTACCCCAAAAAATTACAAATTCACCAAAGTAAACTACTAGAAGTGAAACTAAATTGAATTCAGATTTGCATCATGGCATGCAAACGTGCTTTCATAGCGTGTATATCGTATCCATTCAAAAACTTTCATTTAATTTCTTGTTTTTGTAAATGATTGAAATGCATGAATTTGACAACAATTAATAAAGTCATGTTTCGTTATCAGTAAATAATAAAGACATTTTTACAAGTAATTGCTTCTGGTGGATCTTGCCTCTCAATACCAGAAGTAGTGACGAAAACAAGGGAATGAAGTCCGGAAGGTTTGTTGGGCTTGGGTTGACATCCGAATGTACCAGCTGTGGAAAAGTTTGTTTTCCTTGCTTCCAGTTTGACGTGTTTTTGTCGTTTCGCATCAACTTCCAATGCATAATGCTTTACCAGGTCGATCGATTTTGCAAATGAAGTCGCTTAACAGAGTGGTAACTTCCTTCTTTTAAACAGTATCGACGATTTCTCGTTCTATCCAATCCCGTCAAATCTTATTTTTGACATTTCTATCAATTTCTTTCACGCGAAGTGGTCTTTCCACTCGAGCACCACCATTGTGATCACTTGCAAATGGGCCCATTACCTGCCTGTTCCACATTTGGCCAATCAACAGACGTGTATCACATTTTCCACCTCGTTTCTGCATCGCTTCCGCCTCGCTTGCAAAAGTCGGGTCGGAAAATGAACGAGTGTGGATTCTGGCACGGGTTACGGTCGGAATATTGCAGAAAAACTGAATTTTTTTTTTTAATCTATGCATTTTAAAAAGACAGAATTCCGTCTATAAACGGACAAATCACATGCCTGTTGACCTTGTTTTCCAAGAGCTACTGCTAAAAAAAAAAAGCAAAGGTTCATGCCTTGGATCTATTTTATTACTCATTTCCAAGCTTTTGATTCCACTTTGCCTAATCTTGCTTTTGATATTCTTTCTTTTTCTCACCCCCTCGCTTAGGCTTCGGCACTTAATGGTAGCTCTGCTGAGAAGCACCAGGGAGATTCTTCAGCGCTGATGAGCTTTCTTGATTGTGTCTGTACTTGCGTCTGGTTTTGGAGTGTAAGGGAGTGGGGTTGGGTGGGCCGTATTACAAATGCTCAATCAGAAAGCAGCAGCCTGATCCGTGACTACTTTGCATTGTGATGCCACAAGAAAGAGGAAAACTGACCCCCACCCCCCCCGCCTTCACCCACCCACTTACCCACCCTGGCCCCACAGGAAACTGCTTCAGGACATCTTGTTGCCATAGTAACATTCAGATGAGACCATCTTTAGTTTTAAATAAGCACCCTCACTTTCAAGTCCTGTGCCATAGATATTGCCAAACAGCAATGGGATGCTATGTCGCAGATGGAGATTAAAGCCGTTCCAGCAAGACCTCATCCAAATACAGCATGCATAGACCTTTCAGGAAGGAAAAGAGGCAGTCGGCATGACGGATGACAGCCTGGCATGCTAATAGTCGAAGAGTCGACAGCACATTCACATTCAAAACATTTCGCAGTGTCCTGAGGGGTCCCTTCTGAAAGAGAGGAAATGTACATCTATGACAGTGTCGGTCTACGTGCGCGAGTGTGTGTGTGTGTGTGTGTGTGCAAAAAGGGTGTCCAGAGTACATTAAAGACTCTATAAAGCAAAAGAAATGTAAATTTGACACACCCCAGAGACAAATGGTATCAATATTCCAAAATTTCAATGATTTTTGGGGGGGGGAATCAAACCATTCTCCTCTTTCAAAAGTTGCGGGCGTGTCCACACAATGCACTGAAACCCCGCCCTAATCTACTATTTACTTTCAATTAAATACCACTACTGCATATAATCAATGTAAACAATACATAATACAATATGAAAAGAATGGTAGCTGACACTGTCAAATCACGTTAGGAGGCTCACTTTCAAAATTAATTAACTACTATGGCCTATAATCATAAAATGAGCACATAAGTCAGAAGGCAACTTACAATCATTGGCGAGAACGCGACATGACTGCAGAAAAGTCACCCAAAAACATCACAGAGCAGCTCAAATTGTGATAGTGTGGGATGGTGACTTGCTGAAGCCCAGATGCAATACTGGGTGGCATTTTAGCCAAGCTCAAAAGAAAAAATAACAAATTGAGAAAAAAAATAAAATAAAAAAAATAAAAATCAGGTTAATGCTATAGTGACAATTCAGTAGGACGGAATTCTCAAGTCATTTCAGGAATGAGTCCTTGAGACTTTTTGGTGAGCTCTGTTATGATAGAAATGCCCTTCAAATTCCATGCTGTTAGGAGCATTTTTTTTCTTTCGTAGCAAATCCTTAAAACGGTCAAACTTTGAAACCATGCTCCGCCCACATTTGACTCCCTAGTGGGTGTTTATCAAAGCATAAACCCTGGAATTGGCCCATAATGGCTGCTTCAAACTAAATCTTGTTCAACTTCAGGCATGAGTCCTTGAGACTTTTTTTCCCTTTTTCATCTTGTATTAATAGACATCCATCCATCATCTGAACCGCTTATCCACACAAGAGTCACGGGAATGCTGGAGCCCATCCCAACCCGTCTTCAGGATTTGAACCCCGGTCCTCATAACTGTAAGTCAAACGCTTTAACCAGTCATACACCGTGCTGCTATGATAACCATGGTCACCCATTTTGTTGATTGGTGAAACAGGGTCGGGGACTAACTTTTTCCCAACATTCCAGAGGCCCCTAGTATATGTGTGGGACCCCTAAAATACAGGTAATTTGCACTCACATGCAAATATTGGTTCCTTTTCCGGTATATTGAGGTTTCTCAAAAAAGGTGATTAATTAGTCAGCTGTGTTATAATTGAACACACAGATTTTACCCACTGGTGATGGCGACTTAAAAAGATTATAACCTTTCCTAAAGGGATAATCACTCAACATGATTGATTTCAGGAAGTCTCGAATAAAAGTTTGCTTTAGTATTACACTAATTTCCATGTTGCAGCAATGTTTGCACAGTGCTATTCAAGCAGCGAGGGTGACACATAGTTTTCCTGAGCCGACACCATTTGCACTTTTTAAGCTCCTCATTGTGTGTGGGCTTGAGCGCTTTGGACAATAGCAGGATCGGTCCGGCACTGATATTTAGGATGGGTGCAACGCCCTGAAGCACCCAAACCACTGATAAACACCTAGTATATTGCCTACCACTGCTCCATTATGATGTAACACACACACACACACACACACACTCGCACACAGGCGCCTCTTATTTTTATCATCTGGGTGCCACGCAATAAACTATCCACATGGAAATGACATAATATGACTGCAGACTGTGTAGTAAATGAACTTGACAATAAAAGCCTAGTAATCAAGTGAATGCTGCACTGGCTTGCAAAATTGATAAGAGTAGTTTCAACTTTCACTTTCAACTGTTAAAAGTTGGAAAGTGTTTCCAAAAAAAGTGATATACGGTAACTATTGTTTGAAAACCTTCTGTTCACGTATGTCTAAAAGGGTCACCACAAAGGACGAACGCTCGCTAGACTCAAAGGCAGTCACTCACGTGTGAAAAATGTACGGGTGTGTTCAGTCATGCTCGCAGATAAAGTCGCGGGTGTGTTTAGGGATGGAATCTCGAGACCTTAAAATAACTTACTGGATTAATCCAACATAACCGTAAATTAAAAATAAAATAAACAAATACATAACTAAAATAGAAAAAATATTTCAAACTCAATGACAATTTCAACTGATATTAGAAGAACATGATATAAAACGGTATTTAAAATTTTTTACCAACAAAAATTCTTGATCTGACCAACCTTATCTGAAAAAAAGTTAAATGCACTGGTTTGTCAAGGAATAAACACGAACGGTCTATGGATAGGTTTCCAATCACGCCATCTTGTGTGTCATAGAGGTCAGAGAACACAGGTGATTGGTGAAGCGTGAAGTTTTTTTTTTCTATCGTTAATTGATCAGATTGGTCTAAAGACTGTGGTGACGTCATTGGAGACCTATCCATACCCGTAATGCCTAGAAATGCTGGAAGTTTAGTTCAACATAGTCGGCGTTAGTGGCAACAAGCTAGGGATACATTGTAACAAACATTCCCGTCGGCAATAATAATAATTATTATTCTAATTATAATCTAGCGTAATTTACGGCGGTATCTATTGTCAATCCATTGATAAAAGCTACTAGTAGATGATCTATATCTTCCTAAAGCATGTATAGGGGAAACGTTTTCAACTTCAAGATAACGCGTACCACGGGAAAATGACCGTTAGAACTTAGATCAAGACAAAGTAAATCACAATCTCATACTTACTATAGTTAGCGGGGCGGGGTGCACGCGTGCTACGCCACGACTGCCGTAAATAGGGGGCCGGCTTGCTAGAACGTGCCTTTATGTGCGTGCGCTCGTCGTATTGGCCACACCTGAATCAAGCGACGAGGTGGATGACAGTCTAACGTCTATTTTTTTTTTTTGGGCACACCGTCACATGATCAACCAAAGCGACCTCACGATCGACACACTGAGCACCCCTGGTGTCACTGAATTTCCTTTGACATGGCTCATTACGTTGATGACTTTCAACGTAAATGCTATCGCAGTACGTGAAGAAGCTCTGAACATGCGCTTTTGGCATCACTTTCGTACATGCTCAGTACGGTTAACTTGCATTTCCTGTTTCCGGGTCAATACTGATTGCTTAGGAGCAGGCTTGTTTAGATAACGTTTATGAAATAAACACGTAAATTAATGTCGGGACTACATAAAATAAGCAACGTCTTTCAATATCTATTTTTTCTACTCGTAACAAATTTCACGCGCGTGATTTTTCGTGCTCGACTGTGCAGATTTGCGAGTCACGCTCATCAATTGTGAGTGACTGCAAAGATCTTCGGCCGGAACACTGAAAAGCTGGTCATACATTCATTTGGTTGGATAAGTTTAACAGGGTTTTTACAGGTTTGAATAAAAATACGCAAGTTTAAAAGATAATGAAATTAAATGAACAGGGCGACGTACAGCTTCACTCACTCACATTCATCACTTGCCTTTACCAATAAAAATGTCAGTTTCCATACTACGAATGCAAATGTATACAGTCCTCCTTATTATCGGGCATGCATACAATAGAAAAGTCCATAGATGTATGACATAGCAGAGAGCGTAAAAAAAACAAAGATCCCTATTTTTGGGTCTCCGGTTATGTGCTCCAGTTCTCAAGTTGAGCACTCACAGCAGTCGCCGTCGTCCTGTGTATTTGGACCTCAGAGGGAAAAGCTGGTATATTCAACTGAGATTCTATGCTTCATTAGGATGCGGCAAGAGGAATCGGATTGGGGAAGACAAGCAGCACAAACTTGTTTGAATGCGTCTGCTTGGCCCATTTAAAACGTTTCCACTCCCCAGCAGTCAACGCATTCATGGCCGCAGAGACATCAAACAGACGACGCAGAGTCCCCCTAGATTGTTCCGTCAGTCTCCGCTGAATGCCTTTCAAATGACATTTCGTTTCAGAACTCACTTGCGTTGACATGTTTGTTTGTTTGTTTTTAAAATCAGGCTGCAGGATAATTAATTGATAAGAAAAAAATAAATTTTTAATAAAATACATGTGAATGAGGCCATATTATGGAGAATTTACTTATTAACTGCTTGTATGGAATAAAAAGATCTCTGGAGCATTTGTTGACTAACCAAGAAAATCTTTTCTCATCTACCTATAAAAGGTAGTTTCATTACTATTTGTGAGGTCTCTATGTGCCAGATAAAATTTAGATACGTTGCGAGCCAAAACAGTCTCTTGGAGACGGTGCATGTACCCTGTACGGCACAGGTGTCAAACTCAAGGCCTGGGGGCCAGATGCGGCCTGCAACATGATTTTATGTGGCCGCGAAGGCAAATCATGTGTATCAACTTCCATGATTTTTGTTCAAATTTTAACCAAAATTTCAAACAGTCATATCATAAATGATGATATTGAGATATTGCAAAGATTTTTGTGTTACCAAACATCAACAATAGTTGAAAAACCCATTACCCTTGATTTCTGGTTCTAAAACTGGTTGATTAATGTGTGAATATGATGGGTCAGGCGGCAAGGTGGGTCAGCTGGAAAGCGTTGGCCTCACAGTTCTGAGGTCCCGAGTTCGATCCTGGACCCGCTTGTGTGGCATTTGCATGTTCTCCCCGTGTCTGCGTGGGTTTCCTCCGGGCAATCCCGTTTCCTCCGACATCCCAAAAACATGCAACATTAATTGGAGACTCTAAATTGCCCCTAGGTGTGATTGTGAGTGTGACTGTTGTCTTGTCTCCATGTGCCCTGTGATTGGCTGGCAACCAGTTCAGGGTGTACCCCGCCTCCTGCCCGTTGACAGCTGGGATAAGCTCCAGCATGCCCCACGACCCTTGTGAGGATAAGCAGCAAGGAAAATGGATAGATACGATGGGTCAATTAAAGATTTTCGTGGTTTCAGTCATAATGCCCCTCTGACAGAAACCGTAACTACAACGTGGAGTACGATAAAAAACAGTTTGACACCCCTGCTGTACAGTATTAAAGAGGACGGCACACTGGTTGGGAATCACAAGACTAGAGAATGCTTTAAAAGAAACTGAGTTCACAGTACACAAGTAAAATGTAAGTTTCTTTCGGCTTGTCCCATCTCAGATGAACGCTCATATTGGTTTGGCACAGTTTTTACGCCGGATGACTTCAATAAATAAGTCATTTCAAGTCATCGGCCCTAAAAAGCCGATTGTTTAAAGCCTAACTGAAACATTGCTCTAGTTTCCCTCAGACGATGGCTGTGCAATGGTTTTGGCAACCAGTGGATGGTGTGATTAATACATCCCATCTTGTCCAAAAAAAGAACATTTTGCGTTCGTTTGGAGTGCCAGTGTCAAATGTCAATGTGAAGAAAAACATCGTATGTGTCAAGGAATGCTGAATGTTCCATCTAAGCGGGCTCCCACCGTGACCTTGGGGGCGTAATTCCGCTAGGGCCACTTGTCAAAGTGTCAGTGCCCACCACACAAGATATAGAAAAGGAGAAAAGATCCAGATTGAATGACAGGAGTCGGCTGGAATAAGGTGCTTGGTCTGCACAGTGCAAGTCTCCAGAGGGGAGTGACAAAAATAGTGAGGTAGCTAATGACAGCATCCGTGACATGGTGAAATGCCTAATTGATAAAGGAAGTAAAAATGGCAGCAAAATACTGTTCATGCAGTGCCCAAAGAAAGACCACAGTGAATTCTCGCTTTGCTATTCATAAGTTCACCTATTCATGCTGCAAAACCTCACTAAAGTATTTGATGTTTCTTGTGCCCTTTCTGAAATACCTTAAGATGTCACGAGATGCCTCCAAGGCCTTTTCTAAATGGGAAAGAAGTTCTCTACAATAACTGGTGTCAAGGAAGTATGTTGAAGTGATACAAAGCAACCGAGAGACAAATTTGGTATGTTGCAGAGGAGTTCAGTCGAGCCGGGGTTATTGGAAGAGTGGAGAGTCTCAACCACATTTGGCTAACGTGGGTAATGTTGTAAGAGGTGTTTGAAATTCTATTTAACTGTTTTGGGTGTATCATGGTTTGTGGTATAGCGCCAGTTTAAAGGGGAATTCCGGTGGTTTACATCAACAATTTATCCAATAGGTCATGTAATATGTACTCTATCTTGACAATGTGTTGTTAAATCCTCTCTGATTTAATAGTGTTTTGAGAAGATTTTTAATCGCCAATTATGAATGTTCAGGTGCACCGCCATTTTCACCAGTCACATGACCTACGTGCGCAGATGTGACTTGTTACGTGCCATTCCAAACGCTCGATTACATGGGACACCATTATGCCCAGGGCTGATTTCTCAGATTTATCATCATCTGATGAAGAAATAGCAGTATCGGTTGATTGGGAAGACGCAGGAATACTTCCATACAAATTTTAACCTGTGGCTGTAAATAATGCCGAGCGAGCTCCGGGGCTCACCTCGGAGCGAGCTCCGCCACTCGGCTGTAAATACTGTTGAATATTCGGATGGTTCTTCGGGCAGAATGGCGCGGAGTCTGACGCGCTCGCTCTGCCAAGCGGCGGAGCCGTGAGCTCGCTCCCCGGCCAAAGAACCATCCAAATATTCAACATTATTTACAGCCACAAGTTCAAATCTGTATGGAAGTATTCCTCCGCCTTCTCAATCAACATATACTGCCATTTCTTCATCAAATGATGATAAATCCGAGAAATTAGCACTGGGCAGAATGGTGTCCCATGTAATCGAGCGTTTGGAACGGCATTTAACAAGTCACATCCGCGGACGTAGGTCATGTGACTCGCAAAAACGGCAGTGCCCCTGAAAATTTGTAATTGTTGATAAAAATCTTCTCAAAAGAATATTAAATGAGAGAGGATTTAACATCACATTGTCAAGATAGAGTATATATTACATGACCAATTGGATACATTGTTAATACAAACCACCGAAATTCCCTTTTAAATTATATATTTTTTATATATAATATATATTTTTAGTGAGGCTTCAACAACGTTGTTGACCTTCCGACCTTAGTGTTGCATTCAAATCTCATTTATTGGCTTTGTAATCGCCAACACAATGAAAAAGTATCCTCAAATGAACTTGACAAAAAAGGAAGGAAAGAAACAAAAAAATGCTTATTTCAACTGGACAGGATATAGAGTATCATGATCTGGCAGATTTTTCCTGCCCCCCCCCCCCCCCCCCCCCCCCGTGTTGCTTTTCTGTACAGAATCAACCTGGCAATTATTCACTCACGGAGGTCCTCTCAGAACTGAAAAAGAGGTGGGATAAAAGCGTGAAATTTAACGCTCAACATTTACAGTCTCTCGCCCTGTTGTGTTTAAAAGGAATTCTCACTAACAAGTATTTCTCGCAATATGACTTATTTGGGTTCTGCATAAAAGGTACATATTACAAATTTCGTGGGGGAATTTTGCTGGCTTTCTCTGTGAAGGTCAAAATACTCATCTTTCAAGTCAATATCCTTCAATCACAATTAAGCATCAAACCCTCAATTCTTTCATGATCCTTTTCAAAAAGGCCTTACGAGCACAACGTCATTTTCTAAAAAAGGCCGGCGGGAATTGTGAAATTCCACGTAACTTCTTTTGCCCTGTTTTCATTTTCCAGATGCTTCAACTGTATTCTGCGTAAAAGGCACGTCACAGCTCTGAAGCTGCAGGCTTTCCCTCTGAAAATGACTCCAGCCTGCAGTTATGGTGAAGCACCAAACTGCCTTGCATTCAATTCTTACAAAACCGCTTTAATAAGACATTTATTACCAAACCTGAAACTTACGACAGTGGTAAACAATTATACACTGGAAAGTGTTTCATTGGTCACAGACATTACTCAGCGGAATATCGCATGGACACACACGCGCGCACGCATGCACGCACACGCGAATTGTAAATATTTGACATAATTATCAATCATTGGCTGACATATATCTTATTGCTGACACGGCCAAACGGGGAGAAAACGAGAGTTGGAGCACGTCTGCAGTCTTTTTAAACATGATTGACTATATAGTGCATCTGTAAACTATTTAGTACTTCACTTTTTTCCCCTCAAAAATTCCCTAAAAGAAACCCCACAATTTCTTGTATTTTTCAAAATGTAGTAAAAAAATAAATGAAAACGATGACAGCCTTTGCTCAATACTTGTCGTGGCACCAGTCAGTGATGGCTACACTAAGTCTTACTGAAGATGATGCCACAAGACCTGTGTAAGAGCCTAAATATAATTTTTGTTCTTCAAATACTTTCACTCAGAATAATTAGTGAAATAATTTCAACTAAGTTTTAATTATGTAATATCGAAATCAAAAATGTAATATATGTATGCTGTGGATGATGATTATATTGCATTCTGTGATATTTAAAATGAAGATTTGAGGTTTGCTACATAGTTGATACGTTGCGATGACGTAATGAACCGGAAGAAGAACAAAGGTTATACGGATAAAGATGGACAGTGGAAATATGGATGGTTCGGCGAAATATTTTTTTGACCATCATTAACATCATCATCAAAAGCCATCATCCTCCACCATTCTCATCAATTTCTTTGTATTTTGTTCATTGACTTGGATTTGCTGTCCCCATTCGATGTGGAAACAATTTTATTTATTTTATTTTTGCTGTTTGAATTCAAGTAAGCTGTTTTCTTCAAACAAACCACCTGCATCTTGGATAACTTTTGTTCCCCTTTTTTTGTGCAAGTAAAGAAGGAATGATGAGTCAAGATTAGCCCGATTAGGAAACTGCAACCTCTGAGGAATTTTACTCATTCCTCTTTGGTAAAGTTAATTTGGATAGCACCAGTCACACACAAAGCAAATCCATAGAGCTTTACAATGATTAAAAAAAGATTACATGAAAGTAGGTTAGATGAAAGGACAGAATTTAATAGTCATATGACAAAACGTGAATAAACAATGCAGATACACAAAATTACAAAGCTCATACGTGTTGTTGAATCTCAGTCATGAATTTTGAGACATAGGCTCATGCAGTACATTTCCTATTTTCACAAACTGTTGAAATAGACACACTTACTCCAACTTTATGTTAATGTTTGTCTAGTTGGTTGTCACGTGCCTGCAAACGGCAAAAATCTAGCCCTCTTTATGGCAAGTACACACAGACACACACACGTACACAAACACACACACTTTGACGCTCACCTCCGCAGTAGCTTGACCCTGTCGTCTTATTCCGGATTAGTGAAGCGGGCGTCAGAGTCTTGCCACCAAGGACTACTTTCGTTTCAATGTGCTGGATTAGGGCGACAAATGTCTTGATGGTCACCTCTGCCATGTAATGATTAATGATCATTAACGAGCACCTGTTACCGTGATGGTGATCGATAAGACTTTCTCCTGCACACACCAGTCAAGCCTAGCGGCTGAATTGCTCTTAAGACAGCTGGCAGAGGTGAGGGACTCGGGTCAATTCATTTGACCCGAGAGACTTAAACAGATAGGACTTTGGGGAATTTGCTTGGCAAAAGAGTCGACTTAACTTATATTGAACAACATGACTTAAAGTGTATGGAATGTCCTCAGTGCGCCTTTTTGCTCATATTATACTGTTTTCATGCAGAATTCGAATCTGAATTCTGTTTTTATGTTTCGATTATCAGCAAAATATGATTGCACATTGCTGGATTCGCCGAAAAAAAGACGAAAACAAAGCGAAACAGCCGAGTAGGAACGTGACGTCATAGCCGATGTCTACAATGGCGAGCATTGGACGCCGATGAATTTTCCGATATTTGGAGCGATGAACACTATTCTGAAGGGTCCCACGAACACGGTGAAGAATACGAGCTTTATAAAGGCATTAACGGTTGTCAATTTCAGCCAGTTAGACAGCACACACGTTCGAATGCAGACAAAATCGCTGGCCAAGAAAGTGCCAAGCACGCAGGGAGAAGGATGTGCCTTGTGTTGGAAACAAAGACTGGTAAGCATTTGTGAAGTTCTTGTTTGGTTTACTTAGTCATAAACCAATAAATAGTAAAGGCTTCGATATGCTGAATGTATGTACAAAATTTTTGGTCTCATTTTAAAATTATGCGAACGCCGTGTATTTAGTAAATGCAGCCCTATGGGGGCACAAACCAGTGCAATCTGTAGGCCGGTCCCAAGCCCGGATAAATGCAGAGGGTTGCGTCAGGAAGGGCATCCGGCGTAAAAACTGTGCCAAACAAATATGAGCGTTCATCTAAAGAATCCCATACCGGATCGGTCGTGGCCCGGGTTAACAACGCCCGCCCCCGGCACTGCTAACCTGCAGGGCGTCGGTGGAAATTCAGCTACTGTGGGTCGAAGACAAAGAAGAGGAGGAAACCGGATCCAGCGTCAGAAGAAAAAGAGGAATGCACAGAGCCTACAACTGAGTGTAGGGACTTTGAATGTTGGGACTATGACAGGAAAAGCACAGGAGTTGGTTGACATGATGATTAGGAGAAAGGTTGATATTCTGTGCATCCAAGAGAGCAGGTGGAAAGGTAGTAAGGCTAGAAGTTTGGGAGCAGGGTTTAAATTATTCTACCACGGAGTAGATGGGAAGAGAAATGGAGTAGGGGTTATTTTAAAGGAAGAGCTGGCTAAGAATGTCTTGGAGGTGAAAAGAGTATCAGATCGAGTGATGAGACTAAAATTTGAAATTGAGGGTGTTATGTATAATGTGGTTAGCGGCTATGCACCACAGGCAGGATGTGACCAAGAGTTGAAAGAGAAATTCTGGAAGGAACTAGATGAAGTAGTTCTGAGCATCCCAGACAGCGAGAGAGTTGTGATTGGTGCAGATTGTAATGGACATATTGGTAAAGGAAACAGGGGCGATGAAGAAGTGATGGGTAAGTACGGCATCCAGGAAAGGAACTTTGAAGGGCAGATGGTGGTGGACTTTGCAAAAGGATGGAGATGGCTGTAGTGAACACTTATTTCCAGAAGAGGGAGGAACATATAGTGACCTACAAGAGCGGAGGTAGAACCACGCAGGTAGATTATATTTTGTGCAGACGATGTAATCTGAAGGAGGTTACTGACTGTAAAGTAGTGGTAGGGGAGAGTGTAGCTCGACAGCATAGGATGGTAGTATGTAGGATGATTCTGGTGGTGGGTAGGAAGATTAAGAAGACAAAGGTAGAGCAGAGAACCATGTGGTGGAAGCTGAGAAAGGAAGAATGTTGTGCGGCCTTCCGGAAAGAGGTGAGACAGGCTCTCTATGGACAACCGAAGCTCCCGGAAGACTGGACGACGACAGCCAAGGTGATCAGAGAGACAGGCAGGAGAGTACTTGGTGTGTCATCTGGTAGGAAAGGGGAGAAGGAGACTTGGTGGTGGAACCCCAAAATACAGGGAGTCATACAAGGAAAGAGATTAGCGAAGAAGAAGCGGGATACTGAGAGGACTGAGGAGAGGCGAAAGGAGTACATCGAGATGCGACGTAGGGCAAAGGTAGAGGTGGCAAAGGCTAAACAAGAGGCATATGAAGACATGTACACCAGGTTGGACACGAAAGAAGGAGAAAAGGATCTCTACAGGTTGGCCAGACAGAGGGATAGAGATGGGAAGGATGTGCAGAAGGTAGGGTGATTAAGGATAGAGATGGAAATGTGTTGACTGGTGCCGGTAGTGTGCTAAATAGATGGAAGGAATACTTTGAGAAGTTGATGAATGAAGAAAATGAGAGAAGGAAGAGTTGAAGAGGCAAGAGTGAAGGACCAGGAAGTGGAAATGATTACTAAGGGGGAAGTCAGAAAGGCACTACAAAGGATTGAAAAATGGAAAGGCAGTTGGTCCTGATGACATACCGGTAGAGGTATGGAAGCAATTTGGAGAGATGGCTGTGGAGTTTTTGACCAACTTATTCAACAGAATACTAGCGGGCGAAAAGATGCCTGAAGAATGGCGGAAAAGTTTTCTAGTTCCCATTTTTAAGAACAAAGGGGATGTCAGAGCTGTGGGAACTATAGAGGAATAAAGTTGATGAGCCACACAATGAAGTTATGGGAAAGAGTAGTGGAGGCTAGACTCAGGACAGAAGTAAGTATCTGCGAGCAACAGTATGGTTCATGCCTAGAAAGAGTACCACAGATGCATTATTTGCCTTGAGGATGCTCGTGGAAAAGTACAGAGAAGGTCAGAAGGAGCTACATTGTGTCTTTGTGGATCTAGAGAAAGCCTATGACAGAGTACCAAGAGAGGAACTGTGGTACTGCATGCATAAGTCTGGTGTGGCAGAGAAGTATGTTAAAATAGTACAGGACATGTATGATGGCAGCAGAACAATGGTGAGGTGTGCCTTAGGTGTGACAGAGGAATTTAAGGTGGAGGTGGGACTGCATCAGGGATCAGCTCTGAGCCCCTTCCTGTTTGCAGTGGTAATGGATAGGCTGACAGATGAGGTTAGACTGGAATCCCCTTGGACCATGATGTTCGCAGATGATATTGTCATATGCAGTGAAAGCAGGGAGCATGCAGAGGAACAATTGGAAAGATGGAGACATGCACTGGAAAGGAGAGGAATGAAGATTAGCCGAAGTAAAACAGAATATATGTGCGTGAATGAGAAAAGTGGAGGGGGAAGAGTGAGGCTACAGGGAGAAGAGATAGCGAGGGTCGACGACTTCAAATACTTGGGGTCAACAATACAGAGCAATGGAGAGTGTGGTCAGGAAGTGAAGAAACGGGTCCAAGCAGGTTGGAACAGCTGGCGAAAGGTGTCTGGTGTGTTATGTGACAGAAGAGTGTCTGCTAGGATGAAGGGCAAAGTTTACAAAACAGTGGTGAGGCCGGCCATGATGTACGGATTAGAGACAGTGGCACTGAAGAAACAACAGGAAGCTGAACTGGAGGTGGCAGAAATGAAGATGTTGAGGTTCTCGCTCGGAGTGACCAGGTTGGATAGGATTAGAAATGAGCTCATTCGAGGGACAGCCAAAGCTGGATGTTTTGGAGACAAGATTCGAGAGAGCAGACTTCGATGGTTTGGACATGTTCAGAGGCGTGAGAGTGAGTATATTGGTAGAAGGATGCTGAGGATGGAGCTCCCAGGCAAAAGAGCGAGAGGAAGACCAAAGAGAAGGTTTATGGATGTGGTGAGGGAAGACATGAGGGCAGTTGGGGTTACAGAGGAAGATGCAGGAGATAGGCTAAGATGGCAAAAGATGACACGCTGTGGCGACCCCTAACGGGACAAGCCGAAAGGAAAAGAAGAAGAAGAAGAAGCCGTGTATTTAGTAAATAGGTACGCGACCTCCTGGCCGTTCATCGTACAGTGCGATGCATCTGCCTGTGCTTGTACGAGAAACTATCTGCAGTACGATGCGCGTCACTAATTTACGTGTACGAGGCTTGTTTATTATCACGCCAAAACAAAGGAAAGATGATAACGTAGTCCAGAGTCTAAGTTGGTATATTTTCGCAAATAAGGATTTTAATGAACGAAATCCATTTAAAATGTTGCCACGTTAATTTGAAAGCAATAGCTGGTGATATCTTGCTTCACCATGAATATAATTTCACGTGCTAAACTGATGCCATAACCAGACTACCAGTCGCACAATAGCAAGTCCATCTGTAGTGACGTATGAGGCTCCGCCCCTTAAATTTTTCATTTTTCAGAAGTGGGAAACTAGGTCAAAGTTCGCGGACTTTAATTCATAAACACCTATATTTTTGGGTAAAAACATCAAAAAGGTTATGCATTTTTATGGTACAGTTGAACATACATTTTCATCTAGATAAGATAATTTGCGTTTGAAATGAGACATTACAAATACTTTAACAAGTCTTCCCAGTTTACATCTAAAACTGCATTTGCAAGCAAGGCTAAGATGAACCTATAGTACAATAATGCTACAGATTCACTCACCGGAAGCTGATCAAGTATTAACTCAGCTTTATGTTGGTGAAACGTTTGATTGAGAAGACAAAGTAAAGGGCAATACAGGGACTGTTTGGGACCAAGTGACCATGTCAGTACAGCTACATGGTACAGTACGTAAGGGTTTTTCAAATCCTAAAAAAGATTTTATCTCAGAAAGACTGTCCCCGGCTGCGACTGTCGGGGTGTCGAACTGTGCTTGAGCAAGACACTGAACCCTAATTTGCTTCCAGTGGGCCTGGCAGCGCCTTGCATGCAGCAGTCGCTCATTGCTTTATGAATGTGTGTGTGAGCGGGTGAATGTGAGGCTTTGTAACTCGCTTCGGGCACTGTGATGGTGTAGATAAAACACTATATACTCTAAGTGCAGCCTATTTACCATTCAACATAGAATATATCACCAGAACACCACACAGCAGGATTCTGTTCCACCACTGACGAAAAGAACAGAGACAGAAATCTCACATGATCTGACAAAACTAAAGAACACTGTACTTGCTTATTGTATGATTTATAACTTGCTTAAACCAAGAAACCGGTTATGGTGTGATGTTACTTGAGTCTTTTTGTGAAATGGTAATGCTGCTGTCTAGGGAGCCCACTTTTTACATTAAAAAATAAAAAAAAACAACCTCGCGGAAGACAACTTTGTTTTTATTCAGGGCCGTTATCTTGTTCCAGAGTGAGAGCACTTCTTGATTGGCTATATTCTGTTTCATGTCAAAATTTCACAACAATATGACTCAGCTTTCCCCACTCGCGAAGATTTCTGGTCTCAAATATTAAACATACTCAATATTTAAGATTACCGGCTGCAACCGGAATTAATTTTCAGACCCTATAATCGGGACAAATTCACTCTTAACACACGTCACACCCAAGGATAATGAGGATGATATAGGATATAGACATAAGAGAATCTGGGCTTTGACATTCTCGGTCAGGAAATTGCCAAAATTGGAACCAAAAAAAACTGCTCAATTGTCTTTCTGTGTATACCAAGCCTAACACAAGTACAGACACTGAGTGATTGTGTGAATATACTGTATGTTGTGTAGATTGTATGACAAATTATGACTACTCTACTTGCTTATTGTATGACTCAACTTATGACTTGCTTACATCTGGAAACGGCTTGGCTCCACTTGCCTGAAACTTCGAGGGAGCTGATTTGCTTGATTTGTCAAGTTCCTTGGGACCTGTATAAAATTTGAACGTTAAATCTTGCTACTCACTTAAGATTTGACACATGTGACTTACTCCCACCTCTGCAAATGAGAAGAAGTGAGTGAACAGCAAGTTTGCTAATATTATACAGTTTTTATGCAGAATTCGAATAGAATAGATTCTGCTGCCAAACAGGAAATCGGCTGGGTAGTGAGCAGCTTAGAGGACTTAGCTCTGTAGGCAACCAACAAATGCCTCAATAGCTAACTGGCTAGCAATATCGTCTTTTTCTTTTAGCTTGTCCCCTTAGGGGTCACCACAGCGTGTCATCTTTTTCCATTTAAACCTATCTCCTACATCTTCCTCTCCAACACCAACTGGCCTCATGTCTTCCCTCACAACATCCATCAACCTTTTCTTTGATCTTCCTCCCGTTCTTTTGCCTGGCAGCTCCATCCTGAGCACCCTTCTACCAATATACTCCCTCTCTGAACATGTCCAAACCATCGAAGTATGTTCTCTCTTGTGTCCAAAACATCCAACTTTGGCTGTCCCTCTAATAAGCTCATTTCTAATCCTATCCAACCTCCTCACACCAAGCGAGAACCTCAGGATCTTTAGTTCTGCTACCTCCAGTCCTGCTTCCTGTTGTTTCTTCAGAGCCACCGTCTCTAATCCGTACATAATGGCCGGACTCACCAGTGTTTTATAAACTTTGCCCTTCATCCTAGCGGAGACTCTTTTGTGACATGGAACACCAGACACCTTTCACCTACTGTTCCATCTCGCTTGGACCTGTTTCTTCACTTCCTTACCACACTCACTATTGCTCTGTATTGTTTACCCCAAGTATTTGAAGTCGTCCATCCTCGCGCTCTCTTCTTCCTGGAGCTAGGAATATAAATTGTTTAAAATCTGATGAGATAGTTGCGATAGAGCAAGCTTGAGGCCTTGCTCATGGGTTCTGTAGCTAACCAACAAATGGCCTAGTGGCTAACTGACTAGCAAGCTAAACACCTAATAAGTTGACGAGCTAGTGGGCAATCTAGTGAGTGCTCTCTTAAAAATCCTGCAATTGCAAAATATCCTGGCAGCTGTACAGTTTGTGTGGCAAGGTAACAGGCAAGTAATATAACTAGCAATACGAGAAAATTAAAACCCAGTGAAATATTTCAGATGTTTTGGCATTTGACGAACAAACTAACGAGCTAGTATACATTAGTGAATGCCATGCACACACTAGAATTCTGTAGGTTTTCATACTCGCACTTTACGGCATTTATCAGAGATAACGATATTTTATCTTACTGCTGGAATAAGAATCGAGTGGAGCGTTTTTGTTTTTTTTTGTTTTTTTTTAAATTAAATGGAGCACAATTGACATTGAAGCTTCAGTTGAAAGGGAGTTATTAGGTAAAAATAAATAAATAAATGGATTGATAATGGAATGAGACAGCAGACACCCCTCAATCAACTACCAAATCTATCAACGATGAAATGTCAGAGAGTACCTGAATGCAGCCAAATGTCAGCTGCTCTACAGGTGGACCATTCTAAGGGTGACTCAGTCCCCTGGGGAGAGTGCAGTAGGAGTGAATAGTGATGACGGAGTTGTTTTGGGGGGGTTATTTGGGCCGCCGATATCAATGATCAGCAACCTGCCCCTCGGTCCAAGCGGTGAGTCATTGCGTAGCCAAATCCCTCTGCCCCGAAGACTACCACCTACCAACACCGCCTCCACTGTTGCTTACAATTAAGCACAGGGATTGAAAAATGAATGAATAAATTCAAACGTCTGAGGAATAATGGTAACAGACCGAGTTGAAATGCCAACTTAATCTTGTACAAAACTGGATTGGTCTATTAAAATATTTCTTCTAGTAGCAACCATTTCATCAAACTAGTTAAATTGTAAATCATAATTTTTCGGGAAATATGGTTCCAACTTCATAAAAGAATCAATAACCCAATCCATCAAAGAAATGTGACATTTCGCCTAACAGTTTGTATTTTATGAAATTTTTTTCTGCTCCTTGACATTTTTTGTGTGCCTAATATGGTCTAAAATTCAAAACAATTCAGTATCTGGTCCGATATGTGATTCTTTGCATCCTGGTTTACATTTTTCAATGTTTGTCGACTTTAAACCAATTTTCCACATACAATACGTTTAATATTATAAAATGGTTAACACCTTGAAACATAAATCTATTTAATACCTATCCATGCTCATTTTTGGGTCATGTTTGTCTGTACTTCATGTATTAAAAATGCCAGAAATGTCCATCAAACAAGGTTAAGTAGAACTTCAAAAGTCAAACTACAGAGAATTGAAACTATGGAAAATATGATTACAAATTCTGAGAAGTAAACAAGATCAGAATCAGATACCCAAACAAGTGTCTTTTGCCTCCCATTTCAAACGTCTCATTTTTAAGAGGTTTTATTTGGGGCGGTATGGTGGAAGAGCATTAAAGCGTTGGCCTCAAACTTCTGAGTACTGGGGTTCAAATCCCAGTCCCAGCTGTTTGGTGTTCGCATGTTTTCCCCGTGGCTGCGTGGGTTTTCTCTGGGCACTACTAGTCTTATTTCATGTATCATGAAACCTCAACTTTATCTACATTCAACAAAATGAAACATTAACATCTTTAACATCAGCTTTATTGTGCCTGTGACATTTTCAAGACCTTAGAAGAGCAGATACAAAACTAAAGTGGCCTTTCTAGGGGTAATAAGGAGTTCATTTTGGAAAATCTGATTCACAACATCGAAGAGCTTAAAAAAATAACAGCTACAAAGACTCGGTAGTGAAGTGTTACAGCAGCCGTCGGGGGTCAGAGGCTGCAAGAGTAATCTGACACAGAGGCAGACGTAGTCAGAGGTCTGATCTCTAGTGGCCGCCACCCCCTCAGGGAATGTAGCTGGAACATGGAAGGATCATGCTGGAAGCCCACAATAGAGTGAATAAAACAATGGCTGTTTGGAGCTTTTGGTGTTTTGGGGTTTTTTGTTTTTTTCCAGGAAGACATTAACAGCTGAGTAAACCTACGTGACAGTAGAGGGACAATAAACACACCTTTTTACTCAACTTCTGTCACAGGTAAAACCGGTTTAGTATTTCGGTTAGGACCGAGTACACAAGTAAAAAGCCCGTAATAACCAGTTTGACCACAACAGTCACAAAACCTCATAAACCTTTAAGATATATTACGATGAATTCAAGTCAGGTTACACTCCATCAGACTCTGACTGCATTGAACAAATACCGTATAATATAATATTATGGATGGGAACCAATCAATGCATAATATGACTGTAATGTAACTAACTATGTGACTGTAATGAAAACGAGTATGATTAAATATTCAAACAAGTCCGATTTTTGTCATTCAATTAGTAGGTGCAAACTTCTAGGTAGTCCCATCGTCAGCACCAAATAATACAGCCTATCAGATATTCCCCCACCTCTTGCTATTGATTTTTCTCAAAGAAATGATGGGAAATGTTGAAAAATGTATATCTTTCAATGTTCCCCCACAGGCACCTTTCCAGATCTCTGCCAAAGTATTTTTCCTTCGCACAAAAAGGTTTTGTGGAAAAACATAGCCTACTAACAACAACATACTGGTACATAGGCTCGATCATGAATTCAAAGACTATCGACGTCTGTAACTATGGAGGACCTATTCTTTCCACATTTCGGTTATGAATTCAAGTGTGCTAAAAATGCCTTAGGAGTGATGCTAGGCTGGGTTTCCAGCGGACTTGCGTCAGTGAATCTACACACACACACCATACAGAGAAAAGCTAATGAGGGGATGGCTCCTCTGGCGTGCGTAAAGATGCATGTGGATTTCAATTTCAGACAAAGCGTCACGACGCCTAGGTATTTTGTAGTCTTTTGCATCATCCGCGGAAGGGTGGACAACTAGTTAGCACAGCTGCCTCACAATTTTGAGGACCGGGGTTCAAATCTTGGCTCACTCTGTGTGAAGTTTGCATGTTCTCCCCATGGCTGCATGGGTGTTCTCCAGGCACTCCAGTTTCCTACCACGTCCCCAAAGCATGCGTTAATTTGATTCTCTAAATTATCCTTAGTTGTGAATGTCTGCAAATAGTTGTTTTGTTTCTATGAGCCCTGTGATTGGGTGGCACCCAGTTCAGGGTGTACCCCACCTCTCGCCCAAAGATAGCCGGGACAGGCTCCAGGATGCTTGTGAGTACAGGCGCTACAGAAAATGGATGAGTTGATCTGCATGATCCAGATCAGTGACAAAAACAGAACATCTAAGGGCATCCTCAAGACATTTGAGATTAAAAAATATATTGAGCTAATTTAATGATTACAATTAATGTATGTACTTTTAAGAAATTAATGTTAAATAAATTCATGTTCATAAATTGCTAATTAATTCCATTGTTTACAGAGGCTAACTTAAAATAAACAAAGGCCTAGTGATAACACCTGAGGTACACCACAGATTATTAAAGTAATTGTAAGAATTTAAACAAGAACTTGATCATGAGGTATTTTGTCTTTTCTTTGTCAAAATGAACATAAACCAGTCCCCTTGACAATTTGTGTTAGCTAATGAAAGAATATATGCTGCCAATTGTACACTAAGTTAGTCTTTATGATAATGATTCTACTGGCATTGATGGTAACTTGGAATAAATACTAAGTCGTAGAACTAACACCTGAGTAACACAAGTTAATATTGGACTCTTAATTTTTTTTTTTTAATTATCTATAACTTGAACAAAACAAACGTCACATTTTTCTGAGAACATTGGACCTCAGTGAGCAATCATTATTACTCTGCATTCATTTATGCATCCATGGATTCAAGTAAAAAAAGAAAAACATTCGTTTATAACATTTTGACTATAAAATTGAATCCCATCAAAATATTTTTATTTTTTGTTTAAATTCTGCAAATATTAACCGTGATTGATCACGAGTAATCAAAATTCTAAATTGTGATTTATCAAAAGTAAAAATCAATTGACAGTACTTGTTGACATTAATTTGATACGTTTTAAATTTTTCAAAAGGCAATGCTCCGATTCAATACACGCATGTACACTTAATGCTGATTTGGTCTTAAAATGTTCAAAGTGCGAGCAATAACGTCTTTGTTACATCACAGATGAATCACGTCATCGTAATGTGGTGCGTCACGCTACTCGAGTGCAGATTGGAAGTAAATTGGCTTTCACGGTTGCATCTCAATGTATCAGAATACACGACAAAAGTATATTTCAGTTTCATTTAAAAATTTAAACCCATGTAATATACAGAGTCATTCAAAATAGGAAAAAGATTCTCTCGATGCGGATTCCTACCTAAATTCTGTATTGAAATCACTTTATGTAGAATCTGTATTTGAATATTTTAAGACGGTGAATTTTCAGTTTTTGTTCCCTGTAAGCTACAAAATAGATTTGTTTTTAAAAAAATACAAGAAACATTTTACTTTGTATATTAAAACCAAATAATCCGAGTTTCACTATTTGAAATGAATAGCCGAAATAATTTTTCAGTAGTTTGATCGAATAACCTCGTTTATTAAGCACTTGTAATCAGCCACTTTAACGTACTGGATATGTTTGTGAATTGTGATAGGCTTACATTGTGTTTAAAAGTGTGTTTAGTACATTTAAATGTGTTTAAAGTTTGAGGGAGGTTTTTTTTTTGTTTTGTTTTGGCAATAAACAAATAAATGGTCTCATCTCTCCTCATCACAGATCCATCTGGTTTATTATCCCGCACTTGGGCATTTTTAACTTGAAGGTGCTCAAAGCACTCACGGATCCTTTGACAGGGGAGGGCGGAAGTTAACCTGTAATCTTTGGATCAGGAAACAACCACTCTACAAACTGAACCATTTCTAAACAATTTCAAGCAAACAGCTCGGAATTAACAAGCCATCAATCAATGCTGCTCTTTAAGAAACCCGATTTGGAATGTCGGAATCTAGGTCGCATACCTGCAAGGAGCGTGGTAGAAGGGATATCCAGGTCGAGGTATGTGATTGCAGTATCCCGACGGATTCCACATTGTGCGTCTTTGTATTTAGGCTCCAACAAGTCCGCAAGTGCCGTTTCTATTTTGGTGGTCTCGCATTAATCAACGTCCCCGGCTGGCTCCGAGAATTAAGTCGGATGAGACCGCAATGTGATTTGCGCACCTTGACTGGAAGTCCCTCCCTTCCCCCCTGCTCTGGTTTTCAGAAGAAACCCACAACTACTCGACAGAGTCCCAGACAAGCGCCCCAGGTGAGGAGTGACATCACAGGCTCCCGTTGCGATCCCGTCAGTCGTCAGACGTTCCCTCCTCTCCCGGAGGCTCTCAAGACTAACCAGACGGAACAGCTGTCTTTGAGGTCAACCCCCTGCCCGACGTCGATTCTCACGCATCCCTCCCACTCCTCCAAAGTTCACGGAACGGCACAAAATCACCCCAAATCTGCATCTGCTTTCGCTTTTGAGATGGCCGGCGTCAGAACGAGAGCCAACCACTGGCTCTCTGCCGGCTTTCCCTCCTCGCAAAAAAAGAGCAGCGAGCGTCTGTTGCCAGAAGAGGAGAGGCGGGAAGCGAGAGAGAGAGAGAGGGAAGTAAACAGAGCGGGACTGCCTTCCTATTCCTGCCTCGTGCGCCACTGACAGGATGCACGCCGCTTTGGGACGAAAAGGACGACGGAGAGAAAGAGACAGAGAAGAGAGAAGGAGGCGAACGTGACAATGTTTGCATGACCTCTCGAACTATGACTAAGGTGTCATTTGACACCTTAACACAAACACCTGAGCTCATCCATTCTTGGTGAGATTGCGTAAACTCAGCAAACTGTCCAGAAGAACAGAAACATCCGCTTTAAATGTGTGGTCAGCAAAAGTTTCATTTTCACTTTTAGGATTTCATTTAATTTGGGGAACACAGTGGTTTGGTGCAGCATTTCCCATATGTTTTGGTGCTAAGATTTCCTTCTCCTGATGGATGTTGTGAGGGAAGACATGAGGACAATGGGTGTAACAGGAAGATGCACGAGATAGGCTTAGCTGGAAAAAGATGACACGATGTGGCGACCCCTAACGGGACAAGTCGAAAGGAAAAAGAAATAAAAAATTATACCATTTATTAATTTTTGGACAAACCAGGCTTATTCAATGTATTTTATTTCTATATTGTGAAAGAACATGCAGACTGGTGGAGTTTTACATCTCTCCTCAGAAAAGTTGCGCCTTCAAGAGAATCCATCGATTTCGATAGCTCTCGAGCTATTTTTAAACACTGTATTACACTATCTTGATTGCGCCATTTTGTTTTCAAGACAGCAAAGATGGTTCATCACTCAAACTTGGAGTTGTAACATTGAGCAAAAAATAAAAATAAAATAAACTGGCCAAGTGACAACCAAAGAGGATTTTTTTTTTTTTTGGAGCGCTCCAGCTGTGTAGGCCTACTTCATTTTCCTTTTCGTTAGCAAAGTAGTTTTGAGCAGCGCCTAAAAGCCGTTTAAATGTGACAGCAGCGTTCTCTCGATTGACTTCACCTCCCGCTGCGGTGTTTTCTTTTCATTTGCATTCATGCTCTGTTATGTTTTATTCATACCCCTCCATTGCCATTTTGTGTTTCCCTTGATTGGTAGACTTATCCTTGTTACAACAGAAGGGAAAGCTCTCATCACTTGGTTTATTACAACAAAGTAGACTGGCGACGGGTTCTGGTCTCTGATGTCAGCAATCTTCACTCATCTGCTACATCTTTTACGCACACCTACTGTATTATCGTGATAAAAAGCACTCACCTAATATGAATAGCAGCATATACAGAACATAAAATTTATAAAACTACTATTTTGTGACACTCTTATTCATCTATTTATGTTTTTATATAATACAAACATGTGAACACAATCCTCATAAATACCTTGGGTGGTTGGAAAAGGGCATGCAAACCCCTGTGAATCTGCGAAATTAAAATTGTAACAGTGTCATAATGCTGTAATTAGATTAGTTAATTGAATTCTCTTTGAGAAGTGACCATTTGACGGCTGTATTGTGCCCTTCAGCCAGAGTGACCACACGAATAATCAGGGGAGCAATTAATTCTATTTTTAATTGCATTCAAACTAAACGATGAGGCATTTCAGAAAAGCACAATCAATAAACAAAACATAAATGAGTCATATTTAAAAAAAGAAAATCCGCAAATTCCATTAGGGTATTCAAATTTATAAACACAACTGAAGATATCAGCAGTCATGTAAGTTTAGTTCTTACTTGACATAAATAAATGCCAATATGTTATTGGATTTAGCTGAAGTATTGATTACAACCAGATGCATGTCTAGGCTACTTACAGTAAATATGTAGGACAATAAATGGATACTGTAGAATATTCCATACATTCACTTCATAAATGTTCTCTGAACCTTTTGAATTATTAGTACAAATCTTGGGCAGCATGTGGTCCGTTCAGCTCGTTAATCTAGACCACTGAGCCTTTACTTTTATCAAAAGTCCATTGTTGTAGTAGTTGGTGACTTTTTCCTAAAATGGGTTAATGAATGTATTTTTATTCATAATTTTTTGATTAATTTACTGTCAAATAATTGGAAGAGTCATTGATGGTGCAAGTGGTGCACACGCTTGACTTTAGTACGTGTCCTGTCACTGCGTTTTGACCAGTTCCGGTCCAGAAATCACCCCAAGTTAACTGGGATAGGCTATGGCACTCCCATGACCCTTCTGAGGATAAGCGGTTTGGAAAATGGATGGATGGATCAAATAATTGGTTAACTGGGTAAGTGCAAATATTCAAGTAAATTGAACAATTGCTTTATTTAGATAAAATAAAGTACTGCTTGATTATTTTTTTTTTAAATGTTAGTTTTAAAAGTGAATGAGTTAGAGTAAACTGATTTAAATGTGTTTTTAAATGTTCACTCATGAATTTAGTATTTATTTTTATTTATTCTGTTTTCTCATTAAATCATTGGTTAATTGCTTAATTGCACGTCTTCAAAGTAACTACACATTTTTGTATACGATTAACTTGCCAATTAAAAAATTCGGTGAGAAATCAAAATTTAATTCATTATAAATAATGGATTTGGAAGATATTCTTTATTTTATCATGACATTCATATTTTAAGCCAACTATTTTAGTCAACAGAAAGAGATAATGCATAAACAAAAAAAAGTTTAAAAAGATAAACATAATAATAATAAGAAATGAAATATTCCTTTACATTAAGACCGTAATCTTTTTATCTAATGGGCAAGCAGAGAATTCGGACAGAGCGATGGGCCAAGATCCGGACCTGGTGTGATTACATAGTCATCGAGCCCGGAGGAACATGGGGAAGTGTACTGTAATTGGCTGCTTCCACCACAGTCACCCACAAAGTGAAGAGGAAGATATTGTCAGGTGGGAGGAAGGAAGCAGCAAGATGACACACTTGAAGGTGCGAAAAGGAAAGATTGGGGGCTTTAGAAATCCTGCTGTTTGTTTTTTGACTAATGCAACTATTCTGGCTCAGAAAACCCACGGGAACACAGCACGCTGTCGAGAAGCCTCGCAGCGGCAGGAGCGACAGCAGGAACTCGACTGAGCCGGCAGCTCGGCTTACAGGCCCCGTCACATCTCGACATCTCACGCAGCCCCTGACACACCTCAACGCTCAAGGTCACACCTGAGACCGTTGCTACGCGACACATTAACAAGCGCAATTTGGGAACATGCTGAACCTCTATCAGATTTGGTGGTCACCGCTAGAGGAAAATGTCTGCCAGTGTTTTCTTTTGTTTTTTTTTTTGTCTCAGCTGCAATAAATACATAAATAAATAAATCGAATTGAATATTATAGAAGGATGGTAATGTTTTGTGTAGACTTGAAACAAAGTACAGCTTGAAATCTGGATGTCACAGCTCAAAATGATAAGCTCCAATTCATTTTGATATTTACTTATATAATTTTTTGGGTTAGTCCATTTCTTGTACATATTAAAATTGAATAAAGGCTAAGTATTTAACATTTTTATGGAATAATTACTTAACTAAAATTGAATAAATTGGGACTTTTTTAACCTCATCCACAAATGACCGAACACATCTTTTTTAATAATTGAATGTTTCATATTCCCATTTCTCATTGTTGGCCCGACAATTTTCTGAACAGACTTGGGAGCAAAAGTGTTGAAGGATCCTTATTTTGGCTATGTAGACCACAGTAGAGTATCTTGCGAACATGGACCTAGTATGAAAACGTCAATTTCAATTTTAAAAAAATAATTAGTTTTGTCATACGAGTGCCCAGAAAAGGCCCCTCTGACAGCTACTGGTGTTTGAGCCAGTTTTGTACCCGTTTTGTCAATGAACTGGAGTGATACTACAACAAAAAGTAAAAAAAAAAAAAAAAAAAAAAAAAAATCATCAAACTACCTCACAGAGGATTAGGATTCAAATTTTAGCAATGAACGGGCACTTCACGCTACTACGCACTTGCGCACTTATCACGCACACTCAGGACAGCGCAGTGAACCACAACCTGACGTCTTTTTTTTTTAACATGGACGCACACGGTCTTTAACAACAGCTGCTGCCTACTTCTACTTCCTAGCTTACCAGACACCGCCCCCCTCCGCTCTTAAATGGGTACACTCATAATTACAAACAGAACACACACCCGCAACTTTATATCTGCGGGCATGACTGGTGGACCACACCCGTAACTTTATATCTGCGGGCATGATTGACCACACCCATACATTTTCAAATATGAGTGACTGCATCCATTCATCCATTATCAAAGCCGCTCATCCTCACAAGGGTCACAAGCTTCGGGCGAGAGCCAGACTACACCCTGAACTGGTCGCCTGTCAGTTGCAGGACAGATAGATACCATCACTAAGCGGGAATCAATCCCACGCTGCCCACACCAAAGTCAGGCGTGTGTACCACTACACTATCACTGACTCAAAGGTTAAAAAAATAAAATAAATTTTGCCCTGATTATTGGTGCGTGTTAAGAATTTGCTATGGGTGACATTCTTTTAGTCTTACTGCATGTATCTTTTTTAAGGCCACATGATCAAATGTGAAAACATGAAAGCACATCTTCTAGACACCAATTTGAGTCAACCTCCATTCTTCATCAATCGCTTGAAGATGCAATTAATACAGAATTAATCTATTTTCTTTTTTAGTTCAGGTTCGCAGCACTTTTCTCCCTCATTTCCTCCCTTTCCATCCACTGCTGCCTGGTGGGACTCCTTCTAGATGAGGGCCTGATTATCAATTGCACACTCGACCTATTATTAGGTCCCTAGTGAGGAGCGTGTACATTATATAAATATATGTGTGTCCGTGGATGCATGTGTGTCTGTTTGTAATAGTTAAATCATGCAAAATATGTATGAATTCTTTTTATATATTTTAATAATATATTAACCCATGTTATTTATTAAGTATTAATTTGATGATATAATCATTAACATTACAGTATAACATTCATTACATTATGTATGTACATACAAAATATTTTGGTGTTTTATTGAAATGTTCCCTACCTTCCTTCTACAGTATTCCAGGTCGGATAATTATAGCTTATCGTAGCTGACTTGGGGAGAAAGGCAGACAGTCAATCACATGGCAGCGACAGGAACAGATAACCTTTGACACTCCCATTGTCACTGCCACTAAGTGGGAGTTCAACCCAGGACGCCTGCACAGGAGTCAACAGTTAGACCGTACATAATGTGCAAAGTCGATTATTTTAAAAATTCCATGCCAGATTTAAATTTCATTAACTATACTTAGTTAAGGGCAGATGACTGGTTAGAGTGTCTGCCTCACAGTTCTGAGAACCAAGGTTCAAATGCCGGCCCCGGCTGTTTGGAGTTTGCATGTTCTCCCTGTGCCTGCGTGGAATTTCACCGGGCACACCGGTTTCCTCCCACATCCCAAAAGCCTCCATGGTAAAATAATTTGAGACCCTAAATTGCGCTTAGGTGTTATTGTGAATGTTTTTTTGTTTTTATGTGCCCTGCGATTGGCTGACAACCAGTTCAGGGTGCAGCCCGCCTCATGCGCGATAATTGCTGGGATAGGCTCCATCACTCCCGCAACCCTTGTGAGGATAAGCGGCTGAGAAAATGGACGGTTGGGGATATTAAAAAGAAACCTCACTTACTTAATTTTGCAAATATATTTTACATTGTTAATTCAAACAGGACGATTAAATTCAAATTGAAACTGACTGCATATTTCACATGATAGAATGATGACAGAGCAGAGGCAGACAGCATTTTTTATTTAGTATTTTGCTCGCCGCTGCAATCTAAGTTTCGCTTTAATCTCATTGATATGAGGACGACTCAAATAGACATTGTTTTTACTATTTTAGTTGAAATGAGTGCCTTTTTCCCCCCAAAGTTCAAAATGTTTATGTTAAGTGTGGTGTTAAAATTGACCTCTGTAGCAGTTCAAACACACTATAGTTTTTGTACACATACAGATAAAATTCTACCTGTATATGAAGTGTTATCCTCACTTTAGATGTCTCAGGTCCAGCTGGTTCTGTATCAGTTTTTGCTGCATCTCATAAGCAAGCAATGAAGAACCAGCCACCAAATGAAATTCTCCCACCTCCGGGCAAGTCTCTTGAGTTATTTAATTAACTGATAAAGAAATACTGAACGGAAATTAAAAGACTGGTCTATTAGCATATTTTAGCATCTGTCGTGAATAGCAAATTGGCTGTGTTTTATGTCTGCAATTAGTGTTATTAGCCACAAGGAGGAAATTTGACTGGGTGCATAGGTAAATGGATACAATCTACAGTGGTACCTTGACTGATAAATGTAATGAAGTAACTTCATTTACTTGTATCTCAAATAATGGCTGAGACCTGGCATGCCAGGTGAGAGGTGGAAGTCACCCTAGCCTTACTGTGTGGGGTTTGCAATTTTGGGTGGGTTTTCTGCCATGTAGCAAAGATACGCAGGTAGGTAAATTGAAGGGTCAAAATTGCAATTAGTGATGAATGTGAGTCTGAAGGGTTGTTTGTTTGTAGGTGCCCTGCAATTGACCTTTTCGACCTGTCAATCACTCGTACAATAATAGCCAATCAGATAACCGCATTGTCGTAACCCCTGGCTTGACACACCCCTCTCACCGTATTGTCCCACAAGCAATGACGGTTGTCAGTAGCGTGCGCTTGGAAAAGTTAACGTTACGAAGAAAATGGTCCTCAGATGCGCTTGGCGAATGTGCAATTCTGATGAAAGCTATCCTGCTAGGTTACAAGGGGCCCGGTTGATTCATTTTCCAAATCCTAAAACACAGTTGATGAAGAATGGATTAAGGACTCCGGAAGACTGCACGTACAACTAAATGTGAACAATATCAACAAACACAAGGCTGTATGTTTGAAGGTAAGTGAGAAGAAGTATCTTCTCTGAGTTTGATTGAATTATTATCAGTGCTTTCTACATTGCAGGAGAACAACTTTCCCTTTGTTAGTGTATCACTGACTTGCTGAATGAAGTGTGGCATGTTTTATGCCGAAGAGTCGGGCTAGTGATACGTAAACACGCCATTTCATGCAAGAGAAATGTCTATTTGCCTATTTGTATCACATCGGACTTTGAAGACAGAGCACTGGGTTCCATTATGACACAAGTCAAATGAAAACATCCACTCACTTATAAGTACTACAATGATATTACTCATGATCTTTCCAAGTAAAAAGTACTCACCCTGCTTTGCATGCGCAGTATAATTCCACTACTTTATCCTGTTGGATTTCAATATGAAGTTTGTGAGGCGTCAAACATTTTCGCATCGATCGCCAACATTTCGCTGTAACTCTGACATTGCGTCCTGCTCCGTCCAAAATCTTAATTCCCTGTACATATCCTTGCGTGAAATAGTTGAGACCTCTCTGTAGAAGTCTCTTGGACAAGTCTGAAGCATTTGGCAAAAAAACATACCACAATATTATCTGGAATACACGATAATCGCATTCTAACATGTTCTGTTCAATCGCCATTTTGAAAGCTTGTGGGACATGGCTAAGAGGGCGGAGCTTATGGTCGCAATCGGAAAGGTCCATTGGCTGGCAACCAATTCAAGGTGTACCCCACCTCTCGCCCAAGAGTTGGGATCGACTCCACCATACCCACGACTCTAGAAAGGATAAGCGGTCAAGATGGATGTTTGTGTCAAATAATAATAGTACCATGTTTAATTAAAACGAGAACAACAATTATAACAAAGCCTTGATTATTTTTTGATTAATGTTTTAATAGAGTCTCACCACTCTTAAATAAATCACTACCATCTTGTGCATTTTAAGTACATCACATATGGCATTGCATGCTGGAAAGTTTCCATTTTTTCCACCTTATTTTGCAGATCACTGACTACTTAGAAAACTAGCTCCTGCATCCATTTGAACACAGCACCGCTACAAAAATAAAATGAGCAACCCCTTGACTACGCACTATGCCACTCGCACCTGTGTCCAATATACAAGCAGCAGTGCCACCTGTGTCTCTAATGAATTTCCCTTTCACTACTCCATGCAAACCATTTGACGAGGCCCCCGTGATACGCGGGGCGAACGTCGCCCACAGAGACAGAACAAAGTTAATAACAATTCTGTAGGCAGCAAATTGGACTTCAGCGGCAGTGAATAGCAAATGAATATTAGAAAAAAGACTGGCTGCAATGTACACAGAAGCCCGACGGGTTACGCAAAAAGAGGCACTAAATAAGCGCGGCGCTCAAATCGCAACGCTGACGCTTTTATCATAATGAGATCGTCTAACGTCCGTGAGTGCCAAGTAATGTTGACTCGGTCATAAAAATAATAGACTTTAACGAGAGCTTATGTTCTCTTCTTGAAAACACGGCGTCACTCACTCTGTTGCATCTAAGCCAACATTGCCATTTTATTGAGAACCACAATATTGAAATATGTTCTCCACTTCCTGTGGTGGGAAGAAACTAAATAAAATTGTTCAGTTAGTTGTACTTTGGTAAATGTGGATGGTCCGGCATGGTTAGTGTAACAAAAACCCTACACGGACTGGGAGCAGCTTATTAAGCTGTACGCTGTCTTCCGGAAAATACATTAACTTTTTTATCCACTTGCACAGGATAGGTTTCGCAGGAAATAATGTGAAGAGAGTGGTACCTCGATTTACGAGTCGAATTAGTTCCCTTGCAACTGAAAACACTCATATCTCAAATCATCTTTCCATATACTATAATTTCCAGCCTTTAAGCCGTGACTTTTTCACACGCTTTCAACCCTGCGATTTATACGGTGATGCAGCTAATATGTGCATTTTTTCCTAACGGCCGCAAGGGGGGCACTCGAGCGAAAAAGGTAAGAGTGAGACCGGTGGAATATATGTGCGGAGGAAGTGGTTTTTACCGGTCTGGCCCTGTTAGCGCTGCGCTAGCGTGTAACTGCCATGTCTCGGTGATTTTTACTGGCATGTTTTTTTTTTTTTTAACCGGCCCTGTTAGAGTGGCGCTAGCATTCGCATGGTGGCGCTGGCGTTAAACTCTCTGTGTACCGTCTTTGTAAATATCTCGTGCTTCATTGTGGATTTCAATGTGGGCATTTGCGGCTTTGACACAGCTGCGGCGTATGTATGTACCAAATGGTATTTCCTTTACAAATGTACTGGGTGTGGCTTATAACCAGGTGCGCCCTAAAGGCCAGGAATTACGGTAAATGTAAATATTACACTAAACAATCCATTAAAGTCCATCATTGTGCTCCTTATTGCAGTGACTGTTTGGCCATCGGGGGCGGTTTTATGGAGCCATACATACAGTAAATACAAAGATGTTACACAACTGACTGAGTAAGCTGTAGTAATACTTCTCGTTTTCACAGAGCATGACAAATACATCCCTTAGAATATTGTTACATTGCTCGTCATGTGTTCTCCACTGTTTGTGCTCAAATACGGTTCCATCAGGCTCCTGTTGACTTCAGTGTTGCAGCGCCCTGGCAACCCTTTTACCCCTCTAATGGACCACTTTTTTACTGCTCACGTCATTTTGTCGCCCTCACAAAAAAAAAAAACATCTGAATAGAAAGCAGACAGCAGGCCTAGACAAAATTGATTGCACGTCAATGTGTTTGGAACATCAACGCATGTGGTCCGAACAACACTCAGTACCCACATTAGGCACCTACGCATCAAAAATTTGCTCGGCAATTGGAGCAGTTAATCCTGGTACTTTTTTGCCAATAAAGCATCAGATGTGGAGGAGGAAAATCCATATTAGAGACAAATTCAAGCAAGCGAAAATATCCACTGCTCTTTTGATAAAATCAAATCTTTCTGGTGTTTTAAAGGACAGGCGGAACAGTGTGGAACGTGACAAACTCCGAGACGACAGTTATTAAAAGTGTCTCATTAAGAGGCCACTGAGGAGCATTGTCGATCTAAATAATTGACAATGTCTGCGACGCAAAAGGCACAGCCCCGCCTCCCCGCATCCTTCCATCTATCCATCCCGCCTCCGTGGGAGAAACAGACAGAAGACGAGTCGAACATCTTGTCCTGAGACGCTCGCAGATGCTTATTTACACACCTGCTCGAGCAATATATCCATTATCGCATTGTCGCTCAAAAGTCATTCTGTCTGTGATCTTATGAGTTCCGTGACAATTATCGATTTTGAAAGCTCCAGCATCTAATAATGGTACATTCTATAAAATGTTAACCACTGCATCACAATCAGACAGCATTTTGTTTGGTAAACTAAATTGTAAACAGGGAAAGTGAAGCTACACTTGCCAAAAAGATGTTTTTCAAAAATGCAGAAAAGTTGGATCACTTCAAAACCGGGCCTTATTTTCTGCAAAAAAATATTACTAAACACATACGAAAATTTTACAAACTACCCCACCCTCCCAAAAAAAAAAAAGTGTGTGCCTGTATGTACAATGTGCATTATTTTTAGAATGGAACAAAGTTCATTCTAAAGCGAGCAAATTGGATTTTATTGACATCCATTTATTTGAATTATTTTTTATTTGTGGGGTCTGACTTGCTGAAATGAAAATTTCCTGGTTGGTTGCAGCATGACTAGACAATATACTGTACAGTAGTTTTTTAAATAAAATATCCAGAGCCATCTAGTGGTTGTTCTTGCAACTGCAAACCAAAATTAAAATCACAGTTTGAGCGGAATGAATGACATCCCTACTTTACATTTAAGTTGGTCGTGAGGGACACAAAAATGCCATGTTTTAATATACGGTACAACATATTGTATTGGGTCATTTTATATGGTTGTGTTGCAGCCATTGGAAAACTTTCATTAGCAGCAATTGTTTTTGATAGCACATCTGACACTGCTGTCGGATTTAGCCTCTTAGTATTATCCCCTGTGTGTAGTTCAAGTGCAAAACAGGCCCATTTCAAATGGATGCAAACAGGTGCTGGGAATATCAAGTTGTTTATTTGCAAAGCGATTTGGTGACTAAGAACTGATGCACATAAAGACAATTAGGTTGTTTTTGTCCCGATTTGACCCTTTTGGGGGGCAGCTGTGGCTCAATGGTTAAGATCATAGCCTTCCACTGAGGGGGATTTGGATTCAAGACCCCAAATGCACAATCCGAGAAAATGCGCAGGACTCACGGGTGTAGTGTCCTTGAGCAAGACACTGATACCCCAAATTGCTCCCAGAGTGCCTCAGCTGCCCCCTGCTCCAGTGTGTTCCACTAACAAGTGTGTATGTGTGTGTGTTCGCCATTATGACTAAAATGCAGAGGAAAAAATGTCATGTGCATGCAAAGATGTTCATGACAATAAAGGTGATTCTTCACTTTTCTACGGGTGCGTGTGTTTGGATGTTAATTTTTTATATTCCATCTGCTTCACATTTTTTGTACATCAACAGCTTGAGGAGACTTGAGTGCTACATTGTTTCAATTTAAAAAAAAAGAAAAAAAAGAAAAAGCAAAGCCAAGCACAATCTAGACTGCTTCTGAGGGCAAATGCTACTCATGCATAACTTCATGAACCACAGCCACATATTTGTTTTACCGCATCAGACTTTTTCTGATGGTGCGCACTTTATTGGGTCTCATGAAAATTCAGTATAGTTTTCTTCAAATAGTAATGCATGAGAACTGGTGAGATATTTTGCCATTTTTGGGCTCTCTGAAATTTGTTTAACAATCGAAACAAAAATCAAAATATACAAAAAGACAAACCAAATTTTATCTTGTCCTGCCACTTGCTGTAAATTGGTTCATGACCGCTGATTTGATTCCCTGTACAGCATAGACAAGGGCAGTGATTCTGAAGAGCAGTATGGACAAAACTAGTTGCAAGCTGGCAAAAGATCCATCCAATTTCTGAGCCGTTTATCCACACAAGGGTCGCAGAGTGCTGGAGCCTATCCCAGCTGTCATCAGGCAAGGGGGGGGGGGGGGGGGTGTTACTGAACTGGTTGCAAGCCAATCGCAGGGCACACAGAGACAGAAAACAGTCACAATCACACCTAAGCGCAATTTAGAGTCCACATTTAATGCATGTTTTTGGGATGTGGGAGGAAACTGGAGTGCCCCAAGAAAAACCACACTGGCACATGGAAAACATGTAAACTCCACACAGGCGGGGCCGGGATTTGGACCCCTGACCTCAGAACTGTGTGGCCAACGCTGTAACCAGTTGCGCCCACCATGTCACCCCTGGGTAAGGAATCACTAACTCGATACAGCTTGACATTTTGATATTTTGCCTTGTGATAAGAGTGACTTGAGAGTTTTTCGAGACTAACTATCCGACTAATTTTATGCTTTGACTTGTGGAAGCAAAAATTTGAGGAGTGGTGTTTTATTGTTATTTGAGGTACAGTAAAGTCAACTCACTACACACCAAGCAGCAGTGTGACATATAGTGAAGACAGTTTCAAAAAAAGAGGCTTCAAGAAGTCCGTTGGTACTCCGAGTTCGAGTTTACTGTCAAACTAAACACAAAACAAAATGAATTAACATAGTTTACTTAAAACAACTACATAACTTTGCCCTAAAGTCCGCTAGAGTCATCCTAACACATCATGAGGAACGCCAAAGTCCTGAAGCAACAATAATATTCACTCACACACTTTTATCCTCTGTAACGAATGACTAATATTGCTTCAGCTTACCAAGCCTGGTTGAATTGTTTCCATGTATAGCAACGTGAGACTTGGCATACCTTGAATTGTGTAACGGATTCCTCACTGAGAGTTTGTGATGATCAAGACTGGTCGCCATAGCTAAGACGACGTGGTGTTTAACAGGAACCAACTGCAATCCAGTTTCACGGGGTGGCTTTCGGCTGCAGCAGGTCCCCATCGTTGCACAAACTAAGTCCCTCAATGCAAGATAATTAGTGACTTTGCAAAGACCTCTCTGTTGTACACAGCATGGCTTCCTAACCCCTTCTGACTAATGTTTTGGTGACCTGGAAACCTCGCCCATCTCTTTCTACTGACACAAGCCTGATTGTCTCCGACAACCAGGCCCACTTTGACATGGGTTCAACCATCTTGTTGTTTATCCATCAATTGCGCCATTGTGCGAGCCCTCCTTTGCTCCGGGTTGGACACAGATGGACACCCACCGCAATTTCCAGTCCTCTACAAATAAGCCTTTGCTGTGTTTTTGCTCGGAGGAAATGGCTGCCTTGTAAACAACAACCTTCATGTTCTATTGCTCCGTGGTGGAGCCTAATCAGTCAGCTCTCTGCTTTCCTATCCATTTTCTTACCTTTAGTTACTGCTGTTCAGATTCAGAGATTTGTCACTGCAACAAGTGCAATGAAAAAAATAAGGTGCAGACCATTTAGTACAAAGATAAAAATACTGTACATATAACTTCTATAATAAAGAAACTTCGGGGTCAAAAATTAAAAGTGAAAAAAGTACACACAGAAACACAGATTGAGCAGATATTTACATAATGTGCACCTAAAATTGAATATCACACATTGTGAGTTACTGCAGGAGATATATATATATATATATATATATATATATATATATATATATATACACATTCACTGAATAGTGGAGTTGTTGCATTGGTATATTTCACATATTATCAAGAGTGATATTGTGATCTGCAGTGAAAGCAGCGAGCAGGCGGAGGAACAATTGGAAAGATGGTGGCACACACTGGAAAGGAGAGGAATGAAGATTAGCCTAAGTGAAACAGAATATATGTCCATGAATGAGAGGGGCGGAGGGGGAATCGTGAAGCTCCAGGGAGAAGAGATGGCGAGGGTGGACGACTTCAAATACTTGGGGTCAACAATACGGAGCAATGGTGAGTGTGGTAAGGAAGTGAAGAAACTGGTCCAAGGAGGATGGAACAGTTGGCCGAAGGTGTCTGGTGTTCTATGTGACAGAAGAGTCTCCGCTAGGATGAAGTGCAAAATCTATAAAACAGTGGTGAACCCGGCATGATGTACGGATTAGAGACGGTGGCACTGAAGAAACCACAGGAAGCAGAACTGGAGGTGGCAGAAATGAAGATGTTGAGGTTCTCGCTCGGAGTGAGCAACTTGGATAGGTTTAGAAAATGAGCTCATTAGAGGGACAGCCAAAGTTAGATGTTTTGGAGACAAGGTGAGAAAGAGCAGACTTCGATGGTTTGGACATGTTCAGAGGCGAGAGAGTGAGTATGTTGGTAGAAGGTTGCTGAGGATGGAGCTGCCAAGCAGAAGAGCGAGAGGAAGACCAAAGAAAAGTTTGATGGATGTGGTGAGGGAGGACATGAAGACTGTGGGTGTTAGAGAAGAGGATGCACGAGATAGGCTTAGATGGAAAAAGATGACACGCTGTAGTGACCCCCTAACGGGACAAGCCGAAAGGAAAAGAAAAAGAAGATCAAGAGTGATTGTTTAGGGGCCAGCATGGTGGAACAGCTGTAGAGCGTTGGCCTCACAGTTCTGAGGACCGGGGTTTAAATCTCAGCCCTGCCTGTGTGGAGTTTGCATGTTCTCCACGTGCCTGCGTAGGTTTTCTCTGGGCGCTCTGGTGTTCTCACACATCCCAAAAACATGCATTTATTGGAGACTCTAAACTGCCCCTAGGTGTGATTGCAAGTGCGACTGTGGACGGTCTCTATGTGCCCTGCGATTGGCTGGCAACCAGTTCGGGGTGTACCCTCCCTCCTGCCCAAGGACCGCTGGGATTTGCTCCAACACTCCCGCACAGTCTAGGGTGTAATATGCCTTTCAGCTGAAGTCAGCTGGGATAGGCTATAGCTTACATGGAGGGAGGGATGGATGGCTGGATGGACAGACTTAGTGTGAACTCTTACCATAGGAATTTATCCCAAAAAAATACGTTGTCTTAAAAGTTAGGAACCAAGAGAGGAAATACTTCACATAATATAACTTTTTTTTTTCTTTTTTTGTTGGAGGTAAGAAAACACAGATGTTCTGCAGTTGTCTTGCTCACAACTGTGTCGACATTTTTTACTGGTGCATGAAAGAGATGCCAGCCTACAGACTTTCTGTGAAGCACTGACTTCTTTGCCAAACGCAGCACAAAGGTCAGACATTCTCTAGATGACTTCATTCCCATCCCTGCAAAGCCTTTTCCCTAATGATGGCCGGAGGTATTAGCGCCCCAGTAGAACTGATCATACCATACGGAGTACCCTGAATAACCACCACTCAGCCTTCCTGAGTTTAATTCAGATCCCCTGCAAGATTGGGAAGACTAATCCTGCCGCCTGAGGGCCAGGTTAAATATTCAGGACATTTTATTTTCAGGCCGACTTCAAAGACATACACATACACCACTGTGCAGTATTGAAACACCTAAAAAGGGCCTCCAAAAATACCACCTCTGTTTAGAAACAAATGTTGCTTCACGCAATTTTCTCGGTAATCTTGCTAATTAGCCTGGTTCCATATCAATTAGGCTCGTTCTGAAACCGAAGGAAGAGCTGCAGAAATCTGTGTACGGCTTTTGTGGAAGATTTGACTGCTTTTGAGCTCTAGCTTGTGCTGGATATTCTATGAAATCAATACAGTTCTTGCTTTTACAAAGCATCAAGGATTTTAAGTTTGACATTTGAGGTGTATCCCCCCCCCCCCAAAAAAAAAAAAAATTGCACTATTTTAGGAGCATATTGGAGTATTTTAGAGGACTTTTTGGGGTCAATCTTGTGTCCTAATACTGTCCAAAATCCATAATGTTCATGGTCACCATTAAAATTACCCCTTTTGGGGGTCTCATCGTGTGACAAGTATTTAAAAATCACTGAGGTTCTTGGTTTGCCATAGAACATAAGCAATGCAAGTTATCTTTGACATTGGAGGTATAATTCTTTCCAGAAAAGGTTTTGGTATCCATCGGTGCAATGGCACCATTCTTTAGGGTCCACCTGGTGTCAGAGCTTGGGCTGCTTATTTTAATAACCTGAATAATTGTATTATAAAAGAAATCAAAGCAAAATCTATGACTCAACACTTTAGAAATAAGTTGGTGGAATGGCACCCAGCCAGGAGGAATGAGTATGGCATTATTTTACACTTGAAAAATATAAATTGCAAATATATAGACCATCACTGCGAGTTATAACGTAGTGTAATACCCCACAAGTGGATAAAGATCGACACAGTTGGTGCACTTTCAATCTGTAACCAATCCAAACCTGCATTCAGCACAATCATACACCAGCTTTACAGTCGCAACTGATAACCAGAGACTCAATGGGTAGCCACTTGCTATCCTGATCTTAAAAAGCCATGTTTACACTCCCATTTGCAGACTTCCATACAATTTCAAAGTCACAATTAGTACAGTGTACAATAGAACGTTGGGAAGATGACCCCAAGTGGACAGAAATAATATGTATGCCTCACATGGATATTTTGTATTGGTATTGTTGTTTCACTCATTCACTGACATGGATGGTAGTATTGGTCAACACGAATCCAACTGCTTGGTGCCACGGACATATATCATGCATATGTCAGGTACGTAGTATGTGTAGTAATAAGAATATGTAGCGAGAAAGGATAAAACGGTTCAAGGACTGAATGCCGAACCTGATGGAGAAAAAAAGCCAATGAGCTTCGACACAAACAGTGCAGTGGGTGTCAGCGTTGCTGACATATTTTTTAGGTGCACATTTGTAAATATTTTTTTCCATCAAAAGCTCGGTTTTCTAGTTTGAGGTGTTCCAAAAGTTAAAAAACATACCATATTTTCCGCACTACAAGGCGCAACCCATTATAAGGCGCACCTTGAATGAATGGCCTATTTTACAACTTTTTCATATATTAGGCGCATAGAATAAACGTTACAGTAGAGGCTAAGGTTACGCTACGCATCCATTAGATGGAACTACACTAAAGGCTCAATATTGATCCATATATAAGGCGCACCAGATTAAAAGGCGCACCGTCGGCTTTTGATAAAATTAAAGGCTTTTAGGTCTGCCTTATAGGAAAATAAGGTAGATATATATTAGCATCAAAGAGTGTCTGGCTTGGGATGCTTCTTTTCACATTTTCTTTGTTTGTTTTTTTTCGGTAGAAACCTGTGTTTTTGGTCAAACAACCTACTTTCTACTGTTGATTATAAAAGAACAGGAAAAGAGAGAAAGAAAATTCTGGAGAAAGAAGACGGCCAATTGTTTTGGTAGGTTGGATGCTGCTGTTGTCACAGAACAACTTTACGGGTCTTGAAAATCAGTCGAAAAGCTATAAAATGCAAGCAATACTGGGAACCACTGAAAATGGCTGCCAATGAAGAAGTTATTTATCCAAACAATCTTTGGGGCTCATTTTGCTCTGCCAAGGATACTGAGAAATCCAAGCTTCAGTCGGCACTTTAGGCACATTTTATACCAAAACAGTCAAAATTGTACCATGAAATAGTGTTGTTTGTTGTTGTTTACATTGAGAAAGAAGGCATGAAAATCCTAACATTCTAAACTAATGGGGTACTTGGTCAAATTGAATAATAACATTTAGTGACAAATCTGTATTCAGCTAGAAAGAAAATGGAAAGTCCTCCAAAATAGCAAGTGATGTTTATCTACGTTCTGGGAAGAAATGTCATTCATTTGCATTTCCTATCTGAACAGGATGTGTGTGTGTGTGTCTGTGTGTGTGTGTCTGTGTGTGTGTGTCTGTGTGTGTGTCTGTGTGTGTGTCTGTGTGTGTGTGTGTGTGTGTGTGTGTGTGTGTGTGTGTGTGTGTGTGTGTGTGTGTGTGTGTGTGTGTGTGTGTGTGTGTGTGTGTGTGTGTGTGTGTGATGGGGTGGAGTGTAAAAAAATAATTTCTGATACAAAAGGTGAAGAGATCCATTTTCTTCCTCGAGTTCAAAGTAAGTGGGGAGACATTTAAGAGGAGACCTTTCGAGTCCCAAACATTTTCTTTTATCTTGCTTTGTTAGCCGTTATGAAGCAATCAAAAGGAGAATGTGACAAAGTAACACGCGCACCCACACAAACATATACACACACACACAACTTGCTAAATCTACACAGACACACACACCTGTTGATAAATCATTAGCCAGTGGTGCTGCTTCGACATTTCACCGAGTGTACAGTGAGTCAATGATGACTCATCGTTCTCATTCATCTAACCTTCTGATGCTTTAGGTGTTAAGACTTACATATATATATATATTTTTTTTTTAAGACTTTTAGTTCTTCGTAACTTGTATAAATAAAAAAAAAAAAAGGAAAAAAGAACTTCCTACAACACCGGTTTTTCTCCACTCTGTCTTTGCCAACTTTGGGCACGTGAAGCCCTTTGAGACTCTCTAGTGATTATGGCTATAAAAATAAACTTGACTTGACAAATAATTATCCCAAATCAGAGCTTCCCGCCTTTTCCATCAAAGTCATCAAGAGCTTGATTCTCGAGTGTCTCTAAGATTATCCTCAGCAATTAACCTGTGGTGTGGGATGTCTTGACATTTTTTTTTCCTGCTGGGAAAATGGTAGGGGTTGTCAAAATTTTAGCATTATTTTTTTTCTTCCTTGCAATGAAAGTCAGACTTAAGCATCATTCATATGTGTCTGAAGATTACTGAGCGATTATCCTGCAGTATGGGGTGTAGTGGCAGTATATTTTTCCTCTCTGATCAGAATGGAAGGAATCCGAAGCGCCTGGAGAAAATTTCCTTCACCAGTTACACTGGAGGAACCCGCGCCGAGAATTGAACCCTGAACCCCTCGATTTGCTTACCAATACTTCATCATGCTGCCTTTTCTTGACTTTTTGCAGAAAATTTTGTTGCTGCATCCAAAAACGAGATTTTCCACCAGATTCAATGTAGGGCAGCATGGTGTTATAGTGGTTTGCACCTCGGCATTACGGTCAGGAAATCTGAGTTCGAATCTCTACTTCACAGGTGTGAAGCTCAAGGCCCGGGGGCCAGAACCAGCCGGTCACATGATTTCATGTGGCCCGCGAAGCCAAATCCAGTGTGTCCATTTCAATTATTCTTGTAAACATTTGTAAAAAAAAAATTCAAAGTGTTATGCATCATAAATGATAAAGTTGAGATATTACAAGCATTTTTGTGTTACCAAACATGAATAGATGAAAAACACATTACCCTTGACTTCTGATTCCAAAAGCAGATCATAAATTGACGATGTAAATACGATGAGATGATTAAATATTTGTATTGTTTCACAGTCATAACAGCGGAGGAGGGAGACCGGAACAACAATGTGGCCTGCGAGAAAAATGAGTTTGACACCCCTGGTCTACTTGAACATCTCTGTGTGGAATTTGCTCCTTCTTGTGTTTTGTCAGAATCTCTCCAGCATTACAGAACACGCATACCTTCATTTTTCCATAGGTGTCAATGGTTGATTATCTTTATGTGCAATCTTCACTGTAATTCATTTACAAAAATAGTACAAAAAAAAGGTGTTCGGCTTTAAACATTGTTAACCGGTCCCTGGCTAAAAATTAATTAACAATCCACACCGTACATGTTGTTTGTTACCCGACGTGGTAGGGCTGGTTATTAATTGACTACGGCAGTTCAAAGTCTACCGGACGAATCGGAAGGCTAACGACGTTGTTTTGCGCAGGAGTCGACGCTGCTCATTTAAAAAAAAAAAAAAAGACCAAAAAGGGAATGTAGCTATACTATAAAGTATTTAACCTTTCAGAATCAGAATCAGAAATCAGCTTTAATGGCCAAGTGTGTAAAAACACACAAGGATTTTTTTCTCGGGCAGTTTGTGCTGCTCTGGTACGACATTCAGAACAAAGAACAAGGAACAACATGGCAAAAAGAACAAGAGATCAATTTGTCCCCCCCTAAAAAAAAAAAAAAACAGCTCAAAGCTGAAAGGTGTATACACCCACATTTTGCACAGCTTGTCTGGCCTCTGATTTTGTCCATCATCTGTTTCCCACATGAATGATTAATCTTAAAACTGAGCGAATCAGAGGTAGTTGAACACTTTTAAAGGCATATCGTGTTTATGTTGTCAGTCCATTGGTGCAGCTCTCTTTAGTTATATCTCAGGGTGACAAATCTGTTTTCAATATGCTTGCGCTATTCTATTCGTCATGTACAGCGCTCAAAAAAAAATCCACCTGACCTTCACCCATTGGAGGGAGGCAAAATGTTCAACGAGATGGCACAGCTACGTAAGCTGATTGGAGATAAGCTTCTTTGTCGTGGACTCCCGATAGCATCGTCAAGTGTTTCACGTAACAACGCTTTCAAGATTTTATTATTATTTTTTTTTACATTCTGGGTATTTTAGTGAAAGGATAAAGCAGAAAATAAATTGTGTTATAAATGACAGAGGTTAGACATGAAAGACTGCCATTCTCGGCATAATATACAGTTTCAACATCCTTCAGGAATGAGACAAGCTTGCTTGAATTAGGAACACGAGTAGTATATCCATTCAGCCATCCATTTTCTTTGCAGCTTATCCTCACGAGGGTCACAGGGAGTGCTGGAGCCTCTCCCACCTGCCAACGAGCAGGAGGCAGGGTAGACTTTGAACTGGTTCCCAGCCAATCACAGGGTACAAAGAGACTGTACTCACAATCACACTAAGGGGCAATTTAGAGAGTAACGTTTTGTTGACAGCTTGCGAGCCGTATCATATCAAAAGTACCGTAATTTCCCGCCTATAAGCCGCGACTTTTTTCACACGCTTTCAACCCTGTGGATTATGCGGTGATGTGGCTAATTTGTGCATTTTTTTCTAAAGGCCACAAGGGGGCACTCGAGTGGAAAAGAAAAGAGTGACACCAGTGAAATATATGTGCCGAGGAAGTGACTTTTACCGGTATGTTTTTTTTAACCGGCCCTGTTAGCGCTGCGCTACCATGTTGCTGCCGTGTCTCAGTGATTTTTACCGGTATGTTGTTTTTTAACCGGCACTGTTAGCGCTGAGCTAGCATGTTGCTGCTATGTTACTGCCGGGTCTCGGTGATTTTTACCAGTATGCTTATTTATTTATTTATTTATTTTAACCAGCCCTCTTGGTGCCACACTAGCGTGTTTTTGCTGTGTCACTGCCGCGTCTCAGTGATTTAGTTTTTTTTTTTCTAACCAGTTCTGTTCATGCTACCATGTTGTTGCTATGTTAAGATAAACTAAGGTATTAAAACTTATACTTTAATTTACTTTAATACTTTTTGTGTGTACCATCTTTCTTTGTAAATATCTCATGTTTCAATGTGGCTTTCAATGCGGGCACTTGCAGCTTTTACACAAGTGCGGCTTATGTATGTACCAAATGGTATTTCCTTTACAAATGTACTTGGTGAGGCTTACAATCCAGTGCACTCTGTAGGCCGGAGATTATGCTATATGAACATGCCTCAAGCAAGCCTGATGGAAACGTCCTCTCCTGTCCATCGGTGACCACAAACACGTTTTTATCCCGCATTTTCTTCTTATAATACAGTCGGCACAATCCACTCAGGTTGTCATCCCCACGGTAACAAGTGTATTCTGTCGCATTTGAGTTGACCAGATAAAGCCCACTGGGGCAATATAATGGGATGCGGTGGTATCGGAATCCACCATTTTATTGCAGTCTTCTGACAGTGCAATTGAAAGAGCAAATATGTCTTGTAGTCTGATCCACGTATTACGACTTGTCTCTCAACCGTCTTGTTTCTGCCATGCAGCCAACTTTTTTGGGTCATAACTTTATTGGCCATCAGATATTTACAGTTCTACGTCAAAAGACACGCAGGAATGCTAAAAATAAACTCGCTTTTGTATTAAAATATATTGGGCATTATGGTGACGTAAAGTATATGTCTTTTGGGGAGACGATCAATGACATCATCAACTGAACACCATAAAATTCTCATGATTGGCTGACCCATCGATCAAATTAAATATAGGAAAATAAAAACATCTACTTCATGATTAAATTCAAATGGATTGCACATAAGTTGGATAAAAAAAAAATCCCTTCTCGTAAATAAATGAAAATGTGCAAAAACAAATTAAATACAACTGAACGGTAGTTAAGCAGTGATACTTTCACATACCACTAGGGGGAGCACATTCCACACTTTGAGAATCACTTGCTTGGAGAATTTTTATTGTTTGTTGCCCCTTTTTCATGGTACGGTTCTACCGCCAAGCAGCCTCGCTCTGCCCCATGTGGTCACTTCCTTGTTACACTTTTTCGTGACACTGGCACCACTTTTCAGAACCTCCTACGACCTGGTTCTAAAATGGAGGCCGAGGAGGGGCCTGATGTAACTTGTGGAGAAAACATTTCTAAGATTCGCAAACCCGGCAGCATCAAGCCATATAAAATGCATGTACATAAAGCATCCAATATTGTGTTTTATATCAATATGTAACTATATTTATAATGTGAATGAAAAAGCAAAGTTTGTGACCAGAACATACACGCTGGGTGCGTCCTTTCAAATATCCACCCTCTCACTTTTTATTCTCACCAACACCCTCTGTCACCAGAAACCTGCTTATTCCTTCAAGATGAATCTATCTTTTTATTGTTTCAGGAATTTGATAAAGTAAAAAGATGTGGTCCGGTCCAGTCGGGTTCGAGCGCGTCTCGCAGTGCACCACAGGCCTACAGCAGCTTTTGTTCTGTGGTCGGCCGAGGAGGTGCAAACATTTTTGTCCGTGTTGGCAGAAGATGAAATACAGCGAGATGGAAGGTGGAATAAACAAAAAAAAATTAAAAATTTAAAAAAAAAACGAGTGCGTCACCTTCTTCTTGATCCCGCTCCAATCCCTCCCATTTTGGATCGGTGCCTGTTGTAAAGCAAAAGCAATGAAGGCCAGGCCACGAGAGGCCTTCTGAAGCTTGAAATGCAAAAGCGGCATTACTTAATTCTGCTTTAACCGCGAAAAATAATGATAACACAACTTGTAAAATATTGCCTTGAAACTATGAGTTTGAAAGAAGTAACGTTACTCCGTGATTTACGAAGTTGACTAGTTCTACCTCCATTGTTCACTCTGGGAAAGCTAAGATCATTCTTTGGAGATTAGAAAGGTGATGAGAGCCACGGGGACAAAAACCCCTCTGACACTTTGCATGCGATCGTGTTTCTTTCCGAGCATCGCCACCCCCGTAGGCCCGCGCCCCCACCCGTCAATTCTCTTCCAACCCCCTCTAGTAGCAGTACTGCTAGACAAAGAGCAAACATACGTCACATCATCCACATACAGTACAGCACAGTACGCGTAGTGGAATAGTGTCGTAATCAAAGACAAACATCCTGACCAATAACTAACTACACACACAAAGAGGTATGTTACTGTGGAGGAATAGGGGAGGATGAGGGGCGGGGGGAGGATAGGGCAGACGTTGTCATACAGTTCAAACACACCACATCGAGTCCACAAGTCGCTACGGTTATTCAACAAGTCACGGCAAAGTAATCTTCACCCAGGGTGACAAATATGCCAGCAAATAGCCAGGAGGCAGACAAACGTCGAGGTCGCTGCGTTTATCAGCAGTGTCGCTCGCTATGACGCCGCTAAGAATCACGGGAGTTAGTTCGTTGATTTCACAGCTGTGCCACAAAATCGGGTACACCTGAACACACCGCGGAGATCCCACACAAGAGCTGCATGCAAAAATTGAGAAAGAAAAGGCAATAAAATTGGCCTCGCGAGAGGCAGCTGAAAACACAAGTAAGTGCTGTAAGGATTTGGACGCTATAAAATGACATGACTGCTGGATTAAAGTGAAGTCAAATTGAATTTAAAAAAAAAAAAAAAAAAAAAAAAAAAAGCTTTAGGTACACTTGAATAAACTACAAATATCCAAAACAAGAGCTGCGTCCAAAAATTCATCTAAATCACTATTTTACAAATGGACAAAAATACAGTACAGTAAAATCTCGGTTGTCGAAGGTCCTCATTTTCAAACAAATCAGTTTTGGAACGAAAATTTCAAGGTTTTTTTTTTTTGCTTCTGCTTCTCAACGCTCCCGACAAAACCCGGAAATAACATATTACGCGCGGCCAGACCAGCTGACCCACGACGCGCTTTGTTGTGAATTCCCACGCCACCGAAAAACCCTGAAAATAACATAATGCGTGCGACGCAAGCAGTTGACCCACCCACGACACGCTTTGTTATTGTCAATTGGAACGCCCCCGAAAAAAACAACGCGTGCGGCGCAATCAGCGCACTTTTGTCATTCTGTATAACGCAGCCTCTGTACACGGACGTGTCTCGGTGGTGACGACCTTTATTAACCCCCAATCATGGTTCCAAAGAAGGGAAGTTGCTTGTTTAAAGTTATTCTGCACTTTTGTTAATAAAAAAAAGTTAACAAGGCTAGGGGCCGAGTCGCTACAGATACAGCAATGCACTACCAGTCTAGCGTACTCAACTACTAAAACATACATTTAATCAAAAAAATGAATATATTTCTTAAATTATTTTATTATATAAAGTATTTAAACTATACATGTATTTCTACTACGCAGTATATTATCAGGAAAAGCTAAAAAAATGCTTTAAAAAGTCTAATCGCTTAGGCTCGGAACGCATTATTTCCTTTTCCATTCATTGTCATGGGAAAAATCGATTTGGTTTTCGAACAAATCACATTTCGAACCGTTTTCTGGAATGGATTGTGGTTGAGAACAGAGGCATCACTGTATACTCAAATTATATTAAATTTTATTAAACTGGCCACAACGTTAAATACACAGCACATCTAGGACAAAAGAACCAAAAAAACAATGCTTATATTTATCAATAAATCAAGTGAAATACAATTTAGTTTTAAATTTGGTTCACCTTAGCTGTACAAAGCAATTTGATGTATAATATGATGTTATTTGATGTATAAAATAGTATAAAGAGTTTGAAATTAAAAAGCCCAGAATATTAAGTATTAATAAAAACTTTACAGAGATCAAGTATAACTGCTGTATTCAAAAATTCAGTCAATGTTAATGAAGGATTTTTTTTTTGCTCCAATAAAATGAAAACGAAATTTAAATTCTATTCAAGCGGTGTATATTAATGAAAGATGAAGCATTAAATAGATGAATCTAAACTTGAATCCAAAATGAAATGCAATGAGACACTTATATTTGATTAAATTAAATAATGCTGTTTGCATTGACACTGCCACAGAGCTATTTCTTGAACAATGTTGACTGTACGGCAACATAATGGGAATTAAATGTTTACACCAAGACATTGCGAGTGCAGCTGTACCTAATGTTGTGGCCAGTGCGAGTTAACTATGCACGTTTACTTTAAACCTTCCCCAAATCGGCACAGACGCCATCAGTAGCAACTTAAAGTATGTTTGTCATACGCTGGCTGACAAAGCGTTTAAAGATTTTTGCATTAAATGTGCCACAGGCGATATATGGCCTGTGGCTTGTCTCAGCACTGCGGGCGACTCGCACGGTTTGAATATTGAAATATTTCCGGGCCGAGGCAACCAAATATCTTCTTAGCTGATGTTAAACACCACGGTGGAGAAAAGTGTCGCGAAAACAATGCCATTAGGGGTCCTACGGGCTAGTCACTCAGCTCGGTGGTTCACAAACGTTTTGTACAAAGTACCACCTAATAAAGTACTTTGCACTTCAGGCACCACCACCATGACCAAATTTAAAAGACAGTAGCCTAGTAAGGCTACGTGTTCATTTACAACAAAGCTGTTTTGTTCCTTAAACTTACATGTATTGTTATTGTAAGCCGCTGTACATTATGCAAAGTTCCCCAACTGACCATGTGCTCAAATACAGAAAAACTAATATTTTACCTCAATGAGTATTCATTTAAACCAGTTATGCAAAACATTTGCCTAAATAAATGTTTGAAAACGGGCGGCACGGCGGATCGGCTAGTAAAGGGTTGGCCTCACAGTTCTGAGGTCCTGGGTTCAATCCCGGACCCGCCTGTGTGGAGTTTGCGTGTCCTCTCCGTGCCTGTGTGGGTTTTCCCCAGGCACTCCGGTTTCCTCCCACATCCCAAAAACATGCAACCTGAATTGGACACTCTAAATTGCCCCCATGTGTGATTGTGAGTGTTAATGTTGTCTGTCTTCATGTCCCCTGCGATTGGTTGGCAACCAGTTCAGGGTGTTCCCTGCCTCCTGCCTGATGACAGCTGGGGTGGCTCCAGCGCTCCCCGCGACCCTTGTGAGGATAGGCGGCTAAGAACATGGATGGATGGCTGGATGGATGATTGTTTGAAAACAGTTTTAAATGCAACCGACTGGTGACCAGTTCGGGGTGTAGTCCGCCTTTCCCCGAAGCTAGCTGGGATAGGCTGCAGCTTTCCTGCAACCCTTGTGAGGATAAACGGCTTGGATAATGACAATGATGTACTCTGAAGTTAAATACAACCGAACTGTATTTAACAAATGTGTACTGTATTTGATGTATTTTTTTAAAAAATGCAGGTCACTGTAATATGGTGCAGTTTTAGCATTTAAATCAGTGATTCTTTCACGTACCATTAGAGCGTGCCTTGGCTCCACTCGAGGTACTTGTCTGAGACTTTGAGAATCACTGGACTGTACCACCCCGCAATGACTTTTAGAGCCTTACGTCAACTAGTCGGTAATTTCATTTTAATTGCCCTGCTTGAGGAGGACGCTTGCGGGAACAGATGAGTGCACCGAATTAAATTAGTCCGTCACATGAATTGATTGAAATTGTATTGTACTCCTGAATGCATAGCTTTTGGTAAGTGAGGGAGAAAACCATAATGGGGGGGGGGGGGGGGGTGAGACTGCAGCAGGATTTGAACTTTTTCGGCCAGCACTATCAAAGTAGGAATTATTGGCGCCTGCCCACCCAAAACACACACCCACACCAACTCCCACACCCACAAACACACACAAACACACACACACACACACACCAAAAATTCCCAAAACTGCAGTGGGCCCAGAACGAGGACAGGTTTCCTTGTTTGGCCAAGTTGTACAAACATTACCTGGCTGTCCAAGGGCAAGCACACCATGAGAGAGGATTTTTTTTTTTTTTTTTTTTTCCCCCTCTCGCCGGAATTACCATCAAGCAACAGCCAAGCATTCACTTTTCATGTGATTTTGAGAATTACAGTACTGAAAAAAAATGTCAACAACGAGCATCAGCTACTATAGCGGACCTCTGCATACACACGGTTTGGCATGCACAGATTATTATTATTTTTTTAATTTTCTAATTTCTTTCCTTTTTTTGTATCAGTGTTTTTGTGCGTGGGGAGGGGGCAACCCCAAAATGACTAACTGCTGGTTTATTCCTGCTTATTCAAGAATTGGGAGGGTGTTCAATTTGCTTTTATTTTTTTCCCCAATCCAATTATAACAGCCATCAATTATCTATGAATTTTCACTATTCCGCCTCGGTCCCAATTCCATATAAATATCACGCTCATGTCGACTTTGTGGTTGCATGTTGCTGCACGCGGGGACAATGTCAACACTACGCAAAGTCTCAATTTGTCTCAGTTTTAGCAACTTGATATAAACACATCTCACACACTCAAGAGGGATTGCAGGTTTAAATTAATAAACAATGGTACCTTGATATACAAGTAACCTGTTGTATGACCACACCCATAAGTCAATTTACTTGTATGTCAAATTAATTTTCCCCACGGAATTGAATTAGTTTATCTCTTCCAACTGGCTAAAAATCACCATTTTTGTGACATTTTTAATTTAAAAAATTAATTAAAAATACTTTCATAAAATAGTTTCATACTTTATAATTTTCAAAATGTTATTTTGATAAACTAATAATTACTGTACACAGTTGTGGTAAATTCGAGTTGTCTATTTCAGTTCACTTGACTTTAGTTTTTAAAAACGTTAAAAAATACCAAAAAATGTGAAATATTTCATAAAAATACAAGATGATGGGAAAAATAGAAAAATATTAGCTATTAGATTAAAAACAAAATGTGAAAAAATTACAGGCAAAAATAAAGAGTAGATAAGTAGGAAGAATATTTGATCCCTGCAAAAAAAAAAAAAAATTCTATGGAAATCTATAGAATTTGTACAGAACAACTTGTTCTATAGAAAATTGGCTGTGATTTTTCTATAGAATTTTTACAGAACAACAGAATTTCTATAGTTCTTTAGAAATGTTCTATAGAAATTTTTTAGGAGGGATGATTCTAAACTTAAATCGTGGGCAAAATTACGGAAAAATATTCAATTACGAGACAAACTTTAAAAATGCATATTTTCTATAAATATATAGGGGGAAAAAATATCGGAATACAAAACCGCAGAGGAAGAAGTATGTTTTATGGGAAAATGGGTACATTCCACACTTAAACAGCAAACGAGGCTCTGTCATGTTATCGGCGTCCCTGAGTTTTCCACCTCAGCAGCAACAAATGTGCTCGAGGCTTACAGAGCAGCAGCAGCAGCAGCAGCAGCAGCCATGATTTAAGCGTGACGCTAACTTGACGCAGGTGACGCCTTCGGCAACACTTCCCAAACAAAACTTATTCGGCACTTACTCGATAAAGTAGCTCGCTCCTTCGTCCGTGAAGCCTTCCTCCCATCCTTTGGGCAGGTCTGGTTCGGGGGGGAAGAGAAAAAAAAGTTGAAAGGCGAGTCGCGTCGAGTCGAACCGGGCCGACCGGGGGCTAAAGAAGAAGCCGAGGCGGCCGCTTTCGCTAGCCCTACCTGAACGGATCATATGGCCCGAGTTGACCGGCTCGGCGGAGCGGGGGTGCAGCCAGGTGCTCTCCCGCGTTCGGTCGCTGGTTCACGGACGCACGCGGGCACGGAAGACGGGCGGAGGAAGGAAGGCGGCGAGTGAGGGGGGAGGGGGGGGGGGAGGGAGGGCGAAAAACACCTGTTACACCGAAGCGAAAGGCGAAAATGAGCGGAAAGCCGGCGGAGGGGAGCTCGCTCACTTGATGAAGAAGACCCTCCCGTCCCCGCACACGCCGTACATCCAGTGTTCGGGCAGGGAGTCCCGACCCAGCGGCGCCGCCATGATCCGCTCGTCCTACTTCATCTCTCGGTTGAGTCTCCCCGGAGAGACGCGGTCACTCAGCATGGGCCGGCGCCGCCTTCACGGACGCCTGCGAGAGGCGGACATTGGACCGCTCGTCGTGGGAGAGGGAGCTGATGACTCACAGCTAATGGGGAAACGTCTCAACCTGAGGTTTGCGAATCAAATGAATATGATGACAAAAGGATCAGCTCGCCCACCTCCTATCGGTCGTGTAAATTCAATTCATTTGGAAAAAATAAAAATATTTGTGATTTGAAAAAGAAATGCATCTGAGCGTTGAGAACGATCCATTCATTTTCTGAGCCGCTTAACCTCACAAGGGTCGGGGGGGGGGTGGCATGCTGGAGCGATTCGCGGCTGTCATCAGGCAGGAAGCAGGATACACCCTGAACTGGTTGCCAGGCAATCGCAGGGCACACTGAGACAGACAACAGTCGCACTACCAATCACACCTCGGAGCAATTTAGAGTGTCCAATTAATGTCGCATGTTTTTGGGATGTGGGAGGAAACCGGAGTACCCAAAGAAAATCCACGCAGGCACGAGGAGAACATGCAAACTCCACACAGGCCTTGGATTTGAACCCCGGTCCTCAGAACAGTGAGGCCAACGCTCGACAACTGTTCCACCGTACTTCCCATTGAGAAGTAATGCGTTTGTAAATTTCGTAAATGGGGTTTCTTTCACAAGGATGATAAAAAATAAACTATTTGAAGAAATATTTTGAAAAAAAAAAAAATCACAATATATTAGGTTCAAATATACACATTTTTGTCTCAGGCAGCAAATAATCCGTTTTGAAATCAGAAGACAAAGATAATGCTTCCTTCAAGTATTGTTTAAAGCCCAAGTGTCATCCCTATAAACATCCTAAAATAGATATTGTAATGAAAAATACATATGACATTATTCGAAGAGCGCGTCATCCATGCACAAAGTTGCGGAAGTCTCATTTGACACTCAAGTGGTCGCCAAATTGGCTGCATTTACTGTCCGTGACGTCACATGAGGCCCCGTAGCTCAGTGGTTAAAGCACTGGTTTGGTAAACCAGGGGTTGTGGGTTCGTATCCCACTCCCTGAGAAGGGTTGCGTCAGGAAGGGCATCCGGCGTAAAAATTGTGCCAAACGTACATATGCGTTCATCTGAGATGACACGCTCTGGCGACCCCGAAAGGGACAAGCTGAAAGACACACACACAACTGTCCGTGACGTCACACCAGGACATTCGCCATTGAAAACACGCGGTGGACCCCACAGTGGGAGACGAACAGCCGCCTTCTGACACCGAAGCCCTTTTTGAAGAAGAGAACATCGGACATCCGAGTGAATTGACCGGAGCAATATTACCCGATCGTTTTTAGCCATGTTTAGATGATATGCGGATCACGGCCAACCCGCATGCGGTCAAGCCACCTCCCCGCCAGATCCACCTCTGCGCGGCGGTGATAAAAACAAGGAAGCCTGCAAGCGACGACTACACCGCAGCCAAACCGCCTCCCCGTCCAATCCATTTCCGTGGCAGAGATGAGCCACCCCGGCCGAAGCGTGTTGTCAAGGCCGGTGTCGATCCACAAGGCCTGGGGAGGCCGTCCTTTAGCGGGTGCTACAGGGAAGCTTTCCAATGCGCACATTGACGACACATTTAGCACCCTTGATTTACAGATTACGCCCCCCCCAACTATTTTTTTTTTTTTTTTGTAGCTCTATACGCACCTACTTGTCATTTGAAACCCACAAAGCTCTCGTCCTTTGCACCCGTGCATTCCATTTTTCACGACGAATCAGATCTCTTAGAAACTTATGATGGGTAAATCCATCCTCCCGAGTCTTCGAGCAATATCCAGCAATACAACCAGCCGGCATTTTGGCTAACACAAAGGAACAACGAGCTACCTTCCAGCAGGTAAAACTAGTAGAAACAGACAAGACCGCTTGAGTGGGCTACTGCCCCGTCACTTCCTGCTTCTTCTCAAAAACAAATCCCTCGAGAGGATTTTCATGGTGGGAGTTACAAAAGCCATTTACGTCAAAATCATGTTTTGTGGTGAAAAAACGGATGGGACCATACTGGCTGCTGTTTTTTTTTTTTCAATAATAACATATTAAAAATCATGCATTTCATGACAGTGGACCTTTAAAGTACTGTAGAACAGGGTTTGGTAACAGTAAAATGCAATCACTCAGCATCATTGTTTATAATCATGACAAAATGTCAAATTTGGGTTCCGACTGCGCAAAAGTTGACAGTTTGCTTGAGGGCCACACAAAATGTTGCGGCGGGCCGCATCCAGCCCCCGGGCCTTATGTTTGACACCTGTGCTTGAACAGATTCTGCCAACTCCGAATTCCACAGAAACTTCAACTGAAGCTTAAAAAGTGTCACGTGGGCTTGTCGGTTGCCGTTTTGACATCTGCAAACATCTCTCGTCGTTGTCCGCTGAGCTCATCGGAACCTCCTTCAGCATCCCAGAGGAGGCGTGCGGTGGCTTGCTTGCGACAACATCCGTTGCCGGCCTGTCATTTTCCCCATCTTCTGTGGGCACTAAAACAAACAACACTAATTTTCCAACACATTCATTCCCAGGGTGTTGGAGAATAGGGAACTAAAGGGGAAAAAAACATTCTGGACATGTTCCAGGTTCCAGGGAGTGCGCTTTCCAAAAGGTGAGCACATTTTCCAGATCTTTTGTGCGCTTATCTCCATAAGTCCTTTTGCTCTGCAGCACTTTTTTTGTTGTTGTTGTTTCTTTTCGGAGGCGTGAAGGGCACGCAGAGGTCGGACCGCTCCTGTGTTTGCAGAGAATTTCTGTGGACAGATAAAGTGTTCCCCAGGAAGAAAGAATAATGGGAGGGAAGGCATTCCCGGGCCAAGCGCTGAGATCACCGCGTGCGCCGCTTCTGTTTTGGTTGAAGCTGTTCGAGTCGTGAGAACGCGAGAAAAGGAGCGATCGGCTTTGTTGTTCTACTCAAACAAATAAAGCAACAAAAAAAAAAAAACATTTTTGAAATGTCGAGAAGTTGCAAGCAAGAATGCAGGCCGTCTGGACATAGACAATATAAGAGGGAAGGCGTCGGGGGGGGGGTGGCGAAAGTCTACAAGTTACAACAACGTCCGTGTTTGTTTCGCAAGAAAAATGCAGCCAGTGTATGAAAACGGTGAGGGGAACAAACAGAAGGTGAAGGATTCCAGGGGATGGATTTCAAGGCGAAACGCCCCCCATGTCCCCCCCACAGCAAACACTGAGGGTCCCATTGTGCACACGCGCAGCCTGGGGGCAAAAAAGTGCACCAAAATGGCAGCCAAACATGCACATTGGTTCAAGTGACACAGAACAGAAGTGAAGCCGACTTACAAATATAAACTACGTTGAGCACCTGGAATTGGGGGGGGGGGGGGTTTAAACACTAACTTCTCCCACCATGTTGCGTTGAAAACACTTGTGGGCATCACAAAAGTCATTCATCTGGGGCCAACATTGTTTCGGTTATGTCATGGCAAGTTAATTTGCACACAATTGTAGCACTCAGTGCCAAGATTATGGATTTTTTTGAGGGGGGGGGTGTTAATATTTCATATTTATTGTCTAATATTTGCAGCTCTTTGTAACATTTGTGCTCTAATGGGGTGTAAAATGTCAAATTCATCCATCCATTTTCTTCGCCACTTATCCTCACAAGGGTCACGGGGAGCGCTGGAGCCCATCCCAGCTGTCAGGAGGCGGGGTACACACTGAACTGGTTGCCGGCCAATCGCAGGACCGCACTCACAATCACACCTTGGGGCAATTTAGAGTGTCCAATTAATGTGTCAAATTCATATTTTGGTATTTTTTTCTCTTTTTCTATTTTGTTGCATTTGTATAATTTTTATTTGTAAAATTGCATTTGTAGTCTTTCTTCCCAATATTCTGTTTTTTTTTAATTTTCTTTATTGTTTTCTATTCTCTCTCTCTCTCTCTCTCTCTCTCTCTCTCTCTCTCTCTCTCTATATATATATATATATATATATATATATATATATATATATACACACACATACATACACTTTTTGGTTAGCACAATTAAAGTATATGGACACATTTCTTTTAGAAATATTCTGATCATGTTGATATTTAAATGGGCTTTTCCCCCTAAAACATTTAATTTAAAAATCCATGAATAAAAATTGAAATACCTTAAAAGTGCCATCAAACTTTAAAATTACAAGAATCAAAACATTTTTTAAAAAAATCTGACTTATTTCTACAGTTTCAAATGAAAAAAAAAACATTTACGATTTAAAAATCTAAAAAAAAATCACAATTATAAAATTACACAAATACATCAAAATGTATCATTTTGAAAAAAATGAAAAAAATAAGGCATACATAAATGAAAAATCAAAAATCGCTTCCATTGTTGCCAAGACATGGGGGGGTCGCTTTTTCTTTTTTCTTCGGTTTCATGCAGGTACCGCTCGGCAGAGCGTCGCAAGCAAGCAGGAGACGAAGACGAAAGTGAGCGGAAAGCTTTCCTCTAATCACCAAAACATGTCGGTGGCGCCGCGCCACACATTGTATCTTCTTCTCTTGTGCAAATGAGCCTTAAATAATGCATGGCTGCGCGCCATCGCTTCAACCGACGGCTGCCGGCAGGCCTCCCCTCTTCTCGCATTTAAACCCAGCGAACACAAACTTTTTAAGCGTCCCCGAAAGACATCTGCACCTGCGCGCTCCCGACGAAAGCTTGACTGGATTATGTTTGATATTGCGCTTGTAGTTTGCAATTATGTACAACTGCTCCTCCGAATATTTTGCTCATTTAGCTCCAGGAGACAGGCACAATATTAGGAACAGCTCTTGGTATGATGCAGTGCAAATGTGTGGCATTACCTAACGTGTACATGAAAGTCCTACTGACATCCTTATACACATTGTAAAATAGATAGTTATGAAAACTACATATAATATTATTCACTTCAATGTCTATATGAAAAAATATGAGCGGAGAGGGTGTCATTCATGGGCGAAGAGATTTTCGGATTTATCAGACGCCCCTTCTGACACGGAAGCCCTTTTCGAAGGAGAGAACATCTCACAATCGAGTGAAGTGAGGGGGCAATATTACCCTATCATTTCATATTTAGATGATATGTGGATCACTTCTAACTAACAACAGACTCCATGACAGTATGTATGACAATTATGTAGCGTACTCAGCCGGGAGTGATGACAATGCCATAAAGTGGCCTGGCCCGGCGCCACAATGAGCCAGCGCGGCCCGGCGCTGCGAGCGTTGTCGTCACTCGCTGAAAGAAGGATTATGTCATCCCCCAAAGTTTTTTTTTTTTTTTTTTTAATAGCTCTATAACACAACTACTTGTCCTTTGGAACCCACGAAGCTCTTGTCCTTTGCACCCGTGCAATCCATTTTTCACGACGAACTGGGTCTTTTGGAAAAGTATGATGAATGAATCCATCCTCCCAAGTGTTCAAACAATATCCAGCAATACAACGAGCCGGGATTTTGGCTAACATGAAAGAACAACGAGCGATCTTCCCGCGGGTAAAACTCGGAGAAAGAAGCGAGTCCGCTTCAGCGCGCAACTGCCTCCGACGTCACTTCCTGCTTCTTGTTGAAAACAAATCCCTCGAGAGGATTTTCATGGTGAGAGATACAAAAATCCAGATACGAATTCATCATGACATGTGGTGAAAAAACAGATGGGTCCATTCCGGCTGCCTTTTTTTTTTTTTAAACATACTAAAAATCATGCTTTTGGTGTCAGTTGGACATAAGAACCACATCCAAACTTTCACTATAACTTAAGTATTTTTTTTTATTACAGTTTAAAATGCACTATAATTCGCAAATGTAATAAAATTAAATCAATATACTTTTATATTTATTCCAGTGTGATGACATATTAAATAAAATGACAACTCAGATATTTACATTGTTGAATTGAATATTTATGGCTATATAATATTATTTTCTTTTATAATAAATGTACAAAAATGTTAATTACGTTTTCTTCTGTCATTATGGGGTGCTGTGTGTACATTAATGAGGAAAATGTACTTAAATAATGAATTTTAGCAAATGGCTGCAGTATCACAAAGAGGAAAAAGTTTAAGGGGCATCTGCATACTTTCTGTACTCAGTCTGTATGTGTATATAAAACAAGAAATGTCATACACATAGTAACATATAATTAGGTAATACAGAATTTGTCCCAATCCAGAAGAATCTAGAATGCTTTACGTCGTTTTGTCTCCATCCATAGGTGGTCACTGTGTCCAACAACAAGACACATAAACAGCCCGTCTTGCTTGCTGCGAGTTACAGAGGAGCCCCCCGTGTCATTTCTCGAGGGATTGACAATTCTACTTCCGGTGACGCAGTGCGCGCGTTGACCGCATGAGGGCGGCAGAACCCATTTTGACAGGTCAGCGCTCTCTCAAACAGCCTCTGGCAAGGACGACGACCTGAGATGGTACGTTGAAAATGAAAGCTTCTTTCGGCTTGTCCCGATAGGGGTCGCCACAGCGTACATCTCAGATGAACGCTCGTATTTGAGATGGTACATTGAAAATAAAGTCTAAAAATATGGGAGTAAATTACTGCCACCAGGATTTGAATTTGAAATGTAAAGTGATCACATTTTCAATAGTTCTATTTTAGTCTAACTTCTCAATGTTAACAATTCAACTGGCTACAATTCGGTGTCTGAAATTCACCGTCTGTGCCGTGTCATCCCTATAAACATTCTAAAACAGATATTGAAATGAAAAATACATATAACATTATTCACTTCAATGTCTATACGAAAAAATAAATGTGAGCGTCATCCATGCGCAATGTTGCAGAAGTGTCATTCGATATCCAAGTGGTCGCCATATTGGCTGCGTCCTCCGTCCGTGACGTCACCCGGACATTAGCAGATGAAAATACGTGGTACACCCCAACTATGGGAGACAAACGCGCCCTGTCTGACAGGAAGCTCTTTTCGAAAAGGAGAACACCACACAACCGAGTGAAGTTACCGGGGCAATATTACACGATTGTTTCGAGCCATATTCAGATGAAACGCGATCACGGCCAAACCGCATCCCCGTCCGATCCGCTTCCGCGGCGGAGACGAGCCATCGCGGAGACGTGCAGCCGAACTGGTGCCTCAGCCGGTGTGGCTGATTTTCTGCGCCTTATAAGGAGGAGGTGGAGCCGAGCCATGCTGCTTTTAGGGGTATGTTCATAGCCGCGCAGTACTTGTTGAACACCTTCGAGCGGGGCGCATTACTGCCTACCTATGATTCGGAACCCACGAAGCTCATATCCTTTGCACCCGTGCAATCCATTTTTCACAACGAACAGGCTCTCTTTCAAACTTATGAACCCTAAATCCATCCTCCCGAGCGTTTGAGCAATATCCAGCAATGCACCGAGCCGGCATTTTGGCTAACACGAAGGAACAACGAGCTACCTTCCCGGAGGGAAAACTAATGGAAACAAACGAGTCCACTAGGGGGCGCCTTTTCTCCTGTACGTCACTTCCTGCCTCTTCTCGAAAACAAAATTCCTCTCGAGGATTTTCATGGCGGGAGTTACAAAAAGCTGTATGCGTCAAAATCATGTTTTGCGGTGAAAAAAACAACACATGGGACCATATTGGCTGTGGGTTTTTCATGAATAATATACCAAAAAAAAAATCATCCATTTCATGACGCTTCACCTTCACCGTCACGTGACGTCACAAACTAAGTAAGCGTTACCGGATTGGCTGCCTCTTTGGTTCTGACCTGAAGTAACCCTGCCTGGTCGCACAGACAGTGACTTTTAGACAGCGAATTGTCGTTGGTTGAATTGTTAACATTGAAAAGTTACACTGAAATAAAACTATTGAAAATGTGATCACTTTACATTTCAAATTCAAATCCTGGTGGCACTAATTTTCTTCCGTATAATCACACAAAAACGGCCGCTGCTAACCAATACGGCAGACTTCCTGTCTTTTCACACATGGCTTCTTGAGGCTTTTTTTTTTTGCGGGTCATTTCATGAGAAGACATCCCTACCAAATTCTATTTAGCTATGTGAAAGTGACTTCAGACATTTTTTTTCAGAAGGATATTGTTTTCTCTGGAAATGACTTCTAAAATGGCCAGTTTAAACCAAAATGTCAGACTTTGTGTGTCTTCTCAGGCATGGTTTTGCTTCTCGAGACTTTTTTGTGTGGGTCTAATCATGGTAGAGGGGCGGCAAGGAGGATCAGCTGGTAAAGCGTTGACCTCACATTTCTGAGGTCCCGGGTTCGATCCCAGACCCGCCTGTGTGGAGTTTGCATGTTCTCCCCCGTGCCTGTGTGGCACTCTGCTTTCCTCCTACGTCCTAAAAACATGTGAGTGCGACTGTTTGTCTTTATGTGCCCTGCGATTGGCTGGCAACCAGTTTAGGGTGTACCCCTGCCTCCTGCCCGTTGACACCTGGGATAGGCTCCAGCATCAGCTTATCCCTTGTGGGGATAAGCGGCTAAGAAAATGGATGGATGGATAATCATGGTAGATGTCAAGGAAAAAAGTCCATCTTACATTTCCCACAAATTCCAAAGCACTGGAAAAGGCCAAAACGGCCCCAAAATGCCCGATTCTCACCAAAACGGTGGACTTACTGTGTCTTTTCCGCCATGGCCTCTTACAACTTTTCAATGGGTCCACCCACGATTGATGTCTCCAACATTACGCGTAAAAGTGTCTTCAGGGCCCTAATTAAAAAATGTGGGCTGCTGGAAATGGCCCAAACGCCCCAAAAAGCACAACTTCAAACCAAAATATGGGACTTTGTGATTTTTCCAGTTCTTGAGATGATTGATTTTGATGTGGGTCAACTGATGAGACACACCCCCTCGCTACGCGTCCATTCCTATAATCCTGACGGCCCTCGTGTTTATTTGAAACACCTCGCCGTGCTGCAAGCAGGTTGCATCATCGGCTAATTGCCACCCTGGAGGTTGAGCAACAGTGCGCCGTCCTCTTCATCATCAAGATCATCATCGCAATCATCATCATCATCCACATGTGCTGCAATCACCTGCAATCCTTTCCACCCCGCCGCCGGTTGCCGAGCAACCGCGAGAGGAGCCCAATTCAAAGTGTCGCTGACATTTCCTTTGTGTAAATAATTCATGATGCACTCCATCAACATATGAACAATACGACACCCGACGACAACTGGATTGGTGTTCAAATTAATAGGAACAGGCGACATATGTCATTGACACCAATTAGGAGCACCGCACGTGTGTGTGTTGCTAATTGATTGCACACCCCAGGGGAGAAGATTTCATCATACGCGCTGTCGTTTTACAAGTCTTACAACAGACAAGTAGATTCACAGCCCTCGGGGAATACGAGTGTGTGTGCTCCTTTTCCATTTTTGTGTGGCTTAATACTTGAGAATTGTGAGGATGTATTTCTCCGGGGGGGCATTTTGGACGGGTGTCTGTTCACAAGGCAAGTGTAGCAGGGAGTGTGCTCGCTTTTGTTGCAGTTTGTGTGATGCAACGCTTGACTCAGTCAAAAGAAAATAAATACTTCCAAGTTATTAAGCTTAGTGTATTTGTTGATCACAGTTATTAATCAGTAAAAAATATATTAATAATATTAGGCCTCCAAAGTCACAGAATGTTCCAAAAGGCTTCAGAAAGTATAAAAGGGCACTTAAAAAAAAAAAAAAAACTAACCCAGTTACAACATTCACTGAACCCAAAAATTGCACCAGACCATAAATAAAATAATTTAAAAATGCTGATAATAAGCCCTTTTACATTTTTTTTTCCTGGTGTCTACTTGAGCTGTTGTACATTCATTACATACAAAAAAAAATTTCCTATTGTTAGGTCCAAATGCACGACAAAAAACACAAAAGCGGAACCTTCACAAAGTGTCACTCAGTGCAACAATAAACACTCAAAAGAAATGGCAAAAATCATTTTTTTTTGGGAGGTATAAAGTTGTGAAATGTGAACTTCAATCAAATAAATAACCAACGACGAAGTCCCCCCCAAAAAAATCAACCCGGGTTGCGGTGGGCATCGACGTACACTCGCATCCTGGCTCTGTGCGCGGGCTCCAAGCAGTAACCGATGGTCCGCTCCGCCTCGCCGACGCGGCGCCGGAAGCGGTCGCGGTCCCGGGCCATCTCCTCCCAGGGTCCTTTGCGGGTGGCGGCGGTGGCAAAGCGCCACGCCCACATCACGTGGACCTCCACCACTGGAGAGAAGCGCACCTCGCACTAGAGGACACACAAACGACAACAACACGTGGTAAGCCATAAATTCAGTGAGGATGGGGTGTGGGGGACAGTTGTTTTTTTTTTTTTACATAAGCACATAAATAATAATGGCAGGCAAAAGTAAATATACATTTTAAATGAACTCATATTTAAGGATGGGAGAATAAGATGAAAAATGTGGGAATGTAGAAATGAAGGGAAGACAGGGAGGAAGGGATGGATGGACAGAGGGAGGAGGGTAAGTAAAATGAAAAGATGAAGGAAGGCAGGATAAAAAAAAAACAGATAGAAGGCCATGAAAGGAAAGAAAGATCAAACAAAAAGATGAAAGGAAGGAAAATAAAAGGTCAGTTAAGGGAGGATGAAAAAGGAAACAATGGTTAGAAAGGACAGAAGGTAGGATAAAGAAAGAAAAAGATGAAAATAGAAGAAAAAGGATAGAAAGGTAGGAAAGGAGGATAAGAATGTATGAAAGGATAGTCAAGGATGAGAGAAAGAAAAAAAGAAAGGAAGGTTAAACGCACACAAATCCACACTTGGGCCTGGAAATCCTAATCGTGGTTTAAAACACGAACCCGAGTTTAGGTCCCTGACTCATTCAAGTATGATTCATAAATTCAAATAAATGAAAACAAATGTGACAGTTCGTTGTTGTTCATCAATCAGCGTACACGACTTGTTGATGCAAGTCGAGTCGGGAGCTTGCAACAAGTCTCAGTTGACCGGCTCACGTGAGCAGTCAGCATGACAACATGGCACCAAGCACAACCCCCTCCCCAACCCCCAGCCCGGTTCTCAACCGTTTCAAAACCCGGGAGCCATTTTGCTACAACTGCATGTACGCCACGACCGATCAGCCGCATTTCCGTCATTGATTGACCCTTCGAGGTCCTGATCATGCTCGACCAACATTTTCTAGAAGTTTGGGATGGAATATTGCCTCGATAGTGTCAGTAAATGTGAAATATGAATCTTAAAAAAAAACAGACAGACATTTTTTTGTGGCTTATCGATGTCACTAGTAAAGATCTCCGCCTTCCCTTTCTTCTCCCGAGCTAGCTCGAGCACAAGTAGGTGTTCTATTCAGAGGCAACCAATCAAAGGAAAGGGGGCAGTCAGCCAAATATGGACAAACTGGATACAAAAGCGGGTCAAACAGAACTGTCAGGAGGCCCTTTTCTGGACACTCGTATGACAAAAAATGTTTTTTTTTGTTTTTTTAAATGAAAATTTGAGGCGGCACGGTGGGCAAGCTGGTAAAGCGTTGGCCTAACAGTTCTGTGGACCCGGGTTCAATTGGCTGGACACAAGTTCAGGGTGTACCCCGCTTCCTACCAATTGACAGCTGGGAGAGGCTCCAGCACTCCCCGCGACCCTCGTGAGGATAAGTGGCAAAGAAAATGGATAGATGGAAATGAAATTGACACTTTCATACCAAGTCCATGTTACAGAATCGCTCTATGGAGATCTAAAATTGACAAAAATGATCAGTACTGAGTTGTTGTTGTTGATCCCGTACCTTTTTTTTACTGCCAGGTCTTTGGCGCTTTTCCGTTGATTGACGCCTCTGTGCGGGTCGTTTCCACGGCACCCGTCTGACGTCGTCAGGCCGACGCCCGGCTCGTCGGTTCTGTCTCTGGAGTGTTTTGGGTGGGGTGCGTTTAGCAGGAGTGGCTTTTAGAGGCCGTAGGGCACATTGAGGCTGCTGATTGCCGAGACGGGCTTGGAAGTTGAGCGGGTGGAAAGGGTCGTTTTTCCGGTCGAGCCACCGGCACTGGTCCTCCTCGTCCTCTGATGAAGAGACGCCGCCGGTCTCCTTGCGGTCGGTAGTCGCCGAGACGAGCTGCGGCGCTTTGCTGACAATGCAGGCGGTGAAGCACATGGGGTCATAGGGGTCGTCGGACCTGGAGAAGAAATCCAGGAGGCCTTCATTCTCCTCCAGGTCGGCAACGGACGCGTCGGAGCTGGACCAGCTGGAGTAGCTGTCGGAGTGGCTGACCCACATCCTCAGGCCCGACATGTCCTCGCCGGCTTTGTCTTCCCCAGTGTCCGCTTTGGGCTTTTTCGAGAAAGGCTCGTTGCACGCGGACACGGGCTCCCACGCGGCCCAGCTTTCTCTGCTGTCGAACTCGGCCGCGTCCCGGTCCGCTTTGGAATCCTCCCTGAAAACTGCCTCCTTGGGGAAAGTCGGGAAGATGTCCCAGTCTCCCCGGAAGCCCACGTAGAGGCTGTCGTCGGGAGCCAGGCCCGACAGCAACGCCTCGGCCGCGGTCCGTCCGTCGTCGGCGGTGCCGCGGCAGAGGTCCGTCAGACCGTTGGGGTGGCCCACCATCACCCCGGCTTCGCTGTCGAACAGCGAGGAGAAGAGGAAGGATTCAGACGGGCTGTGCTGGCCCGACTCGTCTGTGATCCGCAAGTGCACTTCAAAGCGAAACATCTGAAAAACTAACAGGAAAGGGAGAAAAAAAAAAAAAAAAAAGGTCAAACAGTGAAACAAAATGGGGGTCAACTAGCATCAGAACATCCTCCTTGACCATAATTTGCTTTATTTTTCCCCGATACCAAACAATATTTGCCCCCCGCAGCATTTTTGTTATATCAATTCACATAGATTTACCTTGACTCTAATTTGTATCATGACTGGCGGCACGGTGGATCAGCTGGTAAAGCGTTGGCCTCACAGTTCTGACGTCCCGGGTTCAATCCCGGACCCGCCTGTGTGGAGTTTGCATTTTTTTCCCCCGTGCCTGCGTGGGTTTTCTCCGGGCACTCCGGTTTCCTCCCACATCCCAAAAATATGCAACATTAATTTGATACTCTAAATTGCCCATAGTGCGGCTGTTTGTCTCCATGTGCCCTGCGATTGGCTGGCAACCAGGTCAAGGTGTACCCCGTCTCCTGCTCCTTGACATCTGGGATAGCCTCCAGCACTCCCCACGACCCTCATGAGGATAAGCGGCTCAGAAAATGGATGGATGTTTCGTGACCAAGCTTGTAACTGAATATCCTTCTATAGTTTACATAAATTTGAAATGCCTCCATTAATCTCTTCCAGTCGCCCAAAAGGTTATTTTCCGCAGTGTAAAATGGCACTTTTACTACTGAAAACATGATGGGAGAATTTAAATAAAAGTCATTATAAATTGAAGTGGGCCTTCAAAGGGTGTCACTGGAGAAGTGACTTGTGAAGGAAAATAGGTTAGTCTGCACTACAGCATTTCGGCGTGAATTGTGGGCGACAGGAGCTGCTTGCAAGTGTTCTGAATTTTTTATCTGTGTTTGACTGTCCCGTGCGTCAAGACACCACTGTAATAAAAATGTGTTTCTTTACAGATAAGTTTAGTATAAATGTGTCATCTTGGGGAGGGGGAAAAAAAATCTCCCGTTTGTCAAAATGTGTGTAAACACCATCAATAATAAATTAACATTTGGGGTCGAAAGCTTCCATTGCCAAAATAGTATTTTTTCAGAAAGCCCCACCACAAAAAAGCATGTTTGTTGAGCCAATAACTCCCAAAAATATTTTGGAAAAAAAAATACAAATAGTATTGATTTTTCGATTGGTAAAAAAAATATTTGAAGTTACCCAAATTAGATTATTAAATTGTTTCAGCCCCACTCAGCAGTTGTACAGAAAGGGTTTTCGTGATAAACTCAAATTATTCAATAAAAACAAAACATCAGATAATTGCCAGTCATTGTGAGAACTTTTGGGGCATTTTAATGCTTAGATTTTGTAAAACTCTGTATTATTGTAGCAAAATTACGTATCTCCCCCAAGCTGTAGACACACCACAACTCCGAACGAAATAAAAATCAAGCTAATAACTTTGTTGTTTTTAAAAATTTAGATTGAGGCATGTGAGTAAATGGGGTTGTGCCTAAGTTATGTATTGTTGGACACGAGAAACATTTTCTCAGCAGAGGAAAAAACCGTCGTCTCCCAAGATACTGGACTTTAAACGCAGCACGCCCAACGGAAATGTCTCATTGTGGGTAGCAGGATGAGTAAACTGTAACTGTGCGGGATACTTGAAATACTGTACAATAAAAGTAGATATCACAATACATATTTTCCAAGTGCTGTAAAAAAAACGCCGCTCTACCTAGCCACCGTAAACACACCACACCCACGGTCCAAAATGAGTACTTACGCAAAAAAACGAGTACAACTAATTATCGGGAAGTGAATTATTACGATTGTATAAAAGGTATCACAAACAAAATTATTAATTTAGCCTCGGGGGAAAGCCAATGTTTCCGTGGTTACTTAAACGCACCGCGAACGTGCTAACTGGAGCGTAGTGAAAAACTGCTCAACATGGCAAAAGTTTTTTTTTTTTCCCTTTTCTTACCAGACAAGAAAGTGCAGTAGATGACCCGAACCAGAACCCAGAGGTGCTCCCACAGCACCGTCAACATCTGCTTGGTCCACGGCAGAAGTGCCATCCCCCGGTTGCCGAACCTCTCCATGGCCGCGGCGGTGCTCGGTGTCCGATCACAAGTCACCTCGGGAGACATTCTGGCCGATGCAAGCGGGAAACAAACGTCTCATATCACGTATTCTGGTACTCTTCGTCGAAGACCAGCTGGCTTCGTGTCAAAGACAGACATATGTCACTGTGCTGCCGCTTCTTCATTTTCTGCCAAGTTGGCGACATGCTTTCCCCAGTCATCCCTTGTCAGGCTTTCTCGTGTAGTAGCGTCTCCATTTTGTCGGTTTCTATGAAGTCTTCTGTCCTGCAGTATTGGCAAATGAGCCAGCGTCGCGAGGAAGGCTTCCTTTATTTAACAGGTTACGTCAGACTGCGCTCCCATTGGACAAACCACTGTCAATCCAGAGTTCGACGTCATGCTGCTCTCCGATTGGACCGGGCGGCTGTCGGTAAAAGACACGGTCCCACCTCCTTTACGTGACGTTACGACGTACTCGGATTGGTACGGCTCAGGAAAATTTGGGCCACGCCCTTATCATGACGTCACGGTTACGCACCGAGAGTTCGCGCTTATTCTGGACTTTGAGGACCGCGTGATTTCCCAAACACCCGAAAATCGAAGAGAAATGAAAACCTTTGGTATTGTATACATTTAAAAATTACCTAAATATTTTATACCTCATTAACAAAACCGAAAATCAAAAGAGAAATGAAAACCGTTGGTATTGGATACATTTAAAAATTACGTAAATATTTCATACCTCATTAATAAAATAGTTTGGTGCTACTCTGGCACTAACAGCTCATCACCAAATTCTAAATATCACAGAAAGTCAAAACAGCAGTACAGCTAATATTGGTTTTAATTTAGTATTAGTGGAAAGTGTACTGTATTGACATGCCAATTTTTTAGTTTTTAATGAAACAAAGATCTTACTTTACAACTAACAAATTACTCATGAACTCTTGATTGCTTTTACAATTTCACAAAATTTGAAAATGGTTGATATTGTCTTGACAACATGGACAGTTTGGAATAATGGCGCACACATAGGCTTCTTTGACAGTTAATAATGAAAATAGCGATTACTACATATTCAGTACATGTGTACAGTCTTGTTACTACACAACAAATTTTGAATAAAAATTCCCTCAGAGATGAGAAAAGGTTTTTTTTTTTTTTTGCAAAGTACTTTCATGATTTCATACATTAAAAAGACAGAGCGTTGAACTTGGAACTGTATTTATTTGAAAAAAAGACTTTTATGCCACCAGAGCAGAAGCAGTAGAAGACTCGCTGTGAATGGAAACAAAAGAGACTGTAAGAAGATACTGAAGCAATTAAACATACCGTAATTTCTGGCCTGCAAGCCGCGACTTTTTTCACACGCTTTCAACACTCCGGTTTATGCGGCGATGCGGCTAATTTGTGGATTTTTTTCTGACGGCCTCAAGGGGGCACTCAAGCGGAAAAGGTAAGAATGAGTGGTGGAATATATGTGTCGAGGAAGTGACTTTTACCGGCCCTGTTAGCACGGCGCTAGCGGTAGCGCTGTGCTAGCGTGCTGTTACTGGCGTGTCTCGGTGGTATTTGCCTGTGTATCATCTTTGTAAATATCTCATGTTTCAATGTGGGCACTTGCGGCTTTTACACAGCTGCAGCGCATGTACCAAATTGTATTTCCTTTACAAATGTACTCGGTGAAGCTTGTAACCAGGTGTGCTGCTTTGTAGGCAGGAAATTACGGTACATTGAGTCACATATCACAGATATTAACAATTCATTTTGTACGAAGGGGACTGGCAGAAGTGACACCGGTGAGCCGTTCTGCTAATTTACCTCCAAGTTTTGCTCTTGCACAACAGAAATATCACAACTCTCAAGAAAAGGGAGAGCAGGATAATGAATTTGTGCGGTGAGCCCGGTTAGAAGGAATACAGAGAAAGATGACTCAATACGTACTACTTCCAGTTGGGGGCCAGAACTCTCTTGGTCTTGTAGTAGCGGGCGAGCCTGTGAATTCTGCTCTCGATAAGAATCAGGCGGAACTTGGCATCCTTGTCCTGGACGTGGACGAGCATAAATGTTGGCTCAAGCTGCATTCAGGAAGAGAAATAAACATCCGAGCAATGTTGAGCGTGGCACCTTTCTGTTTCTCTCCAGATGCTTCCTGACAGCCACAGCCTTCTTGATGAGGTGGTACAGGTCCTCAGGCAGGTCGGGGGCCAGGCCCTTGGATTTGAGGATCCTCAGGATCTTGTTGCCAGTCACAAAACGGACCTGAGCCACACCGTGGGAGTCCCTCAGAATCACCCCTAAAATAAATGATGAAAAAACATAAGACAGGCAAATACCAATCCCCAAACCCTGGTCGGATGATATATGCTGTTTTGAATAATGTATGTAATGTACTTAATTAATTTCTAAAAAAAACCTAAATTATTTTATGTCTGTTCTTGTATTTGTGCCGGCGAGACATAGTGACAGACAAATACTGTAATTTCCGGCCTACAGAGCGCAGTTGTGATAAGCCTCACCCGGTACATTTGTAAAGGAAATACAATTTGGTACATATATAAGCCGTACCCGTGGAAAAGACGCAAGTGCCCACATTGAAACACGAGATCTTTACAAAGAAAGACCGTACACAGAAGGAGTTTTCAAAGTTTCAATACCTTAGCTTAGCTTAACATAGCAACAACCAGGCCGGTGAAAAGGTGACCAAGAACCTGATGGTCACTAAAAAGGCAGCTGGCTCTCAGACGACAACAAAAAATATATGGTTGCATGAGATGAAGACTTTGCGGTGAATGCCAGGCATCATGTTTGGAGGAAACCAGGTTCTACACATGACCTACCCAATACCATCACTAAAGTAATGCGTGGTGGCAGTCTCATGCTGTTGGGGATATTTTTTAGCGTTATGCACTGGGAAACGAGTCGGCATTGAGTGAAAAATGAATACAGCAATGTACAGAGACATCCTCCAGAGTGCTTAGGACCTTAGACTGGGGTGAAGGAGTGGGTCAGGAAAAGTCAAAGTCCGGATCACCGTAAATAGTAACTGGGAAGTGCTACACGTATATATCCATCCATCCATCCATTTTCTGAGCTGCACGATGGTCGAAGGTGTGCTGGACCCTATCCCAGCTGTCAACGGGGAAGTGGCAGGTTACACACACGCAGACACGGGAAGAACATGCAAATTCCACACACGGAAGTCCGGGATTGAACAGCTGCGCCACCCTCATGATGTATGTTATTGCTTTACCGTACCAGCACGAGAGGCTACAATAACTAATAACCAGTAATCATTAAATGCGTGCAAATTTCCCCACTGATGAATGAGCATCAACTCTGACAGCTCCAGCTTTATCCTGTCAGGTTGACCCCACAGGAGATTAAAGAAGGACACATTTGGGTGCATTTTCTCAGTTTTGGTGCAGAACAAGTCGGCATCTTGGTTTAGCTAGAACGAATGGTCTGTAATGCTAAGTACTGGCGATGTCAGGGGCAGAGTCAAACATGTTTCTACCGTGTTTGGCTCTAAAGCTGGCACATATCCAGATTTTGCTTGGATTTCAAATATGTTCTTTATTTTCAATTAATGCCCAAAATATATGTAATAATAATATTACTTCACATTGGAGGGTTTATTGTACATATGAATTTTGAGGAGAGTCTTCCTTTAAGCAAATGCTATAATTGTGTATCCGTGTGACTTTGTAATTTTTGCTAAATTTGCAAAGATCTCCCCCATAGCCACACAGACATCTCAGTCCAGGCTGCCAAATATAATAACCCAAGGAAACAAAATCACATCTTTTGCTCAAATATGGGAATATATTGGAAACTTTTCTGTCAAAGGTTTACAATGTTGGCCATTTAAAGCTGGAACTTTTTTTTTGCACCCCACCAATTATAAAAAAAAGTAGTTTCGCTTCATACTTCGACTTCTAACTTTTGTCAATCAGGTTTAGACCCACCCAAAAAAATGTTACCAAAACATTAGCAATGTGTTTTGTAATTCCGACAGACGCCCATTCAAAACTACAAAGATTTATTGATTCCATATAATGTAATTACGCGAGTCAAGCAACAATATCTAATTCACTTACCAATCTGAGAGGGGGTCAGGCCCTTTTTGGCTAGCTTGAAAATCTGCTCTTTGACATCATCAGATGTCAGTTTCAGCCACTGGAAAAAGGGGAAAATCGAACATTTCTACTGTATATAGACCAAAAAAATACAAGGGAGGAAATGGTAAATTGTGATAAAATGTTTGTCATACCATCTGTACCATTGACACACACCTACAACTATTGGTTGTCAACTTCCACGTATGAATATTAACTGATTGCTGCTGTTTCCTATTTGTAAGGTTCAAAAGTACACAGTTTGTTTTGTTTGTAAAATCTAATCTTCGATTTAAATTTCCATGAAATAGTCCCAAAATGCAACTCGTGTTTTTCCCCCATAACAGTGTTAAGAATTTTCGTTACTATTGATGCTGTGACAATCTCATTTCCAGTAGGGTGAAAATCCCGATCATCATTTTGTGAAATGCTCATCCAGTTTCGTCTGTACATTGCAAATGTAAAATGCTTGAGTGGTGCATGCAAGCAAGCGTGAGAGACTCACAGTTGGGACACTGCGTCTGTAAGGCAGAGCCGACTGGGACAAGCCCTTTCTGTTGGGATGGAAAGAAAACATTTGCTGTCAAACTTGGGCAAAGAAGACACACTAGCTCGAGTAGCATCGAGATTGGTTTTCTCCCCAGTAAAGGCCATTCTAAGGAGAAAAGTCAACAAATCGATCATGACACGTTTTGTTACACCGCGATAAGCACTTGTAGTCAATACTTGTGTTGTATGTGTATTTTATGAATCAAACTTTTGTCAAATTGAGCCTTTGAGATCGTGCGGCTGGAAGTCGGCATCGGCTAAATTCAGTTAGCACGAAGCTAACAGAGGGCCGACATCTCGTCGACTACAGTCTTTTTTTTCTACCTTCCATATTCGTTTCGAAGCCAACAATCTGGCCGATTGCTAGTCGTTACGCTCTTAGATTTATTCCCGTGCCACTAAAAATGGCCTGGGAAGGCGAAAATGCAACTTTGCAGATCGAAACACGGTAATTACCCGGGAGCGTGCATGCGACCCATGATGGCGGTAGAGGAAGAGAGGCCGCACACGAGACAAGATGGGACTCTGCGCTTGCGCCGGATGTGACGAGATTCAACGTCACTTACGTATCGCCTTAAAAAAAAAATTACAGTACAGTGCATTTTGCTCTCTTGTCTGATTTTGTTTACTCATTCTTCCAATCCTCAGCACGTATCGCTTTAAAAAAAATTACAGTACAGTGCATTTTGCTATCTTGTCTGACTTTGTTTACTCATTCTTCCAATCATCAGCACGTATACACGTTTGTATGTTAAATTACATTTTAAAACTTCATTAAAAACCGCTAAAACTACAGTATTGTTTATATAAAATGTTCAACATTACTATGAAAATAACAACGAATGTCTCCAATTTTCAGTAAATTGCGGCTGTCTTATAAAAATACATTTGGATTCCAGATCAACCCGGTTCTTGGTTGAATCTGTTAACTAAACTTTCTTGAAAATTCAAATACATCTAATAAGGGTAGTCTGTGCTCTACTTAATGTTCGTTGTTACTAATTTAACCTTTATTTCGTCATGTATTAATTTACAGTATTTGCGTTTTTTTTTTTTTTTTTAAAGTTGGTAAGGCGGGTACTTCCAAAACTACGAATGGTATTCTTTTGAAATGCAAAAAAGCGGGTAACTTACCTTGCACAGGCAACTGTCCGTCACTAAGGGCCGCTGTGTTGAAAATTTAAACTTGAATAGTCCGGTCAACGAGACGGTGGGTCACCTGGAAAAGCATTGGGCTCACAGTTCTGAGGTCCCGGATTCAATCCCCGACCCGCCTGTGTGGAGTTTGCATGTTCTCCCCGTGCCTGTGTGGGTTTTCTCCAGGCACTCCGGTTTCCTCCCACATCCCCCCCAAAAAACACGCAACATTAATTGGAGGCACTAAATTGCCCCAAGGTGTGATTGTGAGTGCGACTGTTTGTCTCCATGTGCCCTGCGATTGGCTAGCAACTAGTTCAGGGTGTACCCCGCCTCCAGCCCGTTGGCAACTGGGATAGGCTCCCAACACTCCCTGCGACATTCGTGAGGATAAGCGGCAAAGAAAATGGAGGGATGGATAGTCCGTTCAATTGGTTTGGGGATCTGCCTCACAGCCAAAAGAGGTCTTGGAGGCAGAACTATTCAGTTTCTGTTTTTGGACGATAAACTTGGATTTCCACCCTTGCTGGAACAGGGTGAAGGAAGACAAATTTTATTGTCATGCAGGCAAAAGAAAGACAAGTTCACATTTGTTCCAAAAACATTTAATTTGCTTTAGGAAAGAGGGATTACAGTCCACACACATTGATCCGTTGAAGAGGGGAAGTTACAAGTCACCAATTAGAAATAAATAACTGGCCATGTTAACACAAACACTCTTTTTATACAGACAAAAGAGTGAATCAAGGTGGTATTAATTATTAAATGTGTCACTTTTTCATGCGTGGTCATCATCATCATGATCTGTGAACACACTTGCAAGGTGCTGGAAAACTAACATTTTTAGTGTGAGTTTCCTTGTTCCCTTTTTTTTTTTTTTTTTTTTAAATGTCTGTGTGAGTGTGTAAAAGTGCTGATTGGAAGCAACCAGGAACATTCCAAATGAATGCGAAGGCACTGGAAGTGAAGTCCCAGAGTCGCAAAATGTGCCGTTTTTCCATTAATACCAGCGAGTGTGCAATTAGCGGAAGCCCATCTTCACCCGACAACCCCGACGACGACAAACACATTTCCGGAATACATCTGACTTGTGAGGTTGTTGAAAATAAATTTAACAGTAAGGCCACATGAAAAGATTGTGATCCATCGCTAAGGCACCTGTTGGAGCGGTCAGATTTTTGACACCCTTTTTCTGCTAAATTTGGCACATTTTCAGGGACAATGCTGTAGTTTAACACTTCGAACCTTCTCTCAAACTACACCAAAAGTGTGCTGCGTGAAAAACAGCAAACATTACATCGGGAAGAATCCTACACAGTAATTCATTACCTGGAATCTGGTGAGTGAAACTACGCAAAAGTCCAATTTCTGGGAGAACTGTACTATTATTATTACCTGGAATTTTCTGTGTCCAATTACCCCAAAAGTGTCTGTGGTGAAATTAACAACACCTTACATTTCCTGGGAGATTCCCGTAGTTCATTACTTGGAATCTGGTGTGTCAAACTACCTCAAAGTGTCTGCGGTAAAAGCAGCAAACGGTGATGCTCCCCAAAGGAAGGAGAACGTGTAAACCCCCCCGCCCCCGTTTGTTTCTAGCCCTTAAAAAATAAACACGTCTATCTCTATATATATTTATATTTACTCTTCAGTAAGTGAGCAGTTTTGGTCCTCTAATATCAAAATGTACAAAACATTACAGCTCATTGTTAAAGTTAAGAGAGACGAAAAAAAAGGAAGCTGCGATTGTTTTGTCACAGAAACAATCCCGGTGGCTTTTTTTTTTTTTTTTTTTTTTTAGAAGTAGGGGACAGCAGCGAGCTTGTACCACTTGACTGTCTCCTTGCCCAGGTCAAAGTCTTTGAGGCGCAGCGTGATGCCACCCAAGCAGTAGTTCTCGCGCAGGGACTCTGCGCTGAGGACGCTGAGTTGCAGCTCCCGCAGGCCCAACGTCTCCTTGCTGTAGCCGCTGTACACCAGCTGAGGAGCAAATTCAGTATTACATTCAGACTGAATTCGAAAGCCACCTACAGCGCAGCGGTCTTTGGCCTTTGTGAGAGGTCTGGGATCAAGCTGGAGGTCTTGCTTTAGCCACTTTGTGTGGTGCAAATCCAAATTAATTTAATGAAGTTGGGATGTGTACAACATAGATTACAAAGAATGTTCAAACTGATCAACCGTCTTTTTGCAAATACAGTGAATACTCTGTTCTCCAACGTCCCCGTTCTTGAACAAATCGGTTTTCAAATGAAAATTTCAAGATCTTTTTTGCTTCTGTTTTCGAAAGAAAATCGGAACTCGAACACCCCTGACAAAACCTGGAAATAACATAACGCATGCGGCCAGACCAGCGGACCCATGGCATGCTTTGTTGTGAATTCCCATGTACTTTTGTCAATAAAAAAAAAAAACAGTTTACAAGGCTGGGGGGGTGAGTTGGTACAGATACGGCATTGCACTCCCAGCCTAGCCTACTGTACTACTAAAGGATACATTTTAAGCAAAAAAAAAAAACCCAAATATTTTATAATATAAATTATTCAAAATATAAATATCTTCCTCCTATGCAGTTTATCACGAAAAGCTAAAAAAATTATTTAAAAAGCCAATTTTTTTAAGCTTGGAACGCATTATTTCTTTATCCATTAATTGTAATGGGAAATACTGATTCGGTTTTCGAACAAATCGCTTCTCAAACCGCATTCTGGAACGGATTGTGGTTGAGAACAGAGGCTGTACTGTAGTGCATTTGTGCCTCATTAAATCAGATCATGTTGTAAATTGTTCTCCATTTAATATCTAATCTTAGTGAATGAAGTTTTCTAACCATCTCGTTGAAAGTTGGGTTTCTGGTTTTCCTTGAGATTTTTGTCTTCCGCTTGGAGGTCTTGTGGGGATCCGGGAGCAGGTATGTCTTCACGTATGGATTGGGATCCGTCCCTTCTTCAGACACCTGTAATGGACCATGGAGGAAACGGTGTGAGTAGAAAAGGAACGCGTCCAAGAACCATGCTGGATGTTGGGCTTGTTTACCAGATCTCTTATGTGCATGACCATGATGAAGAGTGTGCTATTCCTGTACGAGATGGACAGTTTCACTTCGCCTTCTACGCGGCCCGAAGTGGGACTCAATGGGGGGTCTGCAACAATCCCAACACAAAAGTGTGCCGGTAAGTTTTTGACATGAAAAGACAAAACGCTGAGCCCGTGGAAATTCTGTTGCTAACCAAAACAAGCGCACAGCAAAAAAAAAACCAAAAACAAAAGATGAACTTGCATTATGTGGAGAGAGGCCATGTTTAACAACAATTAGAGTTCTTGTAAATTTTGACATACACTCAATGCACAATTTTGTGTGTGTCCTTGTCCATATTCTGGTCAACTTATTTGTTTTGTCGAGTCAGCCTCTGACCTTCCATGTATGTGAAAGGTGTCGTTAAACAGGTTCATGCTCCATAGAACGTTATTAATTCTTTACCCAGTCTGCAATTTTTTCTGGTGATTAGAGATTTCAGTAGACGTGGACAAGATGTGGTTAACTTTTCTTCACTTGACATTTTTCTGCTTTTCTCCATGAGTAGTTTTTATTAGATTTACACATCTCCACTTTAACAGAAATGTTCAATAAACTGTTGACAGTGTTTAAAGGGGAATTCCAGTGGTTTAGAGTAACAATGTATCCAATAGGTTATGTAATATGCACTCTATCTTGATAATGTGATGTTAAATCCTCTCATTAAATAGTGTTTTGAGAAGATTTTGTTTTAATCGGCAATTACGGATTTTCAGGTGCGCCGCCATTTTTGCGAGTCACATGACCAACGTGCACGGAGCTGACGTGTTACATGCTGTTCCAAAGGCTCCATTCCATGGGGCACCATTATGCCAAGCGCTAATTTCTCGGATTTATGAGTTCACTGCTTCCCCACTTGGCGGAGAGAGTTCGTCAGAGTCCGTGTCATTCCGTCCAAAGAACCATCTGAATATTCAACATTATTTACAGCCACAGGTTCAAATCTGTATGGAAGTATTCTTCCGTCTTCCCGATCAACCAATACTGCAATTTCTTCATCAGATGAGGATAAATCAGAGAAATCAGTGGCGGGCATAATGGTGTCCCATGTAATCGAGCGTTTGGAAGGTAACAAGTCACATCCGCGCACGTAGGTCATGTGACTCGTGAAAATGGCGGCGCACCTGAAAATTCGGAATTGCTGATAAAAATCTCAAAACAATGTTAAATGAGAGAGCATTTAACATCACATTATTAAGGTGGCGTACATATTACATGACCTATTGGATATGTTGTTACTCCAAACTACTGGAATTTTCCTTTAAAAATGCATTTGTCCAAATGGTCTGCCCATCAAGAGTAAATCAAAATTTCTTAACTCTGAAAGACTGGGCCTTCCAGCCACGTGCTTACCAGGAGCTCTTGAGGTCGCCTCCAACCCTTCCGTCTTGTCATCCCGCGCAGCCGGGTGAAAGAATGTGTAGATCAGGTCGCACTACAGAAGAAGAACATTCGATGACAATAGAGAACAACTTACTAGTGCTTGTGCGTGTGTGTATATATACACACCTGTATGACTTCGGCAGAGCTCCTCATCAGGTTGTGGATGTAATTGTTAAGCTCCAACTTCCTCTTGGCAGCCACCTCCTTGATGTGGGTGCGGCCGAGGACCATTTTACTTGGGAAGCTGGAGAGAAAAATCAGTGGTAAAAATAAACAATACAGGATCAGTATGTGCAGTGTACGGTTTATCCACATGGGGGAGCTGGTTAACTTTCTGCTCCATCGATTGAATTGTCCCACAAGTAGCAATCAATAGCTTCCAGCTACACTAACACAGCAGTAAAGTCATAAAGTAACTATTTGGTTTAATACCGCTAAAACCTAAATAAATACTGTATGTATGTATAAATAAATAAATAAACATGCACTAGGCTAGTGCATCCTCTTCACAGAGTGAGCATGGCTTATTAACCGGAAAATATGGTAACTACACAATTTTCAGAACAGTGATTGTACAAGGCTTGTGAAGGAGTACCTTGGCAGCTTCCAGAGGGGGAAGATGATGGTGAGTTTGTTGTGGAGCTCCTGGAACTCATCAAAAGTGCGGAAGACAAACTGGGGATCGTTCTGGCCTTCCCTGAGCAGCCGCACCACGTAAGTCTGCGCAGAGGGAAGCATGGGGAGACGTTGAATAATATTTGAGCAATAAACCAACAAACTAGATCCTTGTAAAAACAAACAAAAAAACCCACGTAGTGCTTGTCTGGGTTGTATCTCTTCTGGAAGGAGAAGATGTCGGCGTGGAGGATGCGGCCCTCTTGTTTCATGGTGTATGTCTTGGGTGAGAAGGACAGGATGGGCTCGTCGTTAGCCGGCAGACCCGAGAAACGGAGCTGGGCCAGGTTATGAATGAAGAAGTTGAACTTGGTGGCCACGCTGCCCAGGCTGGACTCGATCAGCCTGTAGGGATGTCATGAAGGTGTTACCAAAACTTAAAACAAAATGTGCAGTTTCCTACTTGACCTTAGACAACACAGTAACCCGTTAAAATGGATTTTGTATGTGTGCCCATGTACTTGTCGCCATCATTTTCTACAGTTGTGTGTGTACTATGTTCCTTGCGTTAAATTTCAGGGTTTTTTAAAATGATTGTGAAGGTTGATATTCAGTACCTGGTAAAGAAGATGGTGGCCTCTGCGTCAGTGTTGTGCGGCTGCAGCGCATCATAAACGTACTTTAGGTCTTGAGAACCGGTTAGCTCTGGAAGCCCCGATGATGTCATCTACGAGAGGATGAGATAAACATGCACAGTTGAAGATAAAGTCACTTTCAGCTCATTTTGTACAATTGTTACCACATAAAGGAACATAAGTGTGATTTTTGAATGATCACATTCATTTAACGATTCTATATATTTTTTAAAATTCAAAATACAAAGTTTCCCCATTTTTGGGAGCATGTGTTAATGATTTCGTTCATCAACATTTTATCATGATAATTTCAGTCGTGATGAATAACTTTTTAAGTTTCGTCTCGACACGTGCATATAGTGTTCTTCCTTGTGCAATTGTGTGTGTAGTAAGTATTCACCAGTGACAGCAGGTTGAGGAAAAGTCCAGAGTGCTTGCGGATGAGGTTGTAGGCCTGGCAGCAGAGGTCGACAAACAGCTGGAAGCGACTCGTGGGACGCTCGCCGCCGTTAATGACGTATGCCATATCGGAGGTCAGGACGAACGGGGCTCGGTCCCTGGCACCCAAAAAAAACAAAAAAAAAACAACAACAACAACAACATACATTTAGCACACAGAAACAAAATAGGAACTCCAATCAAATAGGTTTTCCCTTCTACTATCACCTTTTGAAGCTGCCAAACATCTGAGCGTGGCCAAGGAACTTGCCGAAGTCGATGTGGAACATATGGCCGGTGGAGCGCAGCATGATGTTGTCGTTGTGCCGGTCGCAGATGCCCAGCACGTAGGTGGCTACGCAGCAGCCTGCGCATGAGTAGATGAAGTTTTCAGACGCCTGCAAAGTGAGGAAAAGTAGTGTGAGCGGGAAAAATACAGGAATCAAAACATGAGTTACGCCACAAAGCTTGAAGATGTAGATTGAGACTACGACCACATTCAAAACAACCAGAAACGACAGATTGATACAAAAACGTAATGCATTTTAATTAAGCTGTAGAAACATCAAGGATTATTAGTGGAGGCATCCTTCAGTTGTTTACGTGAGATCATGTGCAACTTCAGCTCGGTCAGCATGTTTTTTTTTTTGGGTCTTATTTAATTATTAACTTTTATTAAGAATAGTACTGATGGCAAAGGGGAGAAATGCGTCTGATGGCAGAATTCTAGAAATGGACTTGGAGCAAAATAGAACAGTATAGAATATCAGTAGAAAATAATGTATAGTACATCCAATAAAAGTCTAAAATCCATTTTGCAGATACAGTCTATTTACATAATAGCAATAACTGTCTTCCTGTTCTCTCTTTGTAACATGCCGATCAAGCATCGACTGTATATCGGTAGCCCCAACTCAATAGAAATGTTATTTAGCAAAATATTTGAAGAGTTTGTTTTCAAAACGCGACATAGGCATTTTTTCAGATTTACGAAACGCGCGCCAAAATTATCCAGCTCCGAATGGTAGTTATCGGGATACTCTGATTTTTGTTAAAAGTGCGACATATCGTTCTATATCAGCCAAGGAAGATCGCGTTTTATTTCAAAATGTGACATATCGAGATCTTATTTAGAGCAAAATGCGACATAATTTCGTTCAATCAGCGTGAAGCAAGCAGCATCCAATCAGAATTCGTCTAGAGGGAAGTTCCGGTATCTTCCACATCATCATCCAAAATGGCTGCGCCCACGTTTGAGAGAGATGCTAATGCCGAGTTTGATTTTACAGCTATAAATCAAATCAAAAGAAAGCAGACTCAATGAGTCAGATTTCAAACAGTAAATTTGTGAGTTTGAAACTGATTTCATTTTGGAGATGTGTGTATGAGATTGACTACCTATTTTTTTTCTGCTGGTATCCCTCGCAACCCATATTAACCTTGGTAGACTGGTTTTAAGCAGTTTACTTTCTTAATGATCTCACATCAACTTATAAACAAAATTAATCAACTGAGTGACACAATGCCTGCAGATGTCGGATTGCAGAATCGCATACAGATACACAAAATTACAATAATGTAAACTCAGCCTTTCCAAGACCTCATACTGAACAAACAGTTTCTAAATAACTGAAAAACACCTTTTTAAAAGAAATTCTCATTTTTTCATATCCTTTTTCAACATCTGACATTAGTGAGCTAATTGTGAAAATTGTAACTGGTGACTGACCCTTATTTCTGATACCTAACTCTCTAAATGTGGTGGTCATGGTCTTAAATATTATTTTAAAATGCTTGAAATGTTGAAAGGCAAATAGTTTTCATGATTGCCTATCAAAAGCAACTGATTTTTTTTAAAAAAATACAGCTGCTCCTGAAGGTTTAAGTCGAAATTTGGATATGTCTCACTTTGCCAAGAATAGAATGTTTGGATATGTCTCATTTTGGAGAAAAAATGAAATTTGTCATCAAAAAAACTTTTTTTTTGTAGTATGGTGTTTAGTTAATTTTTAGCATCTCTTTCCATCCCCCAATAGTTAGAAACATAAATTGAGTTTATTGTTTTCACTTCAATACCAAGCCCTTTTCTCAAAATGAAAAAAAACGGATATGTCTCATTTTGAAAACAAACTCTTCATTTTGAAAATGATAATACCAAATGATAATAAAACTAAAATATTTTCACTTACGAATTTGATACTGGGTCATGCCTGGTGCCCATTTTTTAAAGAGTGAGTGTTTTCCCTTCAATTATGTACAGTGGTTAAAAATTGTTAAATCGTGAACAAAATTGCCTGTGCAGTAAGTAAAAGGAACATTAATGCAGATGATTGCAAATGGATTTCCTGATTTTTGCGCACCTTCTCGTACTCGTCTTCGGCAGGGTTGTACTTGCGCAGCCACTCAGCCAGCGGTTTGTCCTTAAAGGAGCCAGTGACACCGTACTCCACCTGGATTTTTCTTAGGGTCTCAGAGGATGGCACAAGCTCCACCATGCCTGCCCAACGACACCAAAACCTTTCAGCTTTACGGCTGTGTCAAATACATATTTAGACTTCTGGTGGCAGGGCTGATAAGTGTTCATTACCTTTGTCCTTGCCCGTGGAGATGCATTTGAAGTTAACAATGCGAAGGTCCAGGCCCTCTTGCAGCCATATGCGGTCCATAATGCGGATCATTTGCAGCGCCAACATGTCCTGCCTCAGATCTTCTCCGACCTAATGTGATCACAGCCAAATAAGTACCGGTAATGCTGGATTTAGGTTTCGGGATGACGTGCCGAATTGTCTTTCCATGTACGCTTTAAGTGACGTGTCAAAAATGATTTATATGAATCTTGAAACACACAGCACACAGACGTCCAAATTGCATGAGTGACTCCACAAATACCAACATTAGGTAAACAACAATGCAGTATAGAAATAGTATATTAATTTCAATTTAAATAATAGAGTATTTTTCAAAAAATGAAATTATGTCACTGGACTCAAGTCATGTTTTATACTGCAGTTTAATTTCTAAGCAACAAGGGGGAGAAGTGCTCAATAGATGAGATGTTTCAATGACCACAATTATGACGGGAATCTGTGTTGTGATTGTTGAAAAACTGTCTGACATCCTGCAAGTTTCTTCAATTGTGCGTGTCGTACCTTGAACATAACATTGATCTCCTCTCCTAGCGGGTCTGCATTGACCAAGGCCAGCTTGAGAGGGAGAGCGTTAGAGTTGAAGAAGGAGCAGGCCTGCCACACAAACAGTTTTAACTTTATTTATTTCATATTCAAGGAAACTCACCTAAAAAAGATTTTGTCTGCGTGTGTGTTACTTTGATGTTGAGCTCCTTGGCCACCAGACTCGGGAAGAGGGGAAGTCGGCAGTAACTTCTCTGGAAAAAGTTCTGAACGCTTTCAAGGCCCTCCAGAAGAGCCACCTGAGAACGCACACAGCAGGATGTGTCACTCAAAACAATGTGATTGGTCAAAGCATGACCTAAGGGTCACAAAGAGCTCCATCTAACATTTGCAGTAGCAAAAGGTATTTAATATACAGTATATTGTGGACAATACCGTTTTTACGACAGTCCAAGTTTGTTTCAGTTTATTTTTCATTAATATGTCAATATACTTTCATTCATTTAGATAATTGGTCATTTAATGTACATAATATGAAAATAAATCATTTGACATACTTTAACAGTTACTTTTTAAATTAAATAATTGGTTGATTTGTAAATAAAACGTAGAAAAACATTTTTTACCAATATATATTTTTAAATTGTTTAATTAGTTAAAAATGTAACAAGTAAAATATAGAATAAGCTTATAGCAAATTATTTTACATACACTTTTGTTTTTTAGCCTCTATTACTGACTTCACCCATCTTTCTAAAATCAAATCAAATGTAACCCTTCATGAGAAATGTTTGCATAACCCTGGTTTTAAGTGCAACACTGAAGTACAGTGGAACAGCACAAACCACCTTATTGGTTCAATTCCGCACCGTATGATTCCATTGTCTTATTGGGACACAGGGAGGCAAATAGACTTACCTGTCTCGTGGACCCTCCAGCTTGTCTCACCCTCTCGGCCACAGCTCCGAGCAACGTGACCAACTGAGTTTGTTTCTCCAGCTCGGCCCGCAGTTCGGTCCCGCACAGGCACAATAGGGCACCGAGTACACGCTCATAACGTCGCCCCCATCCTGCATCCTGCACAGCATCCTTCAGCAGCCTGCCAACGTCACATACCATACCAAACAAATGCGTTATATGCTAGTGGCCAATGATAATTGTGTTCATTTGTTGGTCTCCAGAGCTTCACTTAACAGCACAGTCACACCACCCCCAAAAATTCCATGAATAACATTTACGTCATTACTCAGCACTTCTGAGTAACAGATTGATTGCATCTGTGTCCTTATAGAGTGTATGTAAGCATTTAGTATCATCTGGGCTGCACGGTGGCACAGCTGTAGAGCGTTGGCCTTACAGTTCTGAGGACCGGGGTTCAAATTCTGGCCCACCCTGCGTGGGTTTTCTCTGGGCACTCTGGTTTAGTCCCACATCCCCCCAAAAAACATGCATTAATTGTAGATTTTAAATTGCCCCTAAGTGTGATTGTGAGTGTGACTGTTTCAAAATGTTTAAAAATGATTACGGTTACAATTTTGCAGTGGTGTAAAAACTTAACTGCATCATACTAAGAGTTGCTTCTAACAGGTTCCCTCTTTCACATATCTTAAAAAAAGTGTGATGTAATAACTCACCAATAGAGGTAGTGCGCAATGTTGATGTTGCCGAGTGCCCTGGAAAGTAGCAGCATTACGAGGGCACTCTTGAGGTGACACTCGAACTTTATAGCCTGTGGGGAAGGTGAATAACCAAAGAAGGTGAGGTGCTAAGTTGTTAAGTTGACAGGGGCTGTGTTGCAACAGCTGTACCTGCACCAACTGCGGTAGGTAGTCAGCCAGCTCGTCATCAGTGCTCCCTTCAACCCAGCTCACCGCCACCCGCCTCACCTCGGTGTCTGCAAACCTGCAAACACATTTGATGACATCATAGAAACACACACACACAAATGTACAAGGTATGAATGGGAAAAGAGCGCCTACTTAGAGTCGAGCAATTCCAGCGCGGTGACAGGTGGCAGCGGGGGCCAGTGGTGAAGCACAGAGTGGATGTGAGCCATGCTGGCCCAGTCCCAGCTGGGCGCACTGGCCAGCACCTTGGGCAGGCTGCTGGGGTGATCCCTGCGGCAGTGGAGCTGGTAGTCCCAGAGGAGTTGGTGGTCAGCCCGCTTAAGACTGCAGTGGGGTGGGGGTGGCAAATGATAGGGACTATATTACAAGAATCTATAGTTGAGCTAAATCTCTCCTGTTTGGAGAGATATTTATGGTTGAATTCAGTCAACACGGACCAATGTTTTTAATTCAGGACTTGGCCTGGGAAGTTCATTTATTCAACTGTAGAAAGTACCAGTGATCTACAGTCTGAGGATCTACTATTAGGAGGCCAGGATAATTAAACAATTTTGCATTTTGTAAATTGTTTTTTTACCATACCACTGATAAGCAAGGGCTTGTGTATAAAATGGCCTCTATATCTACAATGGAGGGATAGGACATTTGCAGGACCTGGTTGCCAGTCTGACAGTACCATTTTCAGTCTTGTTACAGGCACCCATTCAGGACTTTATGTTACTTCTTTGGGGACGCGATGCACTAGCCTACAGCTGACCTCCGTGTATAAACTAACTGGTGCTGTCCGTGGATCAAGCGAGTACCAAAGCACAAAGAGAGCTCACACAAAAGCCTGGAGCCCACACAGGCCAGAGCCAGATTTGGGAGGGAAGAAGCCGCGGGCGGCAAGGGCCAGAGAAGAGAGTGCTCTGTGTTTGAATGCCAATTGTTTTTTAGCAGCAGGGAGATATTCCAAGATTGGACCAGTTAGTAAACACAAAACAGTGATGTGTCGATGACTATAAATATCACAGATTGTTAATTAACTGAAGGTTGAACTAACATCTTGTGGACCTTTATTTGCTGATTTACTGTACCAAAGCTTTTCATTTTTTGATGTTGTTTCATTGTTATTTTTGGGTTGTTGTTTGGTTCAGCTGCATTCTCTTTACCCAAAATTGGATGCTCGGCTGCAGATTTTCTCTAGTTTACGTCGGAGGTCAGGGTCAAGCTCCTCCGTTGGGTTGGGCTCAGGACTGGGAGCCTCCTGAGGTCCCACATACAAAACATCCAGTGCAGAGTTGGGAAAATCCACCTGTTGGCAATACAGTCTAATTATTTAGAAGCCAAAATCAAATGGTGGTTTTCACTAGAAATGATTTTGCATTTACTACATTTAAAATGATCTTTTTGTCAGCTTCATTTGTTTATGAGAGGATTGATCACAGAATTCTAACTTCCCTAAATGCTCTGCATCCTTTGCACATTGGTTAAAGAAAAAAAAAGTGCCCTGATGTCTCAAAAGTATTCTGTGTCAATAGATTGTCTGTCTGCTGTCGTTCTCAACATGAATGTCATACTTGGGTGGTTCCAACTACGGGAGACAAATTCCTTGTTTGTTGCTTACATACTTGGCCAATAAAGATGATTCTTATCAACCATCTTCTGACTCATGCAAAGAAACAAAATAAAACAGTTGGGTAGTTTTCCCAAAATGTTCATATTTTTACATTAATATTGTTAAAATATTTTTCCCTGCCACATTAATGCAGATATTTTGTCTGTAGGAGAAAGCACAGAGGTGGGCAAAATATGGCCCTTACCATCACACACGCACTTCTTGAATCCAGCCTTCTGAGCATTTACATTGTCTCCTGTAATAATAATTATATTTTATTTGGACACCCTAAAACTGCTTATTAAAAATGTACTCTATTTTTATATTCATGTATCTTGATAAATGGGTAGCTCCTTGATTTATTGTAAATACCGGTAATAAAATTAAAAATAAACTATTTTGCATGTCACTGGTGTTGGAAGGTTTGAAAATGCCTTGCGCTCTATGACGCTGCATTGTTAACGGCTCAACAAACATTCCTTTTTTTAATTTTCTAAAAAGTAATGGATTTAGAGAAGTGAGAATTTAGAATATTAATTTATCTTACAAATCCCCTGGCACATAATTCATGGCCGTTGAGAACAAAGGTTTGCCTACCTCTGCTCTATTTACTACATAGTATGCTGTTGCAGCAACTATCTACTAAAGAAATTCTTTCATAGTAGCTCATATATAAATAACTATGTTACTGACCTGCAGCACAATTCTCTCTGCAAGTATCTTTTTGCGTCCCCCTGCAGAGCCAGCAGCACCACCCTGTACTGATGACCACAAACACAACAGCCTTGTACCTCTGGCAAGAACTCTGTGAAGCACAGTCAGTCTCAAATGAGTCTTACTAACAAACTACATGCTCAGAATTTGGGACTTTGTGATGCAAGATCTATTTTATCTACCTTCTAAAATCAAATAGTGGCATCGAAACTTTGCCCAGCATCTCCGGGCCCTTCCTCTGTTTGTTGGAGTCCGGGGAGCCTCCGGCATTCTGGTTGAGTACGCCAAACAGAGTCAGACCCAGGATGGACTCCAGCGGAAGCACTGCCACCGCAATGGGGAAGTTGATCCTGGATCAAAGGATCAAAGGGATGAAGACGATGTGGTCGTCGTCACGGTGGGGAATGCGTCATAAACATGGGGACTAGACAGTATTCATCACTTACAGCTCGTCCCATTTGATGTGGTAGAAGTAGCTCTTGTATGTGCCCACTCTCTTGGACTGCACCGGCTTGAAGAGGTTTTTGCCATTGTGGGTGAGAGAACACACCAAGAAGTATTTCTCGTAACTGGAATGCACGCGTGACAAAAACATGACATTAAATGACAGAAATGGGCAGATTTCCTTGCAATCCATTTAATGTTTCCCAAGCAGGAGAGAAGTTTGGCCTCAATGTGCTAATTAGCTGTAAGTGATAACGCTGACGCCTACGTGCTAGAAGACCTGAACATCTGCACAAAGCCTCCTTTTGTTCCTCTTCGACATCCATGTGTGCCCACACACACCTGAGAACAAGTCTAATTTTAAATTGTGAGTGGGTGTAACAACTTGTAGACTGGAATTCTTTTAAGTTGCAGTTTTATCAACCTGACACAAAAGACAGGTTGGGCCAAAAGAGAGTACTGTTTGTATTGCACATTGTTTTCATTTTATGACATTTAAATACACTCTAGCTAAGTGTATGTGGAATGTTGACCTTGAGGAGGGCAAAAGTGGCAATGAGCCCTTTCCTTGTTTCCGCCCATGGTTGCATACATCTTTGTTCCCAGCTTTCCTTCCTCAAAAGGTATATGTAGTAAATGTCACGATGTCACTGTTCACACTTCATGGTTCAGCTATAATGGCAGATTTTTTTTCTCCAAGTGTTCTTACTGTTCTTACTGTATTTTTTAATACTATTTTGTGTTATCCATTCCCCTTGTTTCTATTAAATATGTTTTCTATTATTTTACCAGTTTGTTTGAAGACAAAGAGTTTAAATGCCATAAATGCTCTAAATACATGCAAGGGGTGCATTTAAAAAGGGAGTTTCTATATCGTTTACACATATTGGGGTGGTGATCTGGAATACAACCCCAGTGATGGTGGGAGGATTACTCTTCCTGCATTTGGCCCACCCTATGCATCTCAAACAGTGTTACAAACGCCCAAAATGTGAGCATTTGCCCTCTGTGCCATCTGTGTTGATGGCTCCCATCACTTGTCCGGGCCTTCCCTGCGGCCGCACCAGATGGATGACACAGAAGCCAAAGGCACACAACGTGAACTCAAAAGAAGAGCATCACATGACAAAAATGTCTGGCTACTCAAATGCGAAGGGAAAAACACAGCAACTATGTTTGCCACTGTCTTAAAATAGAGCGTGCATGGAGTATGCAGAAGTTGGTTATTAGAACTAAAATTGTTACTGATTGATGAAATGTCTCTCTCCCCCACCCTCACCCCCACCACTCACCCCCCAAAAAAACAAATACCCCCCAAAATTGACATGGTTAGGCTGGGTTACCCGAACACTAGGTGTGCTGTGGGAAATTGTCCAATTCCAATTAGTCCGTAAAGTATTCACTTCAACCATTTTATCTTGCTAATCTATCAACACCAGTAACACACTTCCAGGATTAACTTTTATATGTGAATGGTATATTTGAGTTGAGTGTCCATCGTTTGCCATTCATCCAACAACAACAAGAAAAAACTGTCTTCAACTAAACAGATTTCAGCCAGAATAAAACATTTGGAAGTAAATTGACAACATTTCCATACATATATACAAACTTTTTAAGATAACTGTGATTGCTGGTCAGTCAAGAGATTTGACGCTACACTGATTGCTATTCTAGCTAGTCTGTGACATCATAATGATGTCTCTGGATTATCCCCCCCTCTTTCCAAATAACATGGAAGCACACAAATTTTTGTGTGCTTGCAAGCTTTTGTGGCCAGAAACATATTGATTGTGGCTACGGATTTGCAAATAGAGTTGGTCATGGAAAATGTGTCCATGTTCGTTCCAGGCATGCACGCATGTATGCACGGAGGAGATAAAGCCAGGTTGAAATTGGACACTGGCGTGGAAAAACAAGCTGTGGTTTTTTTTTCCACGTGTGTTTGGAAGTCAAGAGCAGAGTCACAATTTCTCCACTCATTATTTACATTAATTCACATGATGTATTTAGCAATTTTGTTTAATAAATCCACATGGTACAGTCGTATCTGTTTTTACCTGCTGACCCAGTGGGCTGGAATGCCGTGAAGAGCGTAGAGGGTGAACTGGAGGTGGTCCGTGGTTCCGGAGGCTTCTTTGCTGCTTCGCCGATTTGCCGCCGTTTCTCCGTTGAGCGAGGCCAAGCTTACGGAAGTGGACGGGGTGCAAAAAGAGCGAAGGTAGAGCTTGGCCAAGCTGTAGACAGCCTGGGTGAGCATCGCCATGCTCTCGTCCACTGGGCTGCCGTGGCCTGAGGAGTCAAAAATGGATTCAGCCTAAGAGTGAGTGTTCCATTAGTTGTACATTTTCATCCTTTTTACAAATGTCTACCACCACTTGTCCCTCCAAGTTCCTTTCCTGGACGTCAAACCTACCCATCACCAAAACATCCATTTTAATCAGCACCAATCACATCTGTCTGGGATGCTTAGAACTGCTTTGTCTAGTTCCTTCCAAAATTTATCTTTCACCGATAGGTCTCATCCTACCGGTGCGGCATACCCACCAGTACATCATCAATTTCGAGTTTTCCCACATCACTCAATGTGGTAGTGTCAGACGTTTATACAAAACAACTGAGACAAGCCCGAGGACTGTATTGAAGTGAACTCACATCAACCAAGATTATCTTTGTGATCAGGAAGGAGGTGAGAGACTGGCCAGTTACAGTCTCCAACCACGGCCTGAACCAGCCTCTCGTGTACCCTTTCTTTATTTCAAAAACACACAAGGTCAAAAGGAGGGGTGAGCAAGCAAGTGAACAAAGGCACATTCAAAAATAACGACGTGCGTGCGTTGATGAAGTTGTCCTTGGCCACTTCTTGGAAGATAAGGAGTTGACTAATGAACCTGTGTGGGGGGGCCTGTGTGCAAGGATTCTTCGAAACAAGGATGTTACTTTGGCTTTGTTGCAAATCTAACATTTTGTGTAAGAAATGAAAGCTAACAGCTAAACTGTCTCACATGCACATCTGCGTGGGCGAATTTCTACAGAATGTGAATATGCTTTTGACAAGATAACTATAATAGTAATAAAATCTTTCACAGGTACCCTTTTTACCTCAAAGACATTCTTAGCTCTCTTCCTTTAAAATAACCACTACTCCATTTCTTTTCCCATCTACACCATGGGAAAATAATTAGAACCCTGCTGCTAAACCTCTAGGCTTATTGGTTTGGAACAGAACAGATCAACCTTTATCCTAATCACCATGTCAACCAACTCCGACCTTATCCTGTCAAGAGTCCCAACATTTAAAGTGCCACATTCAGTTCTAGGCTTTGTGCTTTCCTCTTCTTTCTCCTTAAGAACTGACTTGCCACAACGGTGTCTTTAACCCACTATAGCTGAATTTCCACCGGCACTCTGCAGGCTAACGGCACCGGTGGTGGATGTGGTCAAACCGGGCCATGACAGAGAGAATTCTTTCGATGAACGCTCATTCTTGTTTGCCAAAGTTTTAAGCCAGATGCCCTATCTGACGCAACTCTCTGCATTTAGCCGGGCATGGAACCATACTTTAAGAGGCCAATTACCAACTTATTTCTATATTTAAAAAACTGACCTTTTTATAAAGTAGTAACATTTCCTGAGATTGTGAATTTATATTGTGTAATTTATAATCATAAAAATGAAATATTTTGCTGTATCTAATGAATATATTAATTTTGAATTGAACTATATTAATCATTTATTGTGACATGCTTGTAATAAAACACTGTTTATCTTAAAGTCCAAGTCTCATCCCTATAAACATTCTAAAACAGATATTGAAATGAAAAATACATATAACATTATTCACTTCAATGTCTACACGGAAAAATAATAATAAATAATACGAGCGGAGAGCGCGTCATCCATGCGCAAAGTTGCGGAAGGGTCATTCGACATCCAAGTGGTCGCCATATTGTCTGGATCTACTGCCAGTGACGTCACCCAAGAAATTCGCCATTGAAAACAGGCTGTGGCCCCTACTGTGGGAGACGAACACGCCCTTTCTGACACGGAAGCTCTTTTCGAAGAAATCTCACAACCGAGTGAAGTTACCGGGGCAATATTACCCTATTGTTACAAGCCGTATTTAGATGATATGTGGATCACTTCTAACTAACAACAAACTCCCAGACAGTATGTATAACTAGCCCAGCCGCAGCCGTGCTCGTCTGCGAGGCACGGCCTCGGCGGCGGCTCATGGGACACGGAAGCTCGGCTGAAGCCGTGATCGGCAGACACGGCGCCGACGGGCACAGACACATTTAGCACCACTGACTCCCAGATGCGGATCTTTTGCTACGTTCTGAAAAAATTACATCCTCCCCTCCAACTATTGTTTTTTAGTAGCGCTATACAACACCTACCCGTCATTTGGAACCCACGACGCTTTCGTCCTTTGCACCCGTGCAACCCATTTTTCACGACAGACTGGGTCTCTTGAAAACTTATGAAGGGTAAATCCATCCTCCCGAGTGTTCGAGCAATATCCATCAATGCAACAAGCCAGCATTTTGGCTAACAATAAGGAACAACGAAGTTCCTTCCAGCAGGTAAAACTAGTAAAAACATACGAGAACGCTTGAGTGCACTACTGCCCTTAACGTCACTTCCTGCTTCTTGTCGAAAACAAATCCCTCAAGAGGATTTTCATGGCGGGAGTTACAAAAAGCCATATGCAACAAAATCATGTTCTGTGGTGAAAAAAACAGATGGCTCCATATCGGCTGCTGTTTTTTCATTAATAACAAACTAAAAATCATCCATTTCATGACAGTGGCACTTTAATTTAGTTGAGTCTTCATGAAGGTCTAAACAACACTGAGTGGATCTACCTCAGTCTGTAGGTGTGTATGGTTCTTACCATTTGCTGCCTGCCCAGGTGACGTGGACCCCAACTAAAAGGTAAGGCATTACATTTTTTTTTAGGAGGGTGTACACAAAAAACTACAATGTGTTTGCGTTGTAAAGCTCACCTTGGGTGAGCGTGTCCTGGGCAGGTTGACAGAGTGTCGCACCCTTTTGACGGCCTCAGCGATAGCCTGGGTCTCCACCTCATCCAGAGCACAGCAGAAGTTTTTCACGGTCTGCACCACCCGGTCCACAGTCTTGTACTGGGTACTCTGAATTCAGAGATATACACGTGTGGAGTGGGTTGTATAAACAAAGTGAGCAACCATGTGCTGATCTGTGGAAAATATGCCTTGACACATGTCATGTGCTTATATGCTAATACATTAGCATGAATTATAACAGCGGGTCCAAAAAGTTTCCATTGTTGAAGCCACACAACTTAATGTCATTAGATTTACTGTTGCCAAAAACTCAACAAAGAATCCAGAACCAGTGCTGCAATGGCAGAGTGCCACAGTTTGATTCATTCTCTTGTGAGGTTCAAGTCAAGTCATGCTAAGTATCAAAGATACATTGTTCATTTTGCAATTTCCGGCCACACTTGCAGAGGTACCTCATTTTGTAGACAGATGTTGACTTGGTTGTGATAACCTTCCAGGTAGTCAATCAAGCCTTGTCTGGAAGCACAGAGGTAAAGAGGCCTTACATCCTTGAACAGTGTGAGAATTTTTTCTCCTCACGCCATGCTAAATAAAATTAACTCCCGATTAAGCTAAAACTGTATTTTTGGAAACCCTTCTGCTTTCAACAGGCAACAGGCGACAGACCCAAACTGTGAGGATATTTTTCCAAGCACAGGGCTAAAGAAAATAATTTCTGGAAAAAGGCACATCCACAACTGTGAAAATTGATGAAGAGGGGAATAATGTGGAAGGGATGACTTTGTTACTTTTAAAAAGCTTTTAGTGACCTAAAAATGCAATTCGCAAATGTAAAATATTTCTAAAAGAGCAAAGTTTGTGGAGCTAATTCTTTTCAGTGGGTGTTTTCATTGGAGAGTGGGGACCCCCCCCACCCCCTTTATTTTGCACTCCATTTAATTTAAGTGGGGTACATTTGGAAGTAGATTAATGCCACCAGGATTTGAATTTGAAATGTAAAGTGATCACATTTTCAATAGTTGCTAGAATTCGCTGTCTGAAATTCAACTGGCTACAATTCGCTGTCTAAAATTCATCATCTGTGCTACCAGGCAGTACACCCAGCCAATCGCAGTTACGCTTTATTAGTCACGTGATGTCACATACTAAGAAAGCGTAACTGGATTGGCTGTGTGTTGGCTTCTGAGCTGAAGTAACCCTGCCTGGTGACACAGACGGTGAATTTTAGGCAGCGAATTGTAGCCGGTTGAATTTCAGACAGCAAATAGTGGCCAGTTGAATTGTTAACATTGAAAAGTTACACTGAAATACAACTATTGAAAACGTGATCACTTTACATTTCAAATTCAAATCCTGTTTTATGTGGCATTTCGAATTTAAATCCTATTTCACTTTGAATTTCAAAATCAAATCCTGGTGGCACTAATCTACTTCCATAGGTACATGCATACCTATAATCGAGACAAATTTGATCATTTTTACTCTGTTGTAATTAGAGTCATGAAATGCCTAAACTCCAAAATATTATTCTGTGCAATTATAATGTGGTGTGGGGTAGGGCTGCTTGATATTAAAAAAAAAAAAAACGCTTTTTTTTTTTTTTTAAAGCCCACTATATACAGTATATTGCAATATGAATTCATTCAGGATCAGTGTTGGGAAAATTCCTTTTCTGTGCGAACTAGTTCAAACTTCAGTTCAAAATTGCAAAAATGCATGGTTCATTACTAAAAATATTGAACTACCGCAACTTCGTGTGTATCATGCGCCCCGCTACCCCAACAAAAATGTCAAAAATCAATAGTCTGCATTATTCATCGATACACGCCATTACAGCAGCGAAACCTGCAATGTTACTATTGTGCACATGTACATTGCAATGACATTCCTCAAACAAAATATTGTACAGCCTTAGTGTGGTGTGGGTTACACACAATGAACGGAAAAATTGGGGGCATCAGACAGTTTGACAAGTGCAGTGTGAAAAGGTCTTCAGAGTTTATGCAGTTACTAGCTTCTTCCACAACTCTTTTGTTTTCTATGCATTTACCAGTAGCAAACGGAATCTGGTTTGGGGGTGGAGACTCACGATGGTCTGCGGTGTTATCATTGTACGTTTGATCAGATAAAATGTTAAAAATCAGTAAGCTTGTACAGTGATTTAGCAGGTTTCTCAATTTTTTTTTTAATTTTTTTTCCTCAAGCTGCTGAGTCAGCCGTGAAGTCCTCGAGGATTTTCCAGTGAAACCAAACACTGGAAATCCGTTAAAGTTGACAGAACAGCCTCCATGACGCTGTGGCTTTCATCAAACTTATTCAAGGTTTATAGTATTCTGACACAATTCTGTCAAATTCCAAGCAATCCGACGTTCACTTTATTCACTCAAACAAGTGTAGGGCATCCTTACCTTGTGACAGTCTCTTTAAACGGTCGCTCTATATAGCTGAGATGTTTCTCCAGATTTATGCACGCATTGTCATCATCCACCTGAGTCGGGACGAAAAAAAGATGAAAGGTTAAGAAGTTGATTGTGGAGAAAATAGAAGAGTAAACAGGATCTCCACACTGGAAATGAGGACAAATGGCAGGGCAGGCAGTGAGGTTACGGAGGATATTTCAGTGAACATGGAAATGACTTACAGTGCGAGCCAAGTCCCGTCTCATGGTGGAGTGAGAGAGAAGCTGTAATGTGATCTCATTCTCCCACTTCCTGCAGTTTTGGACGTACTCATGGCTGCCCAGGCTGTGTTTACTGTGGCGCGGGACAACACAGATGTAAGGTTACGCTGAGCATAGTAATGAATGGGTGCTTATGATTGGAACGGGAAATGAAATGACGCCACGAGGCAACTGCCAGTGAAATTGATATGCCCTTCAATGAAATGAGCTCACTTCTGCAGCACTTCCTCTCGGCCGCACACTTTGAGCAGGTAGCTGGAGAAGTCCACCTGATCCAGGTCGTCGTGGACCCAGCAGAGGGTCTGACTGATCAGGAGCTCCACTGGAGAATTCACTGCGGTGCGAAAAAGAGCAACTGATGAACAGATGATTAGAAATGAAAAGGAAACAGCAGAGGCAATGAGGGTGGAAATGATTTACAAAAGACTTAATTCCTGTTTGACTAAACACATCAGCAGTGGAAGTGTGGGAAGTAGGCAAGACAATATCAAGTACAGCACATGTGGCTTCATAGTGAACTAGTGAATTGTTAAATGTACGCTAGTGTCAACAGATGAGTGAGAAAACTCACTAAATACAGCATTTAGTTGTTACTACTTAAGGTCCAAAACGCTCCTTAAATATCGGTACCACTCCCAAGTGTAAAAAACACAAGGCGAAAACTTACAATTTAATATTCCTTAGTTGATTGGTTGATTAGAAGGATTTTTTGATTTAAGCACCATAATGGTAATTTTCTTGCACTATGACGTTCGGGCTGTGCCGAAAAATTAGAAATGCACATTACTGCCACTGAAATGATTGGAAGTAACTACCTTGTGATTTTTCAAATCAAATGAGTCATGCAGCAGGCATGTTTCGGGTGTTTGTCCTGCCTTGGTAGAGGCCTCAAGTTCACTTTCATATTGGAATGTATGAGGAAATCCACAAGATTTCCGGCGGGATACAATGTGGTCCTGGCATCTTCTTTGACTTATCTTTATAAAAGGTGGATTTTTTTTTTAATAGTGCTTGCAATGCATTACACTTTGAACCATGCACGTGTACCTGTATTTTCTAACTCGTTAATGCATACGTTAGGATCCAATCTGCTAAAGGACACGTCATGTTTGAATGGGCTCATATTCCAAAACAAACCTTTTCTCAGTACACTGGAAATACAGTTGCAGTGTGTTTTTGGATGGTTTTAGGAGAATATGTTGCACCGCAGATGCAGTTCTTGACACAAAGAAGCTTTTTTTCATCTTTTTTTCTATGCTACCCTCTTCTGGCTCTGCTAGAGGGCAGATGCAAAGCCAGATAAGGGTCTTTCCCAAAAAGAAAGCGCAGTAGTTAGCGCCGACACTCACAGCGATGAAGACCACCCTGGATCCAATAATAACAGACCTCCACCCACCAGAGGAATGGAGGCCATTTCTTTTCAGCTCCAAATTGTAGCTCAAAGTACGGGGAAGGCATGGTGGACGCCAACTAGGGTTTGAAGAGGTGCCACAGTTTGTTGGCCCCTATGAGCTGAGGAGAGAAACCTCAGAAGAGCATTTTTGAAGGCACTAGTAAAGAGAAAGGAGCTGCTCAATCAACGGGGCTTTTGCTTTTAACTTGGCAGCTGTGGAGCAATGGTTAGGATCATCGCCTGCCACCTTGGGGGGCATAGGTTCAAGACCCCGACTGGACCATCACGGGTGTGGTTTCCTTGAGAAATACATTGATACCCCAAACTCCTCCATGGGCATTTCAGGTGCCCCCTGTTCCAGTATGTTCCACTAACAGATCTGTGTGTTCACTGTGATGGATAAAACTCAGAGAACAAATTTTGTCTTCATGAAAATAAAGAGGATTCTTCAAGGTGTGATCTTGGTGTCCAGAGTGTGCGAAGGATCAGCTGGCATCAGGTCTTCTGCAAAGGAAGCCAAGGTTGTTCGAAGACCTTGAGATGAGGCAAAAACTCGGCTCCTCCCAACTGAGAGCTACATTCATGCACAAGAGGAATGTGGTGAACTTCCCATGAGAATGGGGGGGGGGGGGGGATAGATGGGGAAGCAGTTGAGAGTTTGGCTGATTTCTTCCTCTGGTGCTTCATTATCAGCTTGCACTCCCTCTTAAAGGCATGGGGACCCTTTTTTTTTGGCTGACCTCAATGTAGTAAAAAAAAAAAAAAAAGATCAACAGGGTACAAATTCATTTGGGATATAAAACATTTGTCTCTCGAGGAATGCCACTTACCATCACAGGTAAAGGTCACGGGTTGCTGAGAGTCGGAGATCTCAATAGACACCTTCACAGAGCAGCTGGTGTCCCCTCCGGCATCCCTCTGGGCGATGACCGGGCTGCGGATGTAGCCAGGGTTTGTGGCCGTGTCGCCGTGAGGATATTTGGAGCGAAGGCTGCAAGAAGACACTCGTTAAAAAACCGCTTTTAAACTGATAATGGTCAGCTTCGATTGACACCAATCAGCGATCCTGCCTGGTCTTTACGGCTTCACTATATTTTGTTAGCTGTATCTGTGTGCAATAAAGATGTTTGTGTTAAAGAATATCAAACGGTGAATCAACTAATACCGTATTAAAAGTTACCAACAGAGGGACCAATTTGGAAATGCTAATAGAAAGAATGTAACCTGCTGTATTTCCAATTTCATTCTTCAAAATAAAACCAGGCAGCGAGTATGCGAGGTGCATTCAGGGACACTGCGTAAAGAGGATTGAATGTGGTTTTACAAAACAGTATATAATTGTAAAAAGTGATTTGTATCAGAATTCTTTTGTTAAAAGCACTACAATCACAGTGATATGGATTTTTGGAGGTTTTTTTAACATAAGAGTAGATCATTTTAACAGTCAGCCACAATTGCGAGGATTGCAAAGTTATCATTGTCCTTTCAACATTATTCATGACATACCGTGTTGCGTGTTTTTGTCCTGTTTTTGTTTTAATTCCACATTTTAAAAAAGTTTTTCCTCATCTTTTTGAGATTGTAGGGTGAAAGCTGTAGCTAGCAACGAGAGTAGACTGAATGGGTGGTAAAAATGTGGAAAATTAAATTTCTGTATTTTTAGGGTGATATCCCTTAAGCAACATAGTTAAGGGGGGAAAACTGACTACTGTACTTTGTTTTGTACCAGTGAACTTAATTCAAGGAGTTCCGTTTTTGAATTATGACCTCTGAACTGAACTAACTTTTGCAACGATGAACTGAAATTTGAACTAGTTCAAGAAAATAAACTTTCCAACACTAATCCTGTATTATTTCACATTGCAATGCGTATTGCAGGTTAAAAAACTAAAATGAAATATTACTGTCATTTTGTTGACCCATATCATGGAACCCTATTGGTCATCATACCTTGCAATGTCTTTGCAGAAAGCCACCACCTCCAGGTTCTGAGAGTCTTCCTGTTCTAGGGCGTCATTCTTCACGAGACCTTTTCCTTTCCCCTTGTCCTGCATAGGCCAAAACACATACACACCGTGTGACTGTGAAATAATTACAAAAACATAAAAATCAATTAATTTAAAAAAAAAAAAAAAAAGAATGGGAACAGCCCTGATTAATAATTTAATACATAACTGGCATTACGTTGGCCTTTGAGGTTTTAATTCCAAGAATGTTTAGTAATGTAAAAAGGAAATATGATGTAAAAAGATGGGTAAGCATGCCACTATCCCAGCTTTTTTGGCCATGTATAATCATGATATATCACACCAGTATGTTAAGTTTTTGTGATTATTTTTTATTTGCCATATTTATGATGTATTGTTCAAGCCCCTTTAAGTTTTTGTGATTATTTTTTATTTGCCATATTTATGATGTATTAATCAAGCCCCTTTACAAAATAATTAGTACAATTGCCTTCATGGTGAAATCTACTAGCCTTACTAAAATCAAGGCACCGAGATTGCACAAATTAATAATTATTAAAATGGAAGTAAATAAATACAAGCGGTATTGTTGGAAATGTTTGGGGGAAAAAAAACCAAACCTGGAAACGGTTTCGCGCACACGCACACACGCACACGCGCGCACACACACACACACACACACACACACACACACACAAGACTAGTGGCTTTCTGCCGGGAACTAGCCGTAACACTTTGTGCTATTCAACGCGACTGTCTGACTCAAGGAATGCACTTCCCGTGACACAGGAAATGCAGAGCGCAAGAGACTTCGCTCTGCAAAAGTGCTCAGTCACAGTTTGGGGAATGTGTGACTCTGACCTCAGAGCTGGCTGGGGAAGGGGGAGAGAGCAGAACTAGGAGCCAGAGGAAGGGGAGGAGGGAGAGAGGTCGGGAGAAATGTTTGGAATTTAGACGTAATCATCATTTCATCCCATCAGAGACTGTTTGAACACACCGAACCGCTGGTTGGACAGCAGTTGTTTCACAATAAAAAATAAAAACACTTCCTGAAATAGTGGAACAGGTCATCAGTTCAGAGCCCTGAAAAACACTTTTTTTAAATAGAATATCATGAGGCTCATTCCTTTAAAGCTATTCCTTTGTTTGGTGTAGCTTGTATCGATACCAGACACTCAATGTGTTGTTAATGGCGTTACACCAAGGTACAACGTCAATATGTCGCCTCAGAAGTGAATGATTACACACGACGAGGCGCCTTGGCTCAGGTGGTAGAGTGGTTGTCTCCCAGAAGGTTGTGGGTTTGATATTGAGCCTCTGCTCCCATGCTCAAGAGCCCTTGAGCAAGATATTGAACCCCCAATTGCATATGATTATCGATAGGTGGAGGAGACGGTGTCAAAATAAAAAGCTTTGTGTAGTTTGAAGGTGGAAAAGCAAGTGTAAGCACATTTACTATTTCTCACAAAAAGCTGTGGATAGTTATATGGTTGCATCTATTGAATATTTTTATAAACCGCCCACTCAATTATCATGTGTTTACACCATTGTAAACCCAGACCTAAGGGTACTGGTGTTATTGTACCATTACCTTGCACAAGAACTAAAATGTTACAAATGTTTCTGGGTTAAAGTGAAATCTTACAGAGACCACAACTGTGACGCCGTATCACGTCTCTGACTTAGAGAAAGCTGAGGTGACATAACACCTGGGAGACGGCAGGAATCTCAGCATGTCACTCAGAGTTTTGACAGTGGATCTGTGTACTCTAGCGAGCATGGGAGACAGGCGACACACATTCTATTGGGCTATCCCTACACTGCTGCTGAGGCAACAATTTTCACAAGTTGTCCTGGCTTCTATAACCGGTGGCATATTGTAAGCAAAAACAAACGCAGGCTGAATCAAACAAACAGAGTACAGTGAGACAGGCCCGTCTTTGTTCAGGACTCATGTGATTCCGACGTTGACTAAAAAGCCTTCTCTCCCTTTCATCGCTATGATGAGTCACAGTGCCGCTGGTGTAGCGAGATGAAGACTACAACCGTGAGGAAAGCTAATGTTCACACCATGTGCGTCAATGTGAAACTGGGGAGAATGTCACAGGCAGAAGGTAGAACTGTTGGTGTTATGAGCACAGGTCTGATAAAAAATGGTAAATTGTAGACTTTTACACTTGATTGGCTTCATCCGATCGGATGATAATTGGCATTTTTCGCTAATTAGCCAATCGGTTTTTATGTCAAAATTCACCAATACGATCAGTGACATCACTGATCGGCTCCCAGGAAGATACTTACGTCCCATCACCGTTGTGCACAGTATATTTGATTCAAAAACCTAGTTTGTTTTGATGTAATATAATTTATATACTATACTTTTTCCCTATGTCTTTTGACATAGCACTGTAAATATCTGACGGTCAATTAAGTTATATATTTTTAAAAAAAATGGCACAATAGGGGGCAGAACCGTGGCTCAGCCGGTAGAGCATTGGCCTCACAGTTCTGAGGTGCTGCGTTCAATCCCGGATCCGTCTGTGTGGAGTTTGCATGTTCTCCCCGTGCCTGCGTGGGTTTCCTCCAGGCACTCCGGTTTCCTCTCCCATCACAAAAACATGCAACATTGATTGGACACTCTAAATTGCCCCGAAATGTGATTGTAAGTGAGTGATTTGTCTCGATGTGCCCTGCGATTGGTTGGCAACCAGTTCAGGTTCTATAGGCTCCAGCACTCCCCGCGACCCTTGTGAGAATAAGCGGCTAAGAAAATGGATGGATGGATGGCACAAAAGGAGAGAGAAGATGACTGAGAGACACGCAATGGGCGGATCAGACTACTGCAATAAAAGCTTGGATTCCAATACCACCACATCCCGTTTTTTTACAATCATTGTGCTTTTTCAGCTCAACCCAAATGAGACTACATTTACAGTGGGGATGCCAACACAAGTGGATCGCGCACACAAGAAAGAAAATGGGGAGAAAAACGTGCTCATAGTCAATGATGCTAAGGAGAGGGGAGGACTTGTGAGGCTTGCTTGAGGTATGGTCATGCATATTGTTATGTAGCCGAGCAAGCTAGTGCTACCACTCGTGGTTGTGTGTTAACATGCTGCTGTTGTGTTGCTGTTGTGTTGAACAGAATATCGGACCAGAGCAGTGAATTTCAACATTTATGGAGCCAAGGAACGTATTTTATAATTGAAGGAGTGCCGTGGAGAAAGCAAAAAAGAATAACCATAAATAGGAGGCCAGCTTGCTAGAACATGCCTTTATGTGCATGCGATCGACATATTGGCCACACCTGAATCAATCGACGAGATGGATGATAGGCTGATGTCTTTATTTTTATTTCACACCAGTAGATTAGCGATAAGAACATGTTTTAAAAGGAGAAAATTGACTGCTTAGATAGCAACAGAAGGAGCCATGCAGTAATTGCTCATCAATCTTGTGTGAAACCACACTAAGTAAATCTTTTATCGGACTTTTTTTTAAAACATGGCCATGAGTGACCCTACTTCACAACCCATTGTAAGAGCGGTGTATTATAATTTACATATGAACGGCACCCTCACAGAGTTACCTCATTCGATGGCATGATCAACAAGGACGGATAAAGATCCAGAGGTACTTTCAAGAGAAACCACATGCCCACGCTATCATGTCGTGACAAAATTGTAAGCAGTGCACCATAGAGTGTTCAATGTCTGTAATTTAATAAAGACAAGAAAAAGCGTATATAAAATAAGATCCAAATATTGATCATTTGACAATTTTGATCAAAACAAGTCACAGACATGGAAGTAGGGGAATTGTTTTAGATCATGAAAAAAAAACACACTAAGAGGGGGACTCTTTAAACTCAAGTGTCTGTCAAGCAAGATCTTACTTTAGTGAGGATTAACTGTGCCCTTGACTTTTTGCAGCCTTTTTGGCTCATCTTATTTCAAAAACCTCAACACCAGGCCGATAAGAAGAAAAATATTCACAGGGAGTTAACAACATCAAATGAGGCATATCATTTTCATGTTACACCCTGAAAGTTAAGACGTTTGCGCTCTCTCACTAGCAAGAGAGCACTGTAAGCCGGCCCATGCAGACATGCCAACTCGGTTCTCTTCGAACATTGCTGTGGCGCAGATGAGGCAAATGCATGCTTTGTGCGTACAAATCATCGTTAAGCACAAGTCACTGAGTGTTGGATTGCTGTTTTACTAATAATAGAGAACATAATCTTAGATTGAACATGTAGGTGACATAAGACAGCGGGCTATTCTGATCTTGTCAAATGCTCCCATTCATGTGAATGGAACTGCCCATCACTGGTGACCATTAAACCCAGCATTGCAATCCCTTCAACCACAGTTACATTAGAAATTACAAATAAATACTTTAGGGGCAGATTGTAAGTACACTTGATGGATTGTATTTTTATGACGGTGCTGTGGCTAAGACTTGGTCGATTAAAACCAGGAAATGCCTTTTTGTCATTCAGTTGAGTTAACTGGGCAGGTAAAAGCCACAAAGTGGTCACGTATGAGATGAAAATAATTACCAACACTACGCCACACTGGTAGCGAATTTAAATCCTGTCGTTTGCAAGCTGTGTTGGTGATCAAAAGACTTTTGCATTCAAACGACAAAGTGGATGGATGTCAACCTTAAACAACATTAAAGATTTATTTAGCCCTATGTTATACAAAGTAGTCAAAAAAAAACATTCTGATGGAAGCAGACCTTTAAACTGCTGCCTGATAGCAAGAGATGATCGACTGGTGTTCTGTAACTGTCCCCTTCCTCCCCTCCCACCACATACATCTTGTCCATTCTGTGTTGGGATGGCACTCAAAATAGAATCAATAGATTTGCTGCTCTAACAGGACAATAATTGCTTCGATACAGGACAACAATGGCTAAAAAGACAAATTACTAACAGTCAGCAGACTGTCTGCATCTGACCTGTTTGCAAACATGGAAATCGATCAATCTGAAGTGCTTGTTTCAAGCTGTGCCGTTTCAAAACAGAGGAACCAGTGACACTGAAAACAAATCAGCTTCCTCTTTCGATCCGGAATTGACTGTGGGCAGCAATTTGCACTTCCTGCGATCGATTCAAGTCTTCACAAAGAGATTTTAGCTCATTCCATTGTTAGACGTTTGCCTGCATCTCTTGGATGGTAAACAAGGTGAAGCTAAGCTCTCACTCAAGTTGCTCGCAATGCTTTTGACATCACTGCACAGCAACGGGAACCATCACCTAATGCTAAGTGCACTGCAGCATACTTAAGATGTAATTAGAGCATTAAAAAAAATAAATCCCAAGAGTCTGGCGTGGGGGGGGGGATCTACAAGTCTAGGAGAGTTCAGATTTGAGAGTTGAAGATTAATTTCCACAAGCAGATAAAGATCAGCAAGAAGATAGACAAGCAGCCAGGCAGGCAGGCAGGCAAGCAGGAACACGCTCAGTCCGTCTGCGATGGCAAAACGCTTCAGTGTGTTTGTGGTATGTCCCAAAATTTTGCTGACACAAGTGAGGTTCTGAAGCTGTGAAGCATTCTCACACTCTAATTTCCCGAAAAACAAGTGTTCATTGCTTGGATGTACACTTCAGATACAATCAGGAGCAGTTTTAAGAGCTAAAAAAAAAAGGTTTGCATGTATTGGAACTAAATCATAACCCATGCAACAAATATATTGTGAAGAAAGCAGACACGAGTTAGTATTTTAGGACATTCCAGATCCTGGTCCCCATGGTGACTGTCTTAGATACTTCTGTTCCAATCAAAGTGTTCCTTCATTAGTAAATCCCTAAGATCAAAATTAAGATGAGCGACTTGAAGGACTCTTCAAACAGACAACGGCTAAGATTCAGTGAAGTCAATGGGGTAACACTGAGCCTTAGGAGTGCAGTTGAGTTATACACCCGGGGAAAGAAAACACATTGGCCAATTGTTGACATAAATGAAGAATGACCATCCTTAAATAACTTTTTGATTTCAACCAGTACTATTTTAGGAGACAAACCCTTTCTTGTCATTATACTCATGCACTTAAAAACAGTGAAGGAATGACCGCCTCTGCAACTCTCACACAACCCAAAAAAAACAGATCAAAATTACCCCCAAACAACATATGGTAATTGAGTCTTTAGGGTAGAAGATGGGAGAAATACTCTCTGCCACTCACCCACAACACTGTCCTGAGGCAATGTTCTAAATATTCCTCTTAGACCCTGAGCCTACTTATGTTTGAAACCACAAATTGAAAAATAAAACCCTGAGCTAATTGGAAAATAAGTACAGAGGATGTGAAGATACAGATTGCTGAGTGCAGTAGTCAGACAGAGGCCGAGTGACCAATACCGGCGTACAGGCAAGGATGCGTTTTAACTTTGCCCGTAATGATGTGTTAATCCATCCATCTTCGGGTCATGAATGGGCTCCAGTCTAAACAAACTGATTGATGGCACTTTACCAAAGCATGGTACCATCTTAGCTTTATTTGTCTCAGTTTGTACTGAGAAACCGAACCATGCAGCCTTAAACACATCATCACTTGGAACGATAGACTCCCCCCCCCAAAAAAAAAAAAAAAAAATTCACCAGGTGAAAGAGCCCAATATCATCGGAAGGTAAACTGGGTGCAGCAAAAACTGAGCACTGCACCCAGCCAACTGGAGAATGTGACTAAAATACAAGTTAAGCAACAGGAACTGTGAAAGCAACAGTCACCATGTCTTTTTTTGTCATTTTTTAATCAATGGAAATGCAAATCTTACTTTTTAAAAATACAGAGATCGATGACCGATCTGCTTGACTAATGGACCATCAAAAATGGCTTACGTCACCCATGTTGTATCAATTGGGGACATTACATACCTTGTAGTATCTCTTAGTACCCGATTAGTAATAGCATGTACAGCTGTGATGAATTCAGTACGGACAAAGCGTGCTAATGGGCTTTGGAATCTGGGGTTTTACCACTTTAAAATTGAGCATAACTGTGGCTCTCCTTTCCGTCGTGGGAGGGAAATACAGTAAATATTGATTAAATACCCATTCAAAGAACAAAAAATTCAATATAGTAGGGTTGTGAACGATGAAATACTCCATAGAGAGGGAACACTATGTCCAAATGTTCTGAACACAAATGTTCTTAAGTAGGGAAGCGTTGAATGTGCATGCCTACCTGACTGTTGGCTTTGTGCGGCGAGAAAGTTCCTGGGATGTTGAGCGAGTGGCTCCTTGTAACAGCAGCCCCTGTCGAAGCCCTCCTCGGTTGGGACCGGGCAGACCCAGATGCCTTCCCCTCTAGCGGGGGACTTCTGCTACTGCGTTTCCCTTCCGTCTCAAGCACTGCATCCCAAGGGTCCCCTGCAGACAACCCCTGAGCCACGTCTGGATCATCCCCCGGCGACGTGCCCACTTCCTCGTTGTCGGCTTTGCGCTTGGTCAGTGGGTCCAGATCCAGCCAGTCGAAGCGGCTGATGCACGGGGATTCCGTTGCTGCTGGCTGCTGGGCCGCCGGGTTGGGTGCCAGGGAGCCAGAGCACCCCAGAGCGGAATCTAGGTCAGTGCAGCCCGACTTGCCATTCTTCAAGTATTCTGAGGTGCTGGCAATCTTATCAAATAGCTTTGCCATTTCTGGATCCACGGCAGGCGGCGGGGGGAAGACCATGGTGGCGGCTGTAGCGGCAGGTTGTATGGAAGTGAAGGGCAAGAAAGAGGTCTGCTGGGCAGCCAGGGGCATGAAGGGCGACATGGTCGGAGTGAAACCATTCTGAAATGCCCCTGGCTTGGTGAATGGAGCGGAAGGGAACAGAGGTGCCGGCTGATGGGTGGGCGTGGACCCTGTGGAGTTTGATGGAGTGGACAGGATAGGTGTCCATTGGGAACCTTGGAAAGGGGATGAGCTACACGTATGGCCGCCGGGGTAGGAAGCGCTGAGATTAAACCCCAGCAGTGACGACGGGCGGGACACTTTACTGTTGGCCCCAAAGTTTTCATCCAGCAGGAGCTTCTCCAGCTCCTCATTGGTCAGTTTGTCCACATCAATGTCCCTTAACTTGTTGGCTTCTGGCTGCTTCTTGGTCTCGGGGAACACAATGAGGTCCTTTTCTGGTCTCTTAGAGGCTGGTAAACATTGGGGCACAACAGAAGCAGAAGCAATGTTGGTGGCCTTGGCCTTGTGTGACTTGGGGGAGGACGCCACATTATGAGATGAGGAAAAAGTTTGCTTCTTATCCCTCTGTAGCTTTGCTAAAGCCTCTTCTTCCATTCGGAGGGCTTCCTCTTTTCCCACAAGCCCCTTTGATTGGGGGACATCCATCTTAAACCCATTACCTCTCGATATCTGGGCCATAGCGTCAACTGGAAGAGGCCATGAGCATGATGAGTTGTTACATCAGGACTGCAAAACACAGCCTCATACACCTAACAAAGAAAAGATAGAGTCAACGTGACAGAAAAAAAGAATGTATAATTATACTTCCAATTAGCTTTGTTGTTCTTAAAATGTTTTACACCAAGTACTACCAAAAACAGGGTTCTAACAACCTTTTTGAGGCTGAGGGCTACCTCTTGAGCACCGGTCGTATGAAGGGCTACATGACTTGTTTGCGGAAAACTTCAGATTCAGATCATTACACGTACATAAAATATTTTTGTTTGAATTTATTGTAGTAAATGGCAATACAGGTATTTTAAAATTTTAATTCACGTAAGCAAGTCAGATTCAGAATTTAAAGCACAAATAATAGGAACAATTTGTGGCCTATGGTATTTTTAGAACATACTTCACGGGCGCCTTATATGGTCCTCGCGGGCTACCATACCGCGTTGGTGACCCCTGCCCTAAAACATTACTCGGCTCTCCAAGTACCACCATAATGACCAACGTTCAATATAAACGGCCCAAGTCTTCATCAAAATTTTAGACTAGCGTTTTATGCCTAAAAAGTAGACGACACAAATTTTATTGGCTTAATTGGTATCTGCCAATAAATTGCATTGTGCTGATCGAATATGTCAGAATTCGCCAAGCCGATCAATGCTCAAAAGACATTTACTTCGCGTTACCTTTGAGCAGAGTATGTTTGAAGTCACAACCTAGTTCTATTTTTAACCTTGTCAAGTGTCTTTATATGCAACGGCAAATAAATTTATAAAAAAAAAGTAATAATAATAGATAAAAAAATAAACATGGCATGGGACGGACAAACACAGTGACTGGATGAGACGATAAGACAAATTTTCTCTTTCACAATTGCACATACAGATAGCTGCAATAAAATCTTACATTCTGATACCACCATATCACACATTTTGTAATCACTGGGATTTATCTAGTCAACTGGGCAACTGGGCAGACGTCACCGTCGGGATCAAAAATGTGTGTTGGTGGTCATGGCTGCTCAGAAGAGTACGTTCATTTCAGGATTGCTTTGAGGTATGTGCCCTTACTTATAATACGATACGAATCACAACCAGGCAGTTTGTAGTTATGTAGCCGAGCTACTGCTAGTACTTACGGTTGTGTGTAAAAATCCTGATGTTCTCTCGAATCATGCTTTAAAGTTTCAGTACGTGAAGTATTTAACTTCAATAAAGTAATTTGAGTATAGTAAGGCAGCACCTATTATTTCTGTCATGTTGTAATGTTGGTTAGACGTGTCTGATTGGGTCACATGACCTGACTAGAGCAGTGTTTTCCAATCTTTTTGGAGCCAAGGAACAGACTTTACAATTGAAAAATCTTATGGTACACCAACAAATAAAAATGTCAGAAAAAGCGGATACATTAATTCGTGTATATACTTCCTGCCATCTAATAGAAGACCATTGCCGTAATTTCCGGCCTATAAGCCGCGACTTTTTTCACATGCTTTCAACCCTGTGGTTTATGCGGTGATGCGGCTAATGCGTGCATTTTTTCTAACTGCCGCAAGAGTGCACAAAGGTAAGAGTGAGAAGGTAAGAGTGAGACTGAATATATGTGCCGAGGAAGTGAATTTTACCCATCCGGCCCTGTTAGCGCTGCGCTCCCGTGTTACTGCCGTGTCTCAGTGATTTTTACCAGTATGTTGTTTTTTTTTTTTTTTTTAACCGGCCCTGTTACCGCAGTGGCGCTACCATTAAACTCTCTGTGTATAGTCTCTTTGTAAATATCTCATGTTTCAATGTCGGCTTCAATGTGGGCACTTGCGGCTTTTACACGGCTGCGGCCTATGTATGTACCAAATGGTATTTCCTTTACAAATGTACTGGGTGAGGCTTATAACCAGCTGCGCTCTGTAGGCTGGGAATTACAGTATTTGTCTGTCACTATGTCTCGCCGGCACAAATACAAGAACAGACATAAAATAATTTAGGTTTTTTTTAGAAATTAATTAAGTACATTACATACGGTAAATAAACAGACATATAGCTCTATCTTGTGATTGGATCAGTGATCTGTTGTTTTTTTTTTGTTTTAAACTTGCTAATTAGTGATCAGTCCCAAAAATCCTGATCACGTGGAGTTGAAAATTAAATCACCCTTAAATGCATAAAAATAAAACCATTTTGGACGATTACATTAAAATTTATTTTACAAAAGTTAAAATTTGTGGCTGGAAAAAAATTCTAAAAAACATTGTAAAAGTTAATGCAAATGTATCAAACTGCTCTCTACCGAGGCCAGATTCTTAATACAGTAATCACCGACACACAATCACGGAGAGCAACTTAAAATTGCAACCACAAAAACGAAAACTTCATTAAATGAGACACACTACACATCTTTTCCACAATTTAAGTTTCCAGGTATCTTAACACCCCAAGGATTAAGTATTTCAGCCTACGTAGTTTCCCTGAAATTTGCCAGCTTTGAGGACAGTTAATGCTTACCCTGTCCCCTCAACCGTGATGTCACTGTTGAGCATGGATTTTGTTACCACAGTGGCGTGGTGCTATGTGGTTCCGACGAAACAAACAGCTGATCCAACTGCATACCACCAAACCGCCATCCAACATTTAGGGAAGACGTTTTCTTTTTACTGTAATGACTCATTTATAGTGAGTATGACCCGATAAGACTAATTGGTCCAGGAAGCAATTGTTTTAGTCATCTACTTCCCATTTCACTTTAAGAATGAGCAACATTTTGTGAACGTAGGCACTTTAACTGAATCTTGAACAATGGATGTCATGTACTGGAGTCTGTCCTGCTTGTATTTTTGAGTGAAAGGTGAAGACCAATATTGACCAGCTTGACCTGGTAGCAAGTGCTAAAAAGAAACCAAGAAATAATCGCAGCAAACTCCTTAAAGGTGGCATTCATCTCGCCACCACAGGGTTGAGTGAGTTCCTTCTCTCGCCAGGCACTACTGAGCAACAAACCCCCACTCTCCTCCCATTGTGGTGGAGGAGACTGGCTAATGTTGGAGCTCGCCTCACACCATTGTGCAGCTCAAGAATTTGGCATACTAAGCAACCTTGGGTGGTGGTGGTCTGTCTGTCACTCTCTCTCTCTCTCTCACGCTCTTAATGTTTCTGGCTTGGCCTCGCTCTCTCATCAACAAAACTGTGTGATCAGCTGCGCTCACACCAGCAGGCAGTGCAACTATCCTGAATAAGTACAGAGTCATCATATTTCGGTCTCAAAACCAATGTGAAGTAAACCTAAGGAAATTTGTTGTCACGCTATAAAATAAAACTTGTCTTGGCTATTTCGTGGCCTGTTCCGATGATCAGATCCATCCAAGGCGATGTCAACAGTCATGCACGAGCTCAGTCTAAAGGATGACAGTTCATCCTACTTGTGTGCGTTTTACTGTTTGATAGTGCTCGGGCTGTCCATCCATCCATTCATTTTCTTCCACTTCTCTGGGTCGGGTCGCGGAGGAAGTAGCTTCAGCAGAGATACCCTGACTTCCCTTTCCCCAGCCACTTCTTCCAGCTCTTCCGGAGGGATCCCGAGGCGTTCCCAAGCCAGCCGAGAGACATAGTCTCTCCAGCGTGTCCTGGGTCATCCCCAGAGGGAGAGCCCGGACACCCTGCAGAGGAAACTCATTTTGGCCCCTTGTTCTTTCGGTCACGACCCACAGCTCGTGCCCATAGGTGAGGGTAGGAACGTAAATAGAGAGCTTCGCCTTTTGATTTAGCTCCCTCTTTACCACAACGGACCGATACAAAGTCCGCATCACTGCAGACGCTGCACCGATTCGTCTGTCGATAGTAAGTTTCTTCCGCCTTGTCCCGTTAGAGGTTGCCACAGCGAAACGCTCAGATTTGTTTGGCACAGTTTTTACGCCAGATGCCCTTCCTGACGCACGCCCTCTCGGGGAGTGGAGGCCTCCAGTGTGATACGAACTCATGACCCCTGATTGACCAAACCAACACTCAAACCACTGAGCTATCCGTCTGTCGATCTCCCTCACTCATGAACAAGACCCCAAGATACTTGAACTCCTCCACTTGGGGCAGAAGTGTTGGGACTGACTGCCTTAAACGCCAATCACTGTGTGTATTGAGAGTGACAAATGACTAGCGAATCACAATCCAAATGTGACAACTTGAACGACTCCAAAATAAAAGTCCAACAAATGAAAAATCTAGTTTGATTGTTTGAAAACTATTTATTGAACTGGTAAGCCAGCATGCTGGCATGTTTTGAACGTCCCATTTTAGCTTCCGCATCTAAGGATACACATGCTTTTCTTTTTATTTTAAAATGGCTTACTTTAACGAGAATATCTCATCGTACCTTGGCCACGGGAAGAATCCCACCCGGGACCCTCTTGCGCTTGTTGTCAGAGCCATAAATCCCAACAGACCGGAACAACCTGGCGCCTTTCCAGCTAAACTGCTGCTACTTCGCCAGCTTGCTAACTAGCTGCTCTATCTTTTCTAGCTCAACTTTCTCCCATTAAATGGGAGCTACGTGCCTAGCTAATTGACGATAAGGTGACCAGTTGGGTTTTTTTATGCGACAGAAGAAAGTGAGAAGTTATTTACTTTAAACTTTGCTTGCTAATGTGCTGCAACATCATCCATGTTGCGGTCTTGAATCTTATCAGCTATAAATGAAGTGAGACTTTAGAGCTCCTCTTTCATCTATAACCATTTTAAAAAACAAAGAGTGTATGAATGGGGAAGAATTTGGTGGTTATCAAACATTGCTTTATTGTTATTTTTTTTATATTATTTGTGTCCCCTTGAGAAAGTAATTGTACCCCTCAATATCCTCAACACATACAGAGGATTTGACAATGAAAGCATACCATAACTAGTGTTTAACAATTTTACGTAATGTTAATTTTTTTTAAATGGAGAAAAAAATGGACACTGGGACAGTTCAGTTCCATTTCCGTCAGGTGGAAAACAATGGAGGGAAATACACCCCCAAAAAAATCCACCATGGCTGACTTTTTCCAAACTAATCCAAGCCCATTGTACATCACAACAATGACATTTCTTTGACGCCATCTAGAACCTTCCAGATTCCAACCTCAAAGTGATGTGTTGAGGTAGAGCAACTGGCATTACTGTTCATTTGGTCCTCAAAGATCCATCCTCAATAGTTAGCGCTGTCAGGCTTTTCGAAGCTAACAAAAACACAAGAATCCCAACTCTTTGTATGCGTACGCTCCAACGCAAGTAGATCCGTATATGGCAGTAGGGAGCAAGTAAGCGAAGAAAGGAGAAGAGTTGAGCCAAGACAAACTCCAGTACCGAATGGCTTCCACTGCATTATGGCAAAAAAAAAAAAAAAAAGGGGGGGGGGGTGGAGTGGTGCTTTAAAATTAAAACAACATTCGAGCTGTCGGGCCGCTGTGCTCTTTAAGTATTCAGGAGGCAGCCGAGAATGCTCGCTAGAGCGGAAACAAATGGAGAATGCATGCAGAGGTCACAACAAAACAAATGCACCCCCCCTCTCAAAAAAAAAAAAACAAACTCTTGGAAGATACTCAGTTCATTCACTTCCTCCATGAATTGACAAAACTGCACGCAAGTTGTTGTTGCTTGAGCTTTGCAATCATGATTCAAAACTGCCAATGTTAGCAGTTTGCCAGCTCAAAGTGCAACATTGCAACGTGAACGTCTTTAAAATGGGAAATATGTAACCCGGGGTAGACACTCCGACAAAAAACAAGACAATTTTGTAATTGGGCAACACGTTGTAAATTAATCCCAGATTTGGATTGAGTACAGTAAGCAACCACCCACTTGCAAATTTTGCCTCTGAGCATTACTAAAACTTTCAGACAGAAAAAAAAAAAAAGTGCTCTTAGTGGAACAACAATGTAATGAAAGATTTCATTATATATCTGAAAAGTAGGCAAGGCGGCCTTTAAGGTTGATGTACCAGAAAACGGTGGTAAACCGAACAAGATGATGTAGAGAGAAGTCGAGATCGCAATTATCAACCGGTAATGACTACCTGCTCAATTTAAAAGGGAAATCCACTGATTTACATTAACAATGTATCCAATTGGTCACGTAATATGTATTCTATTTTGACAATGTGATGTCAAATCTTCTCTCATTTAATAGTGTTTTGAGAAGACTTTTAGCGACAATTGCGAATTTTCAGGGCTGATTTTTCAGATTTACTATAACGGCTGTGTATGTAAGTATTCCTCCTTCTTCCCGATCAACCGATACTGCTAGTTCTTCATCAGATGAGGATAAATTCCTTGCCTTTAGCCTAGCTTTGGCGTCCAGGGCTCACGGTCTCAGCAGCCAAGAAGGTCGCTCGCAGCCTCCGCTGGAGCTTGACGCCCAAGCTAGGCTAAAGGCCTCCGCCACCACCGAATCTCGGCGAAAGGCCTCCGCAACCTGAAAGCTCGGCTCGTGGCCCGCCACCGAGCTCGCTCGTCAGACTCCGCATCATTCCTGTTCAAAGAACCATCCGGGGCTGCCAGTCCGGAGTTCCCGGGGGCCTTTGTTTACGGACTTATGTCACGCGTAGGCCTCCGAGTAGTCAGAATCCGCGTCATTCTGCCCGAAGAACCATCTGAATATTCAACATTAATTACACGCAGAGGTTCAAATCTGTATGGAAGTATTCCTCCATCTTCTCGATCAACTGCTATTGCTATTTCTTCATCAGATGAGGATAAGTCTGAAAAATCAGCGCTGGGAATAATGGTGTCCCATGTAATCGAGCGTTTGGAACGGCACGGTACACGCCACATATGCCCACGTTTATCATGTGACTCGTGAAAATGGCAGCGCCCCTAAAAATTTGTCATTGTCGATAAAAATCTTCTCAAAACACAATTAAATGAGAGGATTTAGCATCACATTGTCAAAATAGAGTACATATTGCATGACCTATTGGATACATTGTTCATGCAAACCACTGGATTTCCCCTTTATTAATGTACAGAAAGTGTCCAATTCAGGACAGTAGTTTCCCATACGCAGTATTAAAAAAAAAAAAACTCAACTATTTTTTTATTATAGTAATACATTGGGCCATTCTCAAAGTTAGGATTTAGCTGTCACCACATCCAAAGCAGCAGGGACCGACGATGACACAAATTTACAATTTTTTAATCAACATTTTAAAGCAGAAAGAAGCTAGTTTGGAGGTAAAAAAAAATATGCACTCACTTGTTTTGTGTTTTTTTTTTGTTGTTGTTGTTCAGCCGTATACTAAATCCTGACATCAGGCACGACTAATTTGCTAAAACATCAAAAATAAGTTAACTAAAGAGGCATTTTTAATCCGCCGGCGAGTTTTGCAAATGTCAACACTCGTTTTCGAAGAGCTTCCAACTCCAACTTTGAGTTGGCTGCTAAGTTAGCCGCTAACAAAATAAAGAGAGAAAGCCAGGTTTGAATACACATTTAAAGCCAACACGCGGTTTGATTCCCTTAACATTAATGCTAATAAGATGACGATGTGGTCGGCGTGAGTTATATTTAAATGATTTAAAAAGTAGTCGCGATTTGAGCGCTTCGCTCCCACAACAAGGAAGAAAAGCAGGTTTTTTTTGTCAGACGGGAAGCGGCCGCTTTCAGTCCGGTGGATGTGCCGCGAATTCGAGGCGAAGAAAAATTATAAATTTATTTTTATAAAAAAAAGTTTCGACAAGGAGGAAATTTTGTGAGCGGGGGGAATATGTCACTTTCTTACCTTTTAGCGATGCGGTGTTTGGAGCCATTTTTGTCCCGCAGCTGCATTTTTTTTTCCATCCACTTTGCACGGCGGAGACGTCAGTTCCTGTGGAGGTTGGACGAAGACTTTTTTTTTTAGGGGGGTGGATGTGGGCGAACTCGATGATGGAGGCTATGAATATGACAGCGGGAAGGGGCGCCATCTTGCGAACAACTTCGAGATTGTGTGATCACCTCATAAACGTCATTACGACAACTTCCGCAATTTGTAATTTATTTATTTTGACAAATTTATTACTACGTATTTTGGTGCAACTTTTTTCAAATATTGCGGTGGCTATACAATGATTTACACAAAAAGATAACCTGAAATGCTTTGGTTTGACATATACAGACATTTTGAAGTAAACAAATAATTAAATCTGACATACAAAAAAATACAATAAGATACAAAAGACTGTTAAATAAATCTGATTAAATGAATTAACACCCACAGACACTGTTCATACAGGAATAATTTTATGTACAGTCTTGAGGTTTTTTTTTTCATTGTTTAAATGGCAGTCAAAATATTTATTTATCATATACCATCCAAAACACTGAAAATGAATACAATGAAAAATATCCATCCATCCATTTTCTTAGCCGCTTATCCTCACGAGGGTCGCGGGGAGTGCTGGAGCCTATCCCAGCTGTCAACGGGCAGTAGGCGAGGTACACCTTGAACTGGTTGCCAGCCAATCACAGGGCACATAGAGACAAAAGGGCGCGTCCACAATCACACCTTGGGGCAATTTAGTGCCACCAATTAATGTTGCGTGTTTTTTGGGGGGGATCTGGGAGGAAACCGGAGTGCCTGGAGAAAACCCGCCGCGCAGGCATGGGGAGAACATGCAAACTCTACACAGGCGGGTCTGGGATTGAACCCAGGACCTCAAAACTGCAAGGCCAATGCTTTCCAACTGATCCACCGTGCCGCCACAAAGAAAAGTATACGCAAGAAAAAAACAAGTGAAAAGATGAATCACTTAACGATCAATTATCAATCACGAGTGTTTTGAAAATTGATTATTTATTAAAAAACATTGTCATGTCATATCATTATCCAAGCTGCCTATCCTCACAAGGGTTGCGGGAAAGCTGCAGCCTATCCCAGGGAGCTTCCTGCGAAAGGCGAACTACACCCTGAACTGGTTCAGAGGCATCTTAAAATAGTCAAAAAAAATCAACAGCTCAATCAATGATGAAAAATAATTGTTAGTTGCAGCCCTTGTAATAACGCATTTTATTTTTTAGAGTTTGACAAGGCTTATGCACCTGAATTTATTCATTCATTCATTCCTATGTCCAAGTCACTTATCCTCACAAGGGTCGCAATGGTGCTGGCGCCTATCCCAGCTAGTAGGAGGCAGGGTACACCCTGAACTGGTTGCCAGCCAATCGCAGGGCACATGGAGACAAACAGTCACACCTAAGGTCAATTTAGATCCCTAATTAATCCACTTTTGGGGGGATGTGAGAGGAAATCGCAGTGCACGGAGAAAAGCCACACAGGCATGGGGAGAACCTGCAAACTCCACACAGGCGGGGTCGGGACTGAACCTGGATCCTCAGAAATGTGAGGCTCGTGGTCTAACCTCGGGGTTTGAAACTCATTTTTGTCACGGGCCACTTTGTAGTTGCGGTTTCCCTCAGAGGGCCGTTACGACTGTGAAACCATAAAAATCTTAAACCGCCTCATAATATTTACAAATTTATGAACTACTTTTGTAATCAGAAATCAAGGGTTATGGGTTTTTAACTATTTTTGACATTTTATAACACAAAAATGGTCGCAACATCCCAAAATGATCATTTATGAAATGACAATTCCAGTTCAGAGTGTACCCCGCCTCCTGCCCGTTGACAGCTGGGAGCTGGGACTCCCGTGACCCTCGTGAGGATAAGCTTCAGAGAAAATGGATGGATGCTACAGATTTGAACAAAAATCATGGAAGTTGATACATATTATTTGCCTTCACGGGTAAAATCATGTGGCGGGCCAGATCTGGCCCCCGGAGCTTCAGTTTGACACCTGTGGCCTAACCAGTTGGGCTATACCATCTATTTGAATGTAATTATTTATTCATTTTACTAGTTTAGTTCACATCAAACAAGTTGTCATGAACACACTTGAAAATTAAATGCAATATAATATAATGCACAGAATAATGTGAAGACCTCTTTAGTATATATAAAAAGTAAAATAAATCCACTCAAATAAATAGTTTAACTTACATATTGTACAAGACTCGAAAAAAATGAATACAACTTGTGTCCAACCCTACCTGCCGTGCACCCCTCACATTATCCAGCACAAATGCATGCTATCAGCGGGGCATCTAAAAAAAAAAAAATCATTCAAATGATTGCAATTTTTTGGAAATGTCACGAAAACGCGCTGACTCCGCCCTCTCGGTGGTTGACGGAGCGCCACGTACGGTCTGCTTAATCAGCTCGCCGGCAGCCTAATTGACGGCCGAGCAGTCCAATCAGCATTTAAGGCGACCGCAGCGCCCAATGGGGTGGGGGCGTGGGCGGAGCGTCACCATGGCGACCTCCGCCCGCTAGGAGGTGGATGCCACGAGCGGCTTGAATTGGTGGCAGGCGGCAGGTGGCGGCTGTAAACATCAACAGGCTAAGCTAGCGAGACGCTCGTTCAAAAAAGTCACAAGTACATCTGGAAGTGAGTAAGTATGATGAATGAGCCTTCATTTAGCCCAACTGTCTATTATTATTATCATAATCTACGGGTTGACGCTTGTTTTTGGTGCTTTTATCTGGATAGGGGAATTGCTTCAACAGGCAACAGATGGAACTCGTTTCTGTATAAACAGAGTTGATGGTTCAACGCCTTTATAACCCAAAATCATAACTATCTGATAGATGCGATGTTTTAAAAAAGGTTTAAACCTTCCAAAACTGTACAGTGCATCTGGTAAATATTTACACCACTTTAAATTTCTCCACATATGTTACACAGTTAAAGCGTTGTTACAAAATGCTATTCAAAAACATTAAAATTTCGCTCAAAATCGTACACACCTCATAAAAAACAAAACGCGAAGAATCAAATGTACATAAGTATTCACGGCCTTTGCTAAATAACTTGTTGTGGCATTTTTGGGAGCAACTAAAGCCTCAAGGTTTTTAAACTATATGCCACACGCCTGGCACAAGCCGTCGTAGGGCTGTTTCTTCCCAATATCCATCAATTTTCTGAGCCGCTTATCCTCAGGAGAGTCGCGGGAGTGCCGGAGCCGATCCCACCTGTCATCGGGCAGGAGGTGGGGTACAACCTGAACTGCTTGGCAGCCAATCGCAGGATACGTAGAGACAGCTCGGGGCATTTTAGCGTCTCCAATGAATGCATGTTTTGGGGATGTGGGAAGAAACCGGAGTGCCCGGAGAAAACCCACGCAAACACGGGGGGAACATGCAAACTCCACACATGAGTGGGCGGGATTGGATCCCCGATCCTGAGAACTGAGGCCAGCGCTCTACAGCTGCGTCACCGTGCCGCCCTTCCCATTATCGTCTGCATTATATTTGTTAATAATTATCCTAAAAGGACACGTTTCTATGTTCCAACGCAGATGGCGACGGTGCGAGGTAAAGCGCTGGCCCTTTGCGCTCAGCTTCTGCTCAGTCTGTGGCTGTGCGTTCACTCGCTGCCCATTGCTGTGGACCAGAGCAAGGAGAACACAACCGCCAAAGAGGAAGAACAAAGTGCCCCAAAAACTCCAGTGAGTCACAAAGCGCACTTTATAAAAAAAAAAATAAAAAAAACATACAAACTATATGAATGAGGAAAATGCGCAACCAAGTCAATTTTTTATTTGCCAGCCCATTTCGGAACTAAACGGGAGTGAGCCCTTCTGCACTTCCGCTAACGTTTTACTAAGCAATGAGACTAATTTACATAACGGCGGCCCCACCCAGTTTCTCTGCTCCATGACACGTTCAGCTCGGTTGGGTGAAGATTATGACCCGATTTCAAGTCACGGCCTTTGGCTACAATGTCTAGAAACGCTGTCATGCAGAGGCAGAAACAGCCAGACCCCGCATAGTTTTTTTGCAACACATCTGGTATGACGTCAAAGCCAACAGGTAACCAGGGCTGCGTTGAGTTTGATTACCGTAATTCCCGGCCTGCAGAGCGCACCTGGTTACAAGCCTCATCGAGTAGATTTGTCAAAGAAATACCATTTGGTACATACATCCGCCGCAAGTGCCCACATTGAAACCCACATTCAAACACAAGATATTTACAGAAAGAAAGATGGTACATAGAGAGAGTTTAATGCTAGCGCGGCGCTAGTGCTAACTCTAACAAGGCTGGTTAAAATACTGTAAAATTTACCGGTAAATATCACTGAGACACGACAGCAACATGCTAGCTCAGCGCTAACAGGGCCGGTAAAAGTCACTTCCTCTGCACATATATTCCACCGGTCTCATTCTTACCTTTTCCATTCGAGTGCCCCCCTTGCGGCCGTTAGGAAAAAGTGCACAAATTAGCCGCATCACCGCATAAACCGCAGGGTTGAAAGCGTGTGAAAAACGTCGCGGCCCGTTGGCAGGAAATTACAGTAGGTGTGCAGATTAGAGCTCACTAACAGGTTAGCATTTGAAAAGATGTACGTATTTGTGTCAGGGCGATTTATGTTTGGTGACGTTTCTATACGCCACATACACACAGTGTTGTGTACGAAGTGCTGCGTTCAAGAGTAAAAATAATTTTATCCTTGCTCGAACCTCGGGCTGTGCTTCCTGGTTGTCGTGATAACAACCACAGGACTCCCCATTATCCCAGATGTACTTCATATGAGCGAGGAGATACTTGGAGTCCTTCAAAATCCCATGGGGAAAACTTTGCTTGGAATTAGAACAACTTCACAGAATTGTTGGCGTTGGACTTTGGAGGTTACACTGTCCATCGGCGGTGATACGTGCTGTGTATCTAGGTTAGCAATTGTAATGCGGTCCATTTGGTTCTTCTCTCAGGGCACCGGGCTACACTATGACCGCTATCTCCAGGAGGTCGTCGAGTACCTGGAGAAAGACCCGCACTTTTGGGAGAAGTTACAAAACACAAACATAGAAGACATCAAGGTAAAGTCTATGGGGACAAAAAAAACAAACAAAAAAAACAAACAAAAAAAAAACAGTTGACTCACATACTCGTTGTGCCCCTGAACTCTTGTGTTAACTCACAGAACGGCAAACTTGCCAAAGAGCTGAACTTTGTCCAACACAATCTGCGCACCAAACTGGACGAGCTGAAGAGGGAGGAGATGAACCGGCTGCGAATGCTCATCAAAGCCAAACTGGACATCGGGGCGGGGGAAGGTAACGGTACAGTGTGTTGTTATGGCGACCTTTTGGCCTGTGCACTCACTATTGGACGAGACGTGATGTCACAACGTAGATTGGCTGTTGAAATGTCAGATGAGGCGTTACTTTTGAATATGGGTCGATAGTCACTGCTGTTAGGATTTCACCTTTTTTCTTAATCTGACTCCAAAAATTAATTTTTCACGACCTCTACCTACTTCCTCACCATGTACCTAACAATTTGGCGTGTCCGTTCTGGCAGAGAGAAGAGACCAATTGGATCAAATCACCCAAAGTTTTATTCCCAACAATAAAACTAATACAGACGTCTGGGTCCCGGGGCCCTGACACAAAACACGTGTGTCCTTGTGACCATCAAGAGACAACACACTCATCCGGGTTGCCCAGTTATATAGAAACACATCATGAATATTCATTTTCCTAAATCAAAATGCATATTAATTGGCTGACTCCGTTCTCCTCCCATCTGGGTGTTGTGATGCATTTGCGGTGTCTATCGTCTGGTTCTTCGTTCGAAGCCTGACCGCACTTTGCAGAAGTTGTCTGTCAGTTGATGCACTCTGACTGCCCTTTGCACTGTTGACCTTTCGCAGCTGGGGAAAACCGTTACCTGTGGTTGTGTCTTTCCTGTCACACAACACTTAACACAAACAAGTTGGCCGACAACCTTTGCTTCATATGCAATGCTTTTTCTTTCTTTTAGAACATAGCAAAGCCCCGCGCAGCATCCGCGTAATATATTTCAAGCAAAAAGTCTTTAAATAACCCTTCACCGCGTACATTTGAAGTTGGATTACAAATACCGTAATTCCCGGCCTACGGAGCGCACCTGGTTATAAGCCTCACCCAGTACATTTGTAAAGGAAATACCATTTGGTACATACGTAGGCCGCAGCCGTGTAAAAGCTGCAAGTGCCCACATTGCAACACGAGATATTTACAAAGAAAGACGGTACACAGAGTTTAATGCTAGCGCCGCCGAGTGCTACGGCTAATGCTAGCGCTGCCGTGCTAACAGGGCCGGTTTAAAAAAAAAAAAAAAAACCTGCTGGTAAAAATCACTGAGACACGGCAGTAACATGCTAGCGCAGCGCTAACAGGCCTGGAGCGGTAAAAGTCACTTCCTCGGCACATATATTCGGTCTCAATCTTACTTTTTCCGCTCGAGTGCCCCCTCGCGGCCGTTAGGAAAAATGCACAAATTAGCCGCATCACCGCATAAACCGGAGGGTTCAAAGAGTGTGAAGAAAGTCGCGGCTTGTCGGCTGGAAATTACGGTCCTACTTTACTTCTTTACATTGTTGTGTAAAGAGTGGACTGGAAATAATAGAGGAACAGAAATGTGGTTGGTAGCACTTTATAACTTCTGTGAAACGTTGAATAGTGTCTTTTATGTTCTGTGGGTGCGTTGTCTCATTGGCCATAAAGTGTCTTGCATCAGTGCATCTAGAGTGCACTCTGGAGACTATCAACTTATTCATTTTGATGGTTTCAAGTTCATTTCGAGAGGGCTTTTAAACGGAATACCATTTTCAGCTCCGTCCACAGACTTGGACTTTGCTGTGGGGAAAGGGTGTCTTGAATCTGTTCCGGCGACAGCAAAATCTCCTGAATGACAAATCTTAGGAAGTGTCTTGTCCTTGCAGGATGGAAAGTGGACCACAAGGCCTTGCTTAAACAGTTTGAGCACCTCAACCAAGACAACCCGCACTCGTTTGAGCCAGACGATCTGGACCGCCTCATCAAATCGGTATTTAGCCTCAATAAAAAGGATGCACATAAATGTATGTATGTTCATATGTCATGGATGAGCGATATAGACAGGTCACCCCGACAGGCCACTAAGGACCTGGAACACTTCGACAAGGAGCGCCACGATGAGTTCAAGCGCTACGAGATGATGAAGGAGCACGAAAGGCGGGAGAAGCTGAAGGTCATGACAGAGGAGGAACGCAAGAAGGAAGAGGAGCGCTACGAGGAGATGAGGAAGAAGCACGCCGACCACGCCAAGGTCAACCACCCGGTAAGCCGGCAGGAGTGTCCAAATTCAGTAGCTTTTTCAGGCCTTTGTACTTTACTTGCGTATTGATTTTTTTTTATTACAATACTTTTGAATTTATCTTTTCGGGGGGAAAAAGGAACAATTGAAAGAGCCAGCGTGAAAGCATTATATGATGATTTCAAATGACAGTTAAGTTGATGAGCCACTGGGTAGAGAGAGCATTCACACAGCTCTGTAGCCAGGTAAGATTTTTTAAAAATGTAAAATGCTAAAATTTGGTGTTCTAACGTATAGAAAGATAGAAACACTCAAAGGATTGATGAGCATTTTACGCTGTGCCTTACAGTTGGGTACTATTTAAAATCAAAATGGCCAGAATGCTAACATATGGCAAGATCAAAACCTGAACAGAGAAAGAGCTGAGAGTAATTGAAAAGGATTTTACAATGTGCAATGTGGTGAGGCCCTTTTTCGAAGAATACGAATTGCTGGAATGCTAGCATGCTAACACGTTGCACGCCAACATACAGTACCGTAATTCCCGCCCTACAGAGCGCACCTGGTTATAAGCCTCACCCAGTACATTTGTAAAGGAAATACCATTTGGTACATACATACGCCGTAGCTGTGTAAAAGCCGCAAGTGCCCCCATTGAAACACGATATATTTACAAAGAAAGACGATACACAGAGTTTAACGCTAGCGCCGCCACACTAACACTCGTGCGCTGTGCTAATGCTAATGCTAGCACCACGCTAACAGGGGCCGGTTCAAAAAAACATACCGGTAAAAATCACTGAGACACACAGTAACAGGCTAGCACAGCGCTAACAGGGCCGGACCGGTAAAAGTCACTTCCTCAGCACATATATTCCACAGGTCTCACTCTAACCTTTTCCACTCGAGTGTCCCCTTGCGGCTGTTAGGAAAAAATGCACAAATTAGTTGCATCACCGCATAAACTGCAGGGTTTAGTGTGTGAAAAAAGTCGCGGCTTAGAGGCCGGAAATTATGCTACATTGCACCCACAATGTTAGAGCCTTATTCCCAAATTTTTTTCCCTCAAGTTGTATGCACACTGATTGTTTAAAACATTGATTTTTTTAATTTTTATTTTACATATTAGTATATAGATTAAAAAAACAAACAAACATATGTACATGGTAAATCTTTAGGTACCCTCAAAAATAAATAGTTGGTCCTTTGGCAAAATAAGACAATATTGCTAATTAAGTCTCTCATTTGGGCCAACCAACATTTTGCTTTAGCACGGACCTGAGATTTGTTTGTCTGTGTGTGTAGGGAAGTGAAGACCAGCTGAAGGAGGTGTGGGAGGAGTCCGACGGTCTCGACCCAAACGACTTTGATCCGAAGACCTTTTTCAAAATGCACGGTAACCTGGACCGCATTTAACACAAATAAATCTGTATTGTACGTACAATATTCATATTTGGAATGTGTGCGCAGACACCAATGGCGATGGTTTCTTTGACGAGAACGAGCTGGAGGCCCTCTTCACGAAAGAGGTAGGACATCAACCGCCGTAGAGTTGGGGTTGTTTGTTTCTCTAATGGTTAATACAGCACTTTGTAGACGTTCTTTAAAGCAAAATCGCGTTGGTCGTGCTAATCAATCAAAATATCAAACGCAAAGGGTAAAAAAAAGTGTCTTCATCGAAGTGCTTCATAATACTGGATGGTTTGATAAATGTTTTTGCTCAAATAAATGTATGATTACACATCTAGAGGTTCTCTCAACTGTAATATTTTGAATGTGAGAACTATATTTTTATCAGGAATGGTAAAAAAATCCAATACTTACAAATACTGTAATTTCTCGAGTATAATACGCACCCCGAAAGTTGAAGCCTTCTACCAAACGTGCAATGTGCACCACCAATTTGCTGCTACACATATGCTCAAAATATTGGGAATTATCTGTTGATCTGTTTGTTAGATTTTTAGTTATCATTTTTCTACAGCAATCATAAATAATAATCATTGTGTACATGCTGATGTAGCCGTAATATAATCTCGGAACAGGCCACAGGACACGCTTGTCCTGGTCCCTGTAATTGTCACAACAGAATCCGTCAACCTAACTAAAATAATTGCTCAATGATGGCACAACATTTTAATACTGTTGATAACACATATTACGGTCTTAAAAATATAAAATACTTAACACTGACTTAAACATTTTTTGCATAAATATTTGTGCATGAAACGTTTTGCATATTGTAATTTATCCTCTACATTACACATCCTTGGGCAAGACTTCAAAAGAAGCATCTGACTCATCTCCAATCTGAAAAAGATCCATCGTAGCCACCTTTGGTGACTTGGTCCAGTTCTGGTGTCTCCTGAATTCATGAACATTGATCCTAAAAATATTATTACTATTAACTTTTTGAAAATATGTTTGGAAAAATCTGCACATTATTTTCGAGAAACGACGGTATTGATTGTAATGTGTTCAAGCTGGAGAAGGTCTACAACTCTCAGAACGAAGAAGATGACATGGTGGAGATGGAGGAGGAGCGGCTACGCATGCGAGAGCACGTGATGACCGAGGTCGTGGGATTCATTATTCAGAGACGCAGTGCACTCGCAAAGTATTTACAGCGCTTCACTTTCCCACATTTGGTTCCGTAACAGCCTGATACAAATCTGGGAAGGCTGTAACGTAACAAAATGTGGAAACTGAAGTGTGTAGCGGGAGCCGAGAGGGGTTTTAAACAATGAGCACTCACGATGCGTTCAGGTGGATACCAACAGAGACAGACTGGTGTCATTCGGCGAATTCATGGCGGCCACGAAGAAGGAGGAGTTCCAACAAAAGGAAGGCTGGGAGGTAAGGAGTCCTTTGCCGAGCCAGTCAGAAGCAAGACTGATACCTCACCTAAAAACAAATTACTTAGCACTCCAATTACCACCGTCGTGACTATCCATCCATCCATCCATCCATCCATCCATCCATTCTCTACCGCTTTTCCGGGTCGGGTCGCGGGGGAACTAGCTTCAGGAGGGATACCCAGACTTCCCTTTCCCCAGCCACTTCTTCCAGCTCTTCTGGAGGGATCCCGAGGCGTTCCTAACCCAGCCGAGAGACATAGTCTCTCTTGCGTGTCCTGGGTCGTCTTCGGGGTCTCTTTCCGGTGGGACATGCCCGGAACACTTCACCGGGGAGGTGTCCGGGAGGCATCTGAATCAGATGCCACCTCATCCGGCTCCTCTCAATGCGGAGGAGCAGCGGCTCGACACTGAGCCACTCCCGGATGACCGAGCTTCTCACCCTATCGCTAAGGGAGAGCCCGGACATCCTGCGGAGGAAACTCATTTCGGTTGCTTGTATCCGGGATCTTGTTCTTTCTGTCACGACCCACAGCCCATGCCCATAGGTGAGGGCAGGAACGTAGATCGACTGGTAACTTGAGAGCTTCGCCTTTCGACTTAGCTCCCTCTTTACCACAACGGACTGATACAAAGTCCGCATCACTGCAGACGTTGTACTGATCCGTCTGTCGATCTCCCGCTCCATTCTTCCCTCACTCGTGAACAAGACCCCAAGCTACTTGAACTCCTCCACTTGGGGAAGGATCTCATCCCCGACCTGGAGAGGCCACCATTTTCTGACTGAGGACTATAGCCTCGGATTTGGAAGTGCTATGACTAACGTTTCAATTCAGTAGTGCTGTAGGCAGCGATTCCTTCGAACACTCACTGGATTAGGGCCTGATTATTCGAATCGATGTGCCGCTTCCAGACCTTGGAGCAGCAAAACTCGCTGTTCACCGAAGAGGAGCTGGCGGCGTACGAGCAGCAGCTGGCCAAGGAGGGCAAGGTAATCGTGGAACAGGGGCTGGAACTACAGAAGCAACGGGAGGAGCTCCAGAAGAAGCAGGAGGAGCTCAATGCTCAGAAGCACGGCCTTCAGCAGGTCCTTAAACGCAACATCCCCCTGGCCCCGGGAAGCTGTCCGCCTTCACGTTTGATTTCATTTTGCCTTTTTCCTTTTCTCTATCTAAGGCCATGGATGAACTGGAGAGGAGAAAAAGCCAATCCCAGGCTGCCATCAAAGGTGAGTAGAGTGAACCTAGATACGGTCTGAACCCAGGAGCAAATAGAGAAAATCTCTCAGCGCTAGATACTCCCCTACCAAAAAAAAAGTTGCAAAATATGCAAATACGTGAGATTCGGAATAGGTTTAGTTTTGTCCTACAGAAAAATGTGCGAGTAAGTGACTGCGATTGGACGGCGATTCATTGCACCTTATTATTAAATGTGTCAAAAGGAGCAGGAGGGAAGTTGTGATTGGAGAAAGAGGAGGTCAAGCTTAATGCTGTCAATCAAATGCTGTTCTTGGCCAAAATCCAAAAATCATTCAGTTTTCGTTGTGTGTGAACAACATCCAAAATGAAGACTTGTGCTCGTGATAAGGTGGTGATTGTTTCTTTTTTTTTTTCTTTGTTCTTTCAGATTCTGGAGCAACAGGAGCTGGAGGTGAAACAGCGTTAAACGGGCATCAGTCGTAAACTCCTCCTAGGCTCTGAATCTTAAATCCTAAACGGGTCCCAACAGGGTGTGTGTGTGTGTGTGTGTGTGTCTGTTCATTTATTCTCATTCCAACTTACTGTCCGGTCTATTTTTTTTTTTTTTTTACACCATTGGATAAAAGTGTTATAAACAGGTGGATATTTTCTGATAAATTTCCATGGGAATTTAAGATGGGGAATTTAGGAAGTATACATTTATATATTATACATTTATATTAGAATTTATATTTAAATCCTGGAATTTCGCAACCCTAGATGAAAGTGGGCCTAAAATGGTTGACACTGAAACGCAAGGGAAAATGATTCAAAGTATTTATTAACTTGTTAATTTAAATCCACAGCTACTGTTGTCAATAGCAACCACATCCCCGAAGATCTTTATTCTTCATGTACTGTAATTTAATTTAATGGGTTAAGATTAACGGATTCTATTTTTGGAATGACTCTTTTATGTTTTATTTTGTATGGCCGCATCTTTTCCCATCACGTCATGCTTCCAGTGTCTCGCCATTTCAGTGCCATCTTTTTGTAAGAGACAATAAAGTGAATGAGACAGCAAGTTTACAGTCTTTTTTTTTTTTTTTGTGCCTGGGATAGCAAGTGACAATAACCATAGAACAGAAAATGGAACTTCCTGTGACATAAGAAAGGGCTGCTCAGTACAATATGAGCAATGCTATAAATTTACTCAGGTTGTATATTTCCCAAAAAAGTAACTTACCGGAAAAGAAGTTTCTTTCGGCTTTTATGTGGCGTTAGGAGTCGCCACAGTGAATCACTCATTTTTGTTTAGCACAGTTTTTACGCCGGATGCCCTTCCTGACGCAACCCCTCTCATGGAATGGAGAACCCAGTGGGATACGAATTAACGACCCTTGGTTTACCAAAACAATGCTCTAACCACTGAGCTATGGGGCCTCAAAAGAAAGCTTGTTTCCACCCAATCTTGAACCAGGGACCTTTTGCATGTGAGGTGAATGTGATAACCACTACACTATGGAAACTGGCAACTTACTGGTAATACAACTTCAAAGATAATGTCTATTCAAAAACATATGTGGGGGGGCTTGACTTCAAAGAATGTAGTATAATAGTGAAGTTGTACATTTTTATGAAAAAAAAGTATATTTTGCAACATGGTGCTCAACTGGTTACCACATCTGCCTGACATTTTTGAGGACCAGGGATCAAATCCTTGGCTGTGTGGATTTTTCCTGTTCCTGCGTCCGTGCGGGTTTTCTCCAGGCAGTCCGGTTTCCTCCCACATCCCAAAAAGATGAAACATTAATTGGACACTCTAGATTGCCCCTAGGTGTGATTGTTATTGGCTGGCCACCAGTTCAGGATGTACCCCGCCTCCTGCCTGTTGATAGGTGGGATAGCCTCCAGCACTCCATTGACCCTTGTGAGCATAAGTGGTTAAGAAAATGGATGGATGGATATATATTTTAAATAGAAAATGTGTTTTAAAAATTACATGTGATTTTTTTTTAAACAATATTTAAGGAAACAAACTCAAGAAAACAAGTTCTATTTTTCAGAAAGTTAAATGAAGGCAACAGCGTTCAATGATTTCCAATTTGTAAAAAAACGTTTTAATGTGGATCGTTTTCCGACTGAGATCCACTACGACACGACAAATCGTCGTCGACGTAGATGTAGCCAAGGCGCTCTACAAAGTAGTCTCCGGCCCGGACCGGTGGGTACTTGTTTGTTCCGTCGAGGCAGGAGATCACAGCGTCGTCGTCGGGCATGAGGAAGAAAACCAGGGACTGCCGTGAACTGGAGTCATCGGCGGAGGGCAGCAAAACTCTGTGGACCTGATGGAGTGACACCAACAGTAAAATGACCCCCCAAGTGATTTAGACATGGATCTCTGTATTGCAGATTTTCACCTGGCACCGGCGGGGCTGGACTGTATCCTAGGATATAAACCAGGGTTGACAGAAAGTATCCACTTACCGCAGAAACAAAGCGGTCACTGGTCCAACGCTGCATCATGTCGGCGATATTGAGGAGAACGGCACCGGGGATGCACGGAACCAGGATGAACTCACCCGAACGCCCACGCACCTGCACAACAGGGGAAGGGTGCCCATTTTGGGAATGAAATACAATACAAAATTTCAACTTTTTTCCCTTGATGTTTTTCAAAAAATATACTCCCTTAAAAAAAAAAAAAAAACTATGGCCATTTTTTCACTTATCATTTGCAACAGTTTTCTCAGAAATAGTTTTTCTCAAAATATCTGGGCTTTTGTTTATACAATGCTTTTTTTCAATGTAAATTCAACTACAAAATATATTTATTCTAGTATACATGAAATGTAAAACTCTTTTCCTCATAAAAAAATATAGACCTTGATTTTTTTTTTAAATGTGCATTTTTCATTCAAAAATAATTTTGATGTGAAAAAGATATAAGATATATATTTTCTCAAATTACAGTCTATGGCTTTTTTTTTTAAAAACTTAAATACTTTTATCCATCCATTCATTTTCTGAGTCACTTATCCTCACAAGGGTCACGGGAGTGCTGGAACCTATCCCAGCTGATTGTGGCCAAAAGGCGGACTACACCCTGAACTGGTCGGCAGTCAGTCACAGGGGACATCATATCAACACCACTACCTATTGGGAATCGGACCCACACTCCCCACATCAGTCAGTCAGCCACTACACCATCATTTAAAAACATTGATAAAAAAAACTTCAGACATTTAAAAACTTTTATCTTATTTTTTTTTCCCCTGAAAAACATTTTTTTTTTACAAAATACTGTACAGTTACATCCATTTTCTTCACCGCTTATCCTCACGAGGGTCGCGGGGAGTACTGGAGCCTATCCCAGCTGTCAACGGGTATGAGGCGGGGTACACCCTGAACTGGTTGCCAGTCAATCGCAGGGCACATTAAGACAAACAGCCGCACTCACAATCACCCCGAGGGGCAATTTAGTGTCCAATTAATGTTGCATGTTTTTGGAATGTGGGAGGAAACTGGAGTGCCCGGAGAAAACCCACGCAGGCACGAGGGAGAAAATGCAAATGCCACATGTCTGGGATTGAACCTGTGACCTCAGAACTGTGATGCCAAAGCTTTACCAGCTGTGCCACCTGTACATTTTACATTTTTCTAAAAAATGAAGTTTAAAAAAAAAAAAAAATCAAGATAAACTGCTTCCTTACCTGCAGTCCTTGGGATTGCTGGAACAACAAGGTGATGCTCCCGTAGTCGGAATGTTCTCCGCATCGCAGCTGTTCCTCCTTGGCGAGTTCGCTCTTCACCGGCGGGTAGTACAGCGAACGCAGTGTTGTGAGGTTCTCATCGGCTAAGAAAAGAAGCACTCGCTGTTACACTTTAAGGCAGGGTTCCCCAAACTCTATTTTTTCCTGAAAATATACAACTTTTTCCTCTTTTTTTCCCACTAAAAATATCGTTGGCTGAAAAACAAAACTCCTACCTGAAAAAAAAAAAATAAATCACAAAATCAAACTTATTTTTTTAGTGAAAAGTATGAGTGAAATCGGCTCCAGCACTCCCCGCGACCCTTGTGAAGATAAACGGTTAAGAAAATGGATGAATGTGTTTGTTTTCTACAAAAAATATGTTTTTTTTCAAAGATATTTTTTAAATATATCACCATTTTTTGCTTTTTATTTTTTTTGTAGAAAAACACTTTTCACAGTATTTTTGTTTTTTGTGCTTAAAAATATCCATGCCTTTTCTCTCCCAAATATCCCAAATTGATGAGCACTTACTTTCAATATGACGGTGTGCACTCAGCAATATGTCGGGGTCCACATCTAGACTTTGGGATATCACCTTCAAAATGCGCAAACTCAGCTCTTTGCAGCGTTGAAAAAACACCGTCTGGGTCTCCCGGAATCCCACCGAGGTTGACCATTTCTAGGCAGAGCAGAAAATAGTAAGTTTTAATGAGCAACAATTTCTGTGACTACTCGCTTTATGAGACAAGATGATGCGAGTGAAGCTAGAAAATGTGCTTGTACTTTCATCCCATATGACGTGAACTTACTATGTCAGGGTTTAGTGAAGTCAAGTTGAACGACTCTTTTAAATCTTCTGGCTTGTTTGGATCGACCCTAAAATAACAATCACATACACAAACAAACAGTATATACACAAGCATACAAACATTGCATAGACTATATCACATTACTACTATTGTATAGCCCAGGGGTGTGTTAACTTATGTACCCAACATTTGATTTGTTAAGTGTGTTTTACCGTCATAATTGTACAATGGTGGAAAACATAATTTAAATTTTCATTCAAAAATAATAAAAACATGCAACAATAGCAGCACCCCATCGCTCCATCCCTTTTCCGTTTTATTTTATTTGTAATAACTGACAAAATTAAAGTCAATTTTATATATATATATATATTTTTTTTATAAATTACAGGACTTTTAATAGTGTAAAAGTGCCAGGATGAAGGGCCATAATGACGCATGAAGTTGAATAGATTTCTCTGAATCTCAATCAAAAATGAGGATTAAAAGCCTGATTTGTGCTGAACACGCATAGCAACGTCACCTTTCTGTTCCGAAAGGTAGCCAGCCGTGGACGACGCAGTTTGGGTAGGTTTTCCTCCGGAACGGTTGTTTGAGGTCATCCGGCTGTTGGAAGAACTTCATGGAAGCGTTCATCACGCCGTCCACCTCAGAGAAGGAACATATCAAATTGGTGGATTTGCCGAAGCACCCGGAGAAAACCCACGCGCATACGGCATTAGCAATGCATTAACGTTGACGACTCAAAATTGTCTGGAAAGTGTGAAGGTGAATCTATCTTGTGCCTCGCCAAAAAAAAAATACACACACACGCAAAAGCCACTTTTGACTTTTGAATCTTTACTCAGTCACTGCTGATAAGATTTAAAAAAAAAGTAAAGAAAGATGAAATGAGGGGAGGTATCCTTTCTTTACTACCACTACAGTACTTACAGTACTGTAAATGTCATTAATAGTAGTTCCAAGGGATTGTATAAGAGACAATTTTCCCTAATTTATTCTACATTTTAATATAAATAAAAAAAACAATTCTTGAAAACACACCTTCTAGAAAATATACAAGTATTTCTCCCCCAAAAATTCCCTCACATATATAATACAAGAATACAAATTTTTCCCTCAAAAAAATTCTACTCTACTTAATCTGGAAAAAATACACAACTTTATCAAAATAAAAGAGCTTTGCTAAGGTTTAAGCAAAACTATTTCTCAAGACCGTTTTTGTTACATTTTTTAAATGCCTTTTTTCATTTAAAAAAATAGAAGACTTTAAAATATGCTATTTTTCTAGCAAAAATGACTTCAAAACACTACAAAAAAATAAAAACCAATCCTCTACTTTATCTCACATTTTTAGAAAGGACCATTTCTAAAATAATGGACATTTTTTCACACACATCCCCCACACACATAAAAAGTTTTAAAATTCGAAATAAGCTTTTTACAAACCTTTGGCCCTGTAAGACCCCTCCCAACCATCCAAAAAATAAAAAAAGTAAAAAAATATATATATTTTTATTTCCTCTATACAGCTTTTTTGTTGGACATAAAACTATTCCTCAGAAATACAAAGTTTTTAATAAAGTGTATAAAAATTAAAATATACACCGTTTACCCCCCCAAAAAACATATATTGTAATACCTACAATAGACTTGTAGAATAGCAAATTGGTAGACAAAATTATTTTTTTTGCATCGCTTTAATGTTATCCTAAATTAAAGGAGAGCTCCACACACAAGTAGAAAAAAATGATCATAAAGCTAATACCGCCTTATTTTCCCCAGGATGGCCATGCATTTAAATAAATAAAAAAAAAACATGAAAAAATGTGTATCCAGTAGTTCCCCCCGAACCTTTCATGTCTGTTATTATATGCAACGACACCTTCAAACGGCATCTCAAACATTGGCTTTTAATCACAACCTTCCAAGAATCAAATGCATATAAAAACTTCTTTGCTGTTTCTCTTTCTGTGGGCAATTTAAGGAGTGAAAAGTGTTGTATCACCTCCTCCTGCGTGATGCCCGTATTCTGCAGAAAAACAAATCCCACTTGTGTGAAAGCATTTTCTAACTCCATGCTCAGCTTGCGCAGATCCGTGTGGGTAATATCGTCCACGTCGAGGGTGCAAGCGCCGAAATCCACCACCGGGATGTTCATGGTGTCGCTTCAATCTTTAAAAAAAAATAAAATAAAAGTACAGATATTTTTTAGCAATACAATTACAACAATATTGAAAAGGGACGTGGCAGCTGGTTTTAAAGTTTCGGAGGAGGAGTCAACTTACGAAGGTCATGTGGTGCAAAAGGGGTGGTGCTGGTAGTGGAGAACTCAATTGACCCCCCCGCCCCCCTCTCGACCCCCGCTGATCAAAGAGACTTTGACATAATCATTGCCCCTGAACTTTTTTTAAAAATTGTTTCATTGAAGTAATTATTTCTTATCTTGTCACTTAAAATTAATTGATTATTCAATATAGGGGGAACAATGGTTTAATCATCTACTTTCAATCATTCAATAATGAGTTCATATATACAAAAATGAGAAATTTGTTATTAAAAAATTCCAAATGAGCTTTATTTTAGGAAATAGGTTATGTGAATGATTTTGTTTACATTCATTTTTACCTTTTTAAATATATCTACGAAAAACCTGAATCATCTTTTTTCAAATCTGTAGCACAAAAACACAAGTTTATTTATTAAAAACGTTTTTTAAACTAAAACAGTTTCTTTTTTTAGACTTAAGTAAAAATGAAAAAGATAAACAGTTATGATTATACTTCATCACTTGCATTCCTGAAGATAAAAAGGTGTTTAAGGGTTAAATTTCAAGCTTGATTCATTTTTTTGCTCACAAATTTTCAGTCAAAAAAAAAAAAATCTTGTTTAGAAATTGCTGCTTAAAATAAGTTGACTGAAATCGAAAGAGTCCTCATGAAGGCACTTTATAATGCATGAACTCTTCGCGATCGTCTAAAAACATTTGCCACGGCTGCGAATTGGATTAAATTTGTCACTGTAGTTGTTCTCGTTCCTGAGTGGTTATAAGATTAAATGCATTTGAAGCTCAAAAGTTTAGCACCAAACTCTGCGGCATCAAAACTTGTCTCCACGGTGGTGAGGAATGTCCGGTGTGGACGTCACATTTTTCTGAACTTGCAATTGTGCTGTTTCGAGTGGCAGGAAAGAGTGAATAAAGCTGCTTGTTGGCAGCAAGGCATCGGGGAGGGGCGGGAGGTGGGGGGGAGGTGTATCACATCCGGCCGTAGGAGTCGTTAAAGCGCTCGTTGAGGTAAGCGTCCGAGCGCACCGGGGGGTACTTTTGGGATCCGTCGATGCAAGTGACCACAGCCTCGTCGTCGGGCTGGACGAAGAACGCCAGAGACTGACGTGTGCCCGGGTCGCCAGCCGGGGGGAGCAAAACTCTGTGGAGCTGAAGGACATGGATGAATAACACGCTTTCTTTGGGCATGAAATGAATCCCCCCCCTCCCCTCCTCCAACCCTCTCACTTGCTTGCTGCACATTTGCCCTAAGTTCCAAGCACTAAGTTTCACAACATTTATGTAACATTTACACAACTTTGTTCTCAATGACCTCATGACGTTACTGAAAATAGATTTTTTTTAAAATATGCAACTTTTATCTATCCAAAAAAAATTGACTTTCTTCTGCAAAAAAAAAAAAAATATTTGCCCTAAAAAATGTGGAGAAGAGAAGAGTTCAGACGCAAAAGCAGATATATCCATTCTGTAGAGTCTTTGATTTATTATATGACTTATATAATAAAGATACAATAAATAAATATATTATAATAATACATAAAAATATAATAATAGTAAATAAAAATATATACAGTAATAATATGTAATAAATCTTCCTTTCCTTTCGGCTTGTCCCGTTAGGGGTCGCCACAGCGTGTCATCTTTTGCCATCTTAGCCTATCTCCTGCATCTTCCTCTCTAACCCCAACTGCCCTCATGTCTTCCCTCACCACATCCATAAACCTTCTCTTTGGTCTTCCTCTCGCTCTTTTGCCTGGGAGCTCCATCCTCAGCATCCTTCTACCAATATACTCACTCTCTCGCCTCTGAACATGTCCAAACCATCGAAGTCTGCTCTCTCGAATCTTGTCTCCAAAACATCCAACTTTGGCTGTCCCTCTAATGAGCTCATTTCTAATCCTATCCAACCTGGTCACTCCGAGCGAGAACCTCAACATCTTCATTTCTGCCACCTCCAGTTCAGCTTCCTGTTGTTTCTTCAGTGCCACCGTCTCTAATCCGTACATCATGGCCGGCCTCACCACTGTTTTGTAAACTTTGCCCTTCATCCTAGCAGATACTCTTCTGTCACATAACACACCAGACACCTTTCGCCAGCTGTTCCAACCTGCTTGGACCCGTTTCTTCACTTCCTGACCACACTCTCCATTGCTCTGTATTGTTGACCCCAAGTATTTGAAGTCGTCCACCCTCGCTATCTCTTCTCCCTGTAGCCTCACTCTTCCCCCTCTACTTTTCTCATTCACGCACATATATTCTGTTTTACTTCGGCTAATCTTCATTCCTCTCCTTTCCAGTGCATGTCTCCATCTTTCCAATTGCTCCTCTGCATGCTCCCTGCTTTCACTGCATATGACAATATCATCTGCGAACATCATGGTCCAAGGGGATTCCAGTCTAACCTCATCTGTCAGCCTATCCATTACCACTGCAAACAGGAAGGGGCTCAGAGCTGATCCCTGATGCAGTCCCACCTCCACCTTAAATTCCTCTGTCACACCTAAGGGACACCTCACCATTGTTCTGCTGCCATCATACATGTCCTGTACTATTTTAACATACTTCTCTGCCACACCAGACTTACACATGCAGTACCACAGTTCCTCTCTTGGTACTCTGTCGTAGGCTTTCTCTAGATCCACAAAGACACAATGTAGCTCCTTCTGACCTTCTCTGTACTTTTCCACGAGCATCCTCAAGGCAAATAATGCATCTGTGGTACTCTTTCTATGCATGAAACCATACTGTTGCTCGCAGACACTTACTTCTGTCCTGAGCCTAGCCTCCACTACTCTTTCCAATAATATGTAATAAATAAATATATCAATCACAGAATCAACATAAACAACAAAAATGGATATATCTGCTTATGCATCTGAACTCTTCACATATATCACAAATGTGACTTTTCTTGAAAATATACTACTTTTTCCAATCATAAATATAGGGATCTTTCTAAAATATATGACTAAAAAACAAAACTATTTTATTAATCATATAATATTTATATTATATAAATTTGCAGTGAGAAGGTCTGGGTGAGTTCTTTCTACTTATACTTCCTAGAACTATCTATCCATCCATTATCTGCCCTGCCTATCCTCACAAGGGTCACAGGAGTGCTGAAGCCTATCCCAGCTGTCAATGGGCAGGAAGCAGTTTACACACTGAACTGGGCGCCAGCCAATCACGGGGCACATAGAAATAACCATGCAGACTCACAATCACACCAAGGGGCAATTTAGAGTTTCCAAAGAATGCATGTTTTTGGGATGTCAGAGGAAACTGGAGTGCAAGAAGAAAACCCATGGAGGACTAAATTCTTCCAAGTGGCTCTTCAGACCGCTTCCAAAAGTTACCTGGATATCTTGAAAGTACAACCCTCCTTGAAAGGCCCAAATTAACTTAACCAGAACTAAATTTAAACAGGGCGGCACGATAGATGAGCTGGAAAGCGTTGGCCTCACAGTTCTGAGGTACCGGGTTCAATCCCGGACAAGCCTGTGTGGAGTTTGCATGTTCTTCCCGTGCCTGCGTGGGTTTCCTCCAGACACTGCGGTTTCCTCCCACATTCCAAAAACATGCAACATTAATTGGACACTCTAAATTGCCCCTAGGTGTGATTTGTCTCAATGTGCCCTGCGATTGGCTGGCAACCAGTTCAGGGTGTTTTCGCCTCCTGCCCGTTGACAGCTGGGATAGGCTCCAGCACTCCCCACTACCCTTGTAAGGATAAGCGGCTAAGAGAATGTTTTTTTTTTTTAAATGTAAACATCAATTACAGAAGGCCTCTAGAGGTTCGTAGGATCCCAGAGCTACTTTACAACTTGGAAAACTTCTCCAGTTCATATTGAATTAATGGGAAAAACTGGTGCAATACTTGTAATAACAAACTATATGATATATAGAATTACAGGCTTTTTTAAGTCCTCTGAAAAGAAGAAAAAATGTTTCAAAGTGCTCACCACAGACACAAATTGGTCACCGGTCCAACGCTGCATCAGGTCAGCGATGTTGACGAGGACGGCTCCGGGCACGCAAGGCGCGCAGATGAACTCACCGGAACGTCGGCGCACCTGAACACACGCAATACACACCGGTTATGGAATGACATTTAAAATGTTGTCGTAATCCCCTTTGTTCCCTTACTTGGAGACCCTCGGCGCTCTGGAACAACAAGGTGATGCTCCCGTAGTCGGAATGTTCTCCGCATCGCAGCTGACCCTCCTTGGCGAGCTCGCTCCTCACCGGCGGGTAGTACAACGAACGCAGCGTCGTGCCGTTCTCATCGGCTACAAAGACAAGCCAGGAGGAAAAATTTCAGAAAACGGAAGAATGGAAAATGCTGCTCTGAAGAAAATGGCAAACTTATTGAGCCAAGGCACATACTTTACATGAGAAAGATTTGAAAAAAGAAAAAGTGTATTCTGCCAAATTTACTCACGATGCCCAATGACCAAAGGAATCTCAGGCCTAAATTTAAGTAACACTCCTCAGGCAAATTGAGCCCAACTTGAAAACAAATCAGAATAGTTAGATGTGCCATTCGAGTAGCAAATTATTAATCAACAACAACAACGACAACAACAAAGAGGTTTGCATGAGTACTTCGTACTTCCAATCAGGCGGTGCGCGTTCAAAAAGACGTCAGGGTCCACATCCAGACTGTGAGCCATCACCCGTAAAACTCGCAGGCTCAGCTCTTTGCAGCGGTGGAAAAAAGCCGTCTGGGTCTCCCGGAGTCCCGCCTGCGCCTCAGATGTGGGCCATTTCTACACAAAAGACAATGATTAATTTATTCATTTTTAATTGGAGATAGTTCATCCGTCAGGCTGATGGAAGGAAAGGAAAAACAATAAGTTTGTTGTTTCATCCCGTTGTAAAAAACAAAATGCTTACAATGTCGGGATGCAGCGAAGACAGGTTAAATGCCTCCTTTAGATCTCCCGGTTTTTGTGGATTTAACCTGAAATTGTTCAAATGCAGAAATAAAAACAAAATAATTACATAAATAATTTGCAAAACGGTCAGGTATTCATGCACTTCTTCTTAGTCATCAAGGTGCCCACTGTATTTTATACGACATGCTAATTATGATTAGCTGATAAGATCCAGTAAAAAAAAAAAAGGGGGGGGGGTCAGTGCTCCATTTCAATCAAGTCTTCTCATCCAACTGTGTTTCTTATGATCAAAATAAAAAGACTGAAGTGGATCCATGACGACAAATCGAAGCCCCAAAATATGAAACATGCATGATTCAATCCAGTATATGCGCACCCCACTCAACCATTCAATAAAACAGGTCTAAGCACCCCCCCCCCAAAAAAAAAAACACCTTTCAGCCTCCAGGGATACCCAGCCATGATTGGGATTGTTTGGGAAGGTTTTCCTGCTGAAAGGCCTTTTGAGGTGATCTGGCTGCAGGAAGAACCTTCTGGAAGCATCCATGACATCATCAACCTGCACGGAAATGCTCATATTTTTACTTATGTCCTCCTCAATACCAACAAGTCAAAACTGGACTAAAAGTACAGGATTAAAAAAAGTTTACATAAAAGGTGAAAAAACAAAAAAATATGTATATTACATAATAACAATCCACACAAGTGTTTTAAACAAGCCTGGTGCAGTTTTGGACATCTCATGACTCATGTAAATAATATTTGGTTATAATTATAATGATTTTAGTAAGAATCGTTGAAGATAAGCAAGATGTACATTTTGATTATTAAGTGATTTTTTTGTCACAAGCATTCATTTTAACAACTTCAAAACAATCAAAACGTTTTGTTTTTTTTTGGGGGGGGGGGTACAGCGACGGTGGCCCTAAAGCACAGGTGTCAAACTCGAGGCGAGGGGTCCAGATCCGGCCCACCATATGATTATGTGTGGCCCGCAAAGGCAAATCATGTATGTTAACTTCCATGATTCTTGTTAAAATCTGTGCCAAGATTTCAAAATTGCATTATCATAAATTATAACGTTGAGATATTGCAAGCGTTATAATGTTACCAAACATCAACAATAGTTGAAAAACCCATGACCCTTGATTTCTGATTCCAAAAGTAATTCATAAATTTCACCATGTCAATATGATAAGGCGATAAACGATTCTTATGGTTTCACAGTCGTAACGGCCCTCTGAGGGAAAACCAGAACTACAATGTGGCCCGTGACAAAAATGTGTTTGACACCCCTGCCCTTAAGCATCTAAAATAGGCATTCCTTCTGGAATGGTCTCATGTTTGGAGACCTAAAACAACACCGGGATGTAACGAGGAAGTGGATCAACTCAAGTCCCATTTGGTTTGGAAAACAAGCTACATAATATTACGGTTGGTTTGTGATATCAGACATCACTTTGTAAAAATTTACACTTGGACACTCTAAATTGCCCCTAGGTGTTATTGTGAGTGCGGCTGTTTGTCTCGATGTGGCCACCGATTGGCTGCCAACCAGTTCGGGGTGTATCACGCCTCCTGCCCGTTGACAGCTGGAATAGGTTCCAGCGCTCCCAGCGACCCTCGTGAGGATAAGCGGCAAATAAAATGGATGGGTGGATGGAATTAAGAACAGTGACCTCCCCTGGGGGAAAAAAAAGCAAAGACGCAGTAGTTTAAACCTGATAAGACACGCAGACTGAATATCATGTTCTATTTTCAAATATAGATAGATAAATGTGTAAATTGTGCTAATAATTTGTATTGGCGAGGGGGTGGGGGGTGGGTACCACAGTTCGGGTGTGATTTATGTTGGATTTTTTTTTTTGTTATTTTTTTTTTTTTGGGGGGGGGGGGGGTTGGGATTGACCTTGAAACTACCAGCTAACAAGGAACACCTGATGCTGGCATGCGTAAAAAAATATTTTGCTACTTGAGAAATATGAGAGTATTGTTACGGTTTTCATAAACTGATATAAATACATAGATAAATAAATATGAGTAATAAAAAATTACAGTAATGGTAATTAGTAGCTAACAATAGCTATGCAGAACGTTAGCTTCACTTTTCTCCGAGTTACTTTGTCCACCGTTAAAAAAATAATAATATAAACGTTTCTATTTTTTTATTTCTCGCTTTTCATGAGGTGAGGTGATTCACCCTTTTTCCATTTTATAATAATATTTCAACGACTCCCACTGGTACAACCAGAATTTTTTGAGTCTCACCTCCGCCTGAGAGATTCCAGTATTCTCCAAGAAGACGAAGCCCACTTCGGTAAAAGCCATTTTTAACTCCCCGCTCAGTTGGCGAAGGTCTGCCTGGTCGATATCCTCCACGTTGAGGCTGCTCGCACTAAAGTCAACCACCGGAATGCTCATTGTTTCGAAACAAAACGTCTTTTACTCCGTAAAAAAAAAAACTCATCCGAACACAGAAGAAGCTTGACCAAATGCAGCTTCTCGTCGGGACTGCTGGCTGGTTTCCAGTCACGTGGACCACCTCCATCCAATCAGATGATCGTGACGTCACCGCTATCTGCTCACCTTTGGATGCCAACGCGCACACCAACCCAGGTAATGTGGACATAATACAAGGACACGTTTTAACAACCATTTTTACGCATACGAACACGAGAATGTCGAGCTCTAAGGAGAAAGAGTGGAGCCTCTCCTTCGCCGGCTGTGGTTTTATGGGCATTTATTACGTGGGAGCCTCGAGCTGTATCCTGGAGCGGTTCCCTTGTCTCATCCGGAACGCATCCAAGATCTACGGGGCCTCTGCGGGGGCCCTGATGGCCGCGTCCCTCGCCACGGGAGTCCCGCTGGGTGAGTCATCAGAACACCGAACTTATCTTGAAAAATAAATAGTAAACAGTTTTGATTGCTTTAACAAATAATAATTAAACTATAGTATCCTTCCTGTGTAATATATATGTATATTTTGGTATTAAATAAGAGGCACTTACATCTATTGGGGGCCCCGGGTTTGCTCCTTGAATGCCCTTTAGTGAGTCATCATAACAGTGAATTTATCAAGGCACACCCTCCGTTTTATGCAGAAGTTACACAAAATCCACGGAGTAGTCAAGTGAGTCATTTCCATTTTTTTATTTCGGTCTTTCCCGCGAATACAGCAATTCCTTTACTGTACATATATTTTTTTCCTCACAATTGAACTTTACTAATGATTCCATTTCATGATCGTTTCCGATTCAGCATACTCTACATCAGTGTTTAGGTAAAGAAAAAACAAAAAGTGTTATTCTGTACTTTGCGATAACCATCCATCCATCTATTTTCTTAGCTGCTTATCCTCACAAGAGTCACGGGAGCCTATCCCAGCTGTCAATGGGCAGGAGGCGGGGAACACCCTGAACTGGTTGCCAGCCAATCGCAGGGCACATCGAGACAATCAGCCGCACTCACAATCACACCGAGGCGCAATTTAGAGTGTCCAATTTATTTTTTGTGATGTGGGAGGAAACTGGAGTGCCTGAAGAAAACCCACGCAAGCACAGGGAGAACATGCAAACTCCACACAGCCGGGGCTGGGGTCGAACCCAGGTCCTCGGAACTGTGAGGCCAACGCTTTACCAGCTGACCCACCATGTCGCCCTGTGATAACACTGAAGATTCTTATTCTAATTCCAATCCCTTTCCACTGCAGGTCCGTCTGCATGCGTCATCATACGACGTGAAGCACACCCTTCCCTTTTCTCATAAACTGCACATATTTCATGGAATTATTTCAAAATCACAGCACATCTGAATCATATCTTGGCTGCTTTCACCAATAATTTATGCACATTTTCCTTCCAAATTTAATTTTGTTCCACGCTTTTATTTAAGGAGTACATTGTTGTATATTTACAATATGCTACCTTTACCTGTAATAGTATGGAAGTAGATTAGAGGCAGAGCACCAACGCAAACAGCCAGCCAATCGCAGTTACGCTTTCTTAGTCACGTGACGTCACGTACTAAAAAAGCATAAGTGGATTGGCTGGCTGTTCGGTTTTGACCTGAAGTAACCCTGCCTGGTGGCACAGACGGTGAATTTTCGACATTGTAGCCGGTTCAGTTTTTAACATTGATATGTTACACTGAAATACAGCTATTAAAAATGTGATCACTTTACATTTCAAATTCAAATCCTGGTGGCACTAATCTACTTCCATATAATAGTTATTTTTGGGGTAAAAACAAACCAACCTTCCCTGAGAAATCTGCCACTCAAGATTTTGCCCTGTCATAAAATGTGGTGCAATCACATCATACATCAATTCAATTTCATATCATTGCATCATCATCAAACTTAACTGGGGTGGTACAAATTAAACTGTTGTATCTTTGCAGGGTAGTCTCAATTTCAGAATCAAATGAGAGCACTTAAGATATATGTAGTTAAATTACTTTGGTAGGTCCCAGGATTTAAGATTTTACAGCTCCTCTGATCAATAAATTAGGTGTGTCTAAACACTTTTGTCCATGGAGTGTTTTGAGTGTGTTGAGGTTTTTTTTTTCTGTGATGCTGCAGAGAAGTGCTGCACGGATTTGATGTACATGGCAAAGGAGGCCCGGAAGCACAAACTGGGCCCACTGCACCCGTCTTACAACCTGCTGCAGCTGGTAAAGGAGTCGCTGCTGGCCGGCCTGCCGCCCGACGCCCACCTGCGCGCCTCCGGGAGGCTTTGCATCTCACTGACACGGGTGTCCGACTGCAAAAACGTCCTGGTGTCCGACTTCGACAGCCGAGAGGACCTCGTTCAGGTGGTGGAGCGTAATTTGTTTGGTTTTTTTCATTTCTTGCAACATTTCATGTCACAATTTGACTTTTTCCAGGCCCTTTTGTGCAGCTGTTTTGTCCCTTTCTACTGTGGAGTCATTCCTCCTACCTACCGTGGCGTGGTGAGTGAGCAGCATTTTTGAAATTCATTATTTTTCCGCAGTTGGCTTCTGATTGGCTGAAAAGGTTTCGAGTCATAGCTCTTGCACTGATGTGGATAAAAGCCTGAAAATAGTATTTCAGGAACATAATATTCAAGGGGGAGTTTCCCACAAAGCAAAACACGAGTACTCGTACTACTCCATTATGAATGTCGTGTTAGCAATGTAGCAGCCTTGGTCACACGCAATGATCTAAAAAAAAAAAAAAAAAAAAAGACTGGATGGCTCATAGGAACCAAAACTGAACTTGCCATCCGCCATCTTGATACTCCCAAAACAACCATGCCACAGGTAAATTAGAAAGATTTACTATGACACTGTTAAAGTTCGTAAAGGGTTTTTAATTTTCTGATGAGCTTAATTCACTTGAACAAAGTTTCGTTTAGATCTTGTTGTTTACTGTTCACTCTCTGCTTCACCTTTATAGGCCGACGTTTTTTCGCGAAAAAGCGATGTCAATATTTTCCCAAACTTCATCAATGGATAAGCAAGAAAACACATTTTCTGAGAGGTTTTTGCTGAATTTCATAATACAGAACTCTGCAAATTGAACTTGATTTTCAAATGCGAGGAAACAAGTTTAAATTTTCTGTCTGAAATAGGACGTCGCAGAGACAACAAATGAACAATGCGTTTAGCATGTATTTTCCCAATGCGAGTCCTTATTTTCAAAAATATATCTGACTTAAAATTGAATGTTTTTTTTTACATTAAAATGCATAGTTTTTTGCCATCTTATGCTGTTAGGGCTTCACAGCGTATTTTGGGAAAAGTTAACATGTCATGGAAATCAGGCCCTTTGTAATATGCAATGTTTCTTGGTAGTCACGGTGTTGTATGTCTTTCCTTAGCACTTAGCATTTTTTGTCTTACTAAGTCGAATTAAAAATCCATCATGTTACCAGAAATGAAAAAATGTCAAGCTCAGACAACCAGTTTTAATTCTACATGCCAAACTTTGAGGAAAACCCCCGCCATAATCCAACCTGTAAACAATGTCCTCCACGCGTTTTGGGAGTACCAAGATGGCGGCCAACTGCCTTCAACCAATCGACATACCGCTTGATGTTTATGCACTATCCAGTGTTTTTTTTTTTTTTTTTTTTTAGATCAGTGGTTGCACGTACTTTACAGTGCGACTGTTAATGAGGGGCGCGGCTTTGTTTGGAGACTCAATGGGGGGAGGAGTTAGTAAGTGATGCTCCACTGAAATCTTGCTAACAATTTTAAACTTTCCTTTTATGATGAAACTTTTACTATAAGAAGGCCCTTTCACGCCGGCTTGCCGCTCACTGTCCCTTCACCATCAGCACTACGTGGACGGCGCGGTCAGCGACAACTTGCCCCGCGGCCACCAGAAGAGCACCATCACCGTGTCGGCGTACGCCGGCGAGAGCGACCTCTGCCCGCGGGGGAACACTCCCAGCTTCCACCAGGTGCGCTTCAACAACGTCAGCATCCAGGTCAACTCGGAGAACGTCTACCGGGTGACCAGCACCTTCTTCCCGCCACAGCCGGAGGTGAGACTGCAAATAACTCCGAGGAATAGCGGTAGTGCTGGCGCAGCACCGGGTGTTGCCTTGGTAACGGTAGTGAGCCGATTCTCCTAATTGGTGTCCAATTGATTTTTGGCCAGGTCTGGATAAATGTAATAATAATAATGATAAATAATAATACAAATATTGATATTGTTTTATTAATGTTATTGTTCACATAGTGACTCGATGGATTTGGGGTGAGTTACATTCATAATGAAAAGTTATAATGAACAATTTTAAATCACTTATTTTTCCTTGTATTGTCTAATTAGTGATAATTACATGTATTGTACAATTTAAATAAATCTGAATAAATCCTTATTATTTTACATAATCGTGTTCTACTTTTATAAAATAATCAGTTGAATAATTGGAATTAATTAATTACTCAAAATATCACAGTGAGAATTCAATTTGGTGTTGAGAATTATTTTTTATTTACATTTTCATATTTTAAACAGGCTTTTGAAAAGGTCACTGTGTATTTTATTATTTTAATACAATAAATACTGTTTGCACTAAAGCAATAATTTTCGGGAACGAACGGAACGTCTTTCCAAGGACCTCTTAGCTGCCCAACAAGGTCCCTGATAGCAAAACGAGGTAATGAAATGGGATATTTTGATATGTTCTTCACAAACACAAGACAAGTTTGAGTCTCTCCTGGCTGTGTTGTTGTAATGCAGAATTTCACCATAGGGGGCGATAGACATTGCAAATAATTGGTTCCTTCTTGCAGCACATTAGGATCATTCCATAGATTTATGATTGAACATTTAATTTGTTTTTTCATCTTTATTGTCTATATTGTTATTGACTAGGCTAAGTTAAAGCTATTTTTTACAGGACATGGCTGAGATCTGCCACAACGGCTGGACCGACGCGCTACGCTTCCTACAAGACAACAGTCAGGGCAAAGTCACACAATCTTATTGTTAATTTAAAAAAAAACAAACAAACAAAAAAGATAAATCGTGATCTGAAAATTCCCTGCACAGATCTTATAGATTGTGAACCTCCCCCAAGGAGTTTGGAGGCCCTTTCCCCCAAACCAGCCTGTTGTGATCTAGTTGAGGTGCCAGTGGAAGCCGCAGGGTCTAGCGAGGAGCACTGGTGGCTCAACCCATCCGTCATAGAGAACCTCCCAGTTAACCTCAAAAAAGGTAACCAATAATTTACAAGGGCGACTCTAACATGTGGGCGCCACAAAGTTGCGTCCAACCGTGTTTATGTTCCGTGGAGTGACTTAAAAATATTTGTTACGTCCAGGGTACCTCTTGAGATTTGTCGAGATGGCATCGTTAATTACGAATAGCGTTCTGGTTGACTCTTACTTGGTGGCTCCGCAATGTTGTGTGCGTCCATGTTTAGTTCCCAGAGAGCTACGTAAGCTATTTATTCGGGCTTATTTTCCTCTGATATTTATTACACGGAGATGCCATCTTACAGTGATCAGCGTTACAAAATTAAACTGACGTATGGTCGCTCCGCAATGTTCTGTCCTTCCAGTTAATATTAGACCTTACATGTGTCAGTGTTGTGCGTGGCGTGCAGACAGGCGCACCCTGGTGGCGGTTTCCTGTCTCACATGTCTGAGCTGTTTCCACTCAAGGTGTCCTCCTCCTTCCTGCGGTTCCCTAGCACAAAGTCCTTCGGGCCGGCCTTCTCACTAGCGCAAAGGTGACTGAGTGTTTATGTTTTATTGTTAAAGCAAGATGGCCATTGATTTTTGAATCAAATCCAGTTAAAGCCCCAGGTCGACAAAAAAAAAAAAAAAAGAGCAAGGGGTTAGTGTTCTGGGACAGAGCAAAATCATCCTGATTTTGAAGGGTTATACCAAGAATCCAATGTTGCAGAATGGCACACTGGCTGCCGGACCTGCGCCCGGACCTGAGCTGGCTCTACAGGGCGGCGGGAGGCTTCCAAAAGAATCTCTACGACAAGGAGGATAACGAAGATGAGGAAGAGGATGAATGGTATAGTGAAAGATGATATATGCTGAAGACTACGGATATATTAAATATTATAATTGTGTGTTGCAGGGTGGGATCAAGATTGCAAAGGTGCTCCAGCCTGCCATCGGACCTGAACCTGTGGAGTGACCAGGACGAGACTACACTCCCGTCCATCCTGTCGTCCAATGAATTGGATGCATACGTGCCCCTAACTCCGCCCCCTACTCCTACCTTGAAGCCGGAGTTTAGAGACGTGACATCATAATGTCTGAGAAAGTTATTATCATTTAATAAAGCTGCTTCTACAATGGAAGTTGGTAGGAATCTGATTTCTCGTGATGGTCATTTCAGCATCAATGTACTACAATAATTGACTTAATTAGGTATTATTACTCTATTATAAGACTGTAAAAAGGGTGGCACGGTGGATAAGCTGGTAAAGCATTGGCCTCACAGTTCTGAGGACCCGGGTTCAAGCCCGGCCCCGCCTGTGTGGAGTTTGCATGTTCTCCCTGTGCCTGCGTGGGTTTTCTCCAGGCACTCCGGTTTCCTCCCACGTTCCCGAAAACACGCAACACGAATTGGACACTCTAAATTGCCCCGAGGTGTGATTGGGAGTGCCACCGTCTCTATGTGCCCTGCGATTGGCTGGGAACCTGCTCAGGGTGTACCCCACCTCCTAACCGTTGACAGCTGGGATAGGCTCCAGCACTCCCTGTGACCCTTGTGAGGATAAGAGGCAAAGAAAATGGATGGAAGACTGTAAAAAAAAAAGCCTTATAAATTTGACACACAACAGAGTTCCTCCCCAACATACAGAGCTTGTCTTTTAGTTGTTTTTAGTTATCACTTCAACATACAGTACTTCCTTGACACCGATTCCTATTTTGGCACAAAAAACATGAATGGATAATTTTCCCATGACGTCATGCCCCACCATTTGAGACACAAAGCTTTGTCCCAATTGAGTATTTGAACCACTGGTAACAAACTTGGACAAATACTGATCACATAATCCAAAACTAGATTTGTTAGGTTTTCAGTGACGAGCTGGATGAGGATAGGAAAACATGACAGTATTCAGGTGAATTTGTGAACAGTGAAGTGTGTGGGTTCTCTCCGGGTACTCCAGTTTCCTCCCACATCCCAAAAAAATGCAACATTAGTTGGACACTCTAAATTGCCCCTAGGTGTGATTGTGAGTGCAGCTGTTGTCTCTCTCCATGTGCCCCGCGATTGGCTGGCAACCAGTTCATGGTGTACCCCGCCTCCTGCCTGATGACAGCTTGCATAGTCTACAGCAATCCCGTGACCCTCGTGAGGATAAGCAGCTCAGAAAATGAATGGTCATGTATTAACGTATCAGTTAATTAATTACACTGTGAATTATAATCTTTGGTAATTGTATTTACAATATATGTATCGCTTTATAGTGTATATATTTTGAAATATTAAGCAGATTATTTAATGGCATTTGTATTTCCATAGTTAAATAATTGTCTTACTTTGATACATTAAACGTGCATTTTTTAATCATTACAAAGTATTGATACAATCCACTACAGTTATGTATACACACATACATAAAAAGTTACTTTTAAATGTATTAAAACAAGACTAAAAGTATCATACACAAAATGTCAAATGTCATCGAAAATGTCATAAGTGCAGCAATATTGTTTGAGATTTTATATGGCTTTCAATTTTTTTACTTGTTGCATAGCTTTTTAGACATATACCTTTACCTTGATAATTTTACACTAACTAAAATATACATTGTTACACACCCAATTAAAAAAATGAATTTACTGAGTGAGGCAACAATTTTTTACTGTACACATCTAATGATTACAAATTTGAAATGTATTATTTTACTTAAATCCTGCGGCGGAACCACATGAAGAGTTTTTATGAATCCCACCCCTCCTTCTCTGTGTTATGAAAACAGCGGTGTTGTAAGCTGATCTTGTTCGTTATGCAACACCGCCGTGCGTAGCGTGTTTGTGTGAGTGTGTAGTACGAGATTGAAAGAGTTTGCCCGGGTGTTCTGGGAATGTTCCCCCGGCGCGAAGAGTGGAATATTTCCTTTGCGGGATGCGGTTTCCGAAGCGTTTACTACCTGGGAGCAGCGGCGTGCATCCTGGAGCGAGCGCCGCGCTTGGTGTATGGAGCCTCCAAGATCTGCGGCGCGTCTTCGGGATGCCTGGTGGCCGCGGCGTTGACTGTGGGACTCCCCATCGGTGGGAAACGCCTCTGATCCTGTCCTAACCAAAAATATGCTCTTAAACTCTAACCCTACCCTTTCTACAAAATGTAACTCTAATCCCTAACCTCTACTCTTGCTGTAACGCTACCTTCCCTAACCTTTTACTTTAGCCCTGACCCTAATCCTAACTCCCTTAATTTTTTAGCCCTTACGCTAATTTCTCTGATCCCTAACCCTAAATCACTACACCACAGTAAACCACCCAGAACCCGCCACACATCAAGTGACATGGCAGAATCCAGCTAAACTGTGGTGCAATGGTGATTGAGGTATGTGTAATTCATAATTCCATTTATAGATATCAACAATATCAGATAATCAAAATTTTACCTAAAGGGGAATTCCGGTGGTTTGCATTAAGTGCGCTGCTATTTTTGCGAGTTACATGACCTGCGTGCGCGAATGTGACGTGTTACGTGCCGTTCCAAACGTTCGATTACATGGGACACCATGATGCCCAAGGCTGATTTCTTGGATTTATCCTCATTTGATGAAGAAATAGCAGTATCGGTTGATCGGGAAGACAGAGGAATACTTCCATACAGATTTCAAACTGTGACATGTAAATAATGCCGTCGAGCGGCGGACCCATGAGCTCACTCCCCTGCTCAGCGGCGGTGACACCCCGGTGAGCTCACGGCTCCACTGCTCGGCAGAGCGAGCACCCCGCCGAGCCCCAGAGCTCGCACCGCCGAATGGTGGAGCAAGCTCGTCAGACTGCGCGTCATTCCACCCGAAGAACCATCTGAATATTCAACATCATTTACAGCCACAGGTTCAAATCTGACTTTTTTCTGAATCTTTCTGACTTGCGAAAATGGCGGCGCCCCTGAAAATTCGCAATTGTCGATAAAAATCTTGTCAAAACACTTTTTAATGAGAGAGGATTTAACATCACATTGTCAAGATAGAGTACATATTACATGACCTATTGGATACATTCTTAATGCAAACCACCGCAATTCCCCTTTAAGATATCTGAAAATGGACATGTCTGTCTTGAACTGAGTTGAATTAATGATATCTGGAACTAAAATGATGACTCATCAGAATCAAATTGTGGTTATCTCATACTGGTGTTACAGATATCTACGGTTCTTTTATAGCTGTCTGTAATTTACATAACATATATGTACAACTAAATTGTAGATAAAAAGTCACGTTCAAAGATATTGGAATGGGAAGGTGAATTATTACTATTATTGTTGTATACTGAAAGCATTTGAGTTTCAGATCAGAAGATGAATATGAGAGAAAAGTTCCGACTTCCAGCTTTTATATCTATACAGTGAAAACACCGGTAATAAAGTGATGTATTTCACAGTTTTTGAGATGCGTCAATTGCCTGATGTGCAAGTGTGAGTCATCGATTGTAATATGTACGTGAGTCTTCAGTTTAGTCCCACTATACCCCTACATCCAACCTTAACCCCTAACTTTTACTCCATTAACCCTGAGTTTGACTCTTACTCTTTTGTGTCCTTTCTCTGCTCTTCAGAGTTGACCTTTTGTTTTCCAGTGTTCAGTACCGACTGTGGTCAGATATGTGTAGTAGTAACGATATAAGTAACTGAACTCAAGTTCACAGAGTCAAACGAGTTCGCCGGGTTCACCAACACGCTCATACAAAGTTCATCACAATAGGGAAGAGATTCCTCTTTCACTCAGTGTGTGACGTTGAAGACGGACAGCGCAAAAAATAATACATTCCGACATTATCCATAAGGTGGATCTTGTGTTTCAAAACATCTTCAGAAGATTTGTTTGCGGACTTGTTGGCGGCGGCCAAAGAGGCCAGAAAACATTGCCTGAGCGTCTTCCACCCGACCTTCAGCCTCCTGCGAACGCTGCGCGACTCCCTCCGAGAGAAACTTCCGGAAGATGCCCACAGGCGTGCCTCAGGGAGGCTGTGCGTGTCGCTCACCAGGATGAGCGACGGGAGCAATGTTCTGGTGTCTCACTTTGACAGTAGGGAGGAGCTTATACAGGTGGGCCACTCACTCCTGTTTGACTCACATTCCGTCGTTCGAGTCACATTTTTATTTTTCGTCCATTTTTGTCTCCCTCATTGACTTACATTTTGTCTCCTTGTGTGACTCAAGAGTTTGATTCAATTAGCCCCATTTTTGACTCATTCTGTCAGTATTTGATTTGCATATTTGGATCACATATTTTTATATTTGACTTACATTATTGTCTCTTTTTTGCCTCTATGATTGACAGAAATAAGATTATTTGTAGCTCCGTGTTTGAGTTACTGTATAGCCGGGGTGTCAAACTCATTTTTCTCGCGAGCCGCATTGTTGTTCCAGTTTCCCTCAGAGGGCCGTTATGACTGTGGAACAAAAATATTTAATCATCTCATCAAATTTACAAACTAGTTTTGGAATCAGAAATCAAGATTAATGTGTTTTTCAACTACTCACATTTGACAACACAAAAATGCTTGGAATATCTCAACTTTATCATTTATGATATATCCATCCATTTTCTTTGCCGCTTATGCTCACCAGCGTCGCGGGGAGTGCTGGAGCCTATCCCAACTGTCAACGGGCAGGAGGCGGGGTACACCCTGGACTGGTTGCCAGCGAATTGCAGGGCACATACAGACGAACAACCATTCGCACTCACAATCACACCTAGGGGCAATTTAGAGTGTCCAATTAATGTTGCATCTTTTTGGGATGTGGGAGAAAGCCAGAGTGCCCGGAGAAAACCCACGCAGACACGGGGGGAACATGCAAACTCCACACAGGTGGGTCCGGGATTGAACCTGTGACCTCAGAACTGTGAGGCCAACGCTTTACCAGCTTATCCACCGTGCCGGCCAATTGTCAGACATCATAAATGATAATATTGAGATATTATAAGCATTTTTTGTGGAACCAAACAGGAACAAAACCCCTGACCCTTGATTTCTGTTTCCAAAACTAATTCACAAGTTTGATGTGTAAGTATGATGAGGCGATTACGGGTTTCTATGGTTTCCCAGTCACAACGGCCCTCGTTGGGTAACCGTAATGACAATACGGACCGTGCAAAAAATGAGTCTGACACCCCTGGTTTACAGACATTACCGTGTCCATGTTTGACTCTCATTCTCCTGTCCATGTACGTAGGTGCTAATGTGCAGCTGCTTCTTTCCCGTCTACTGCGGCTTCTTCCCGCCCTCCTACCGCGGACAGGTGGGCCGAACACCCCCCCAAAAGGCAAAATCGAACCATCATGACTTCCATGTCGATATCCCTAAAGTAGCAATCGGTATGTGTGTTAAGTTTTACATTGATGGGGCCCTGAGCAACAACATGCCGCTGCTGGAACTTCCTAACACCATCACGGTGGCGCCGTTCTGCAGCGAGAGCGACATTAGCCCCAAAGACGGCGCATGGGCTACCATCTCCGTGCACTGCTGTAATCTCAGCATCCAGGTGACTGCGGGAAACGTGCGACGCATCTACACCTCCTTCCTGCCTCCCGCCCCAGAGGTATTTCTTTGACTAAAGCAGTTTCCCAACCTTCATTGATATATGTGACATGAGTAAAATCTCCTATCACACCATCAAATACAATATCACTAAAGTATTACTAATAAAATACACACGTTAACTACCTGTACAATATATACACCGACACTTGTCATACATTAATAATTTGTGGACAAAATAACAGGTAAATTTGCATGACTTCCTGACTCACGCGAAACAGGTCCACATTTAACTCACATTAGTGTCCATGTTTGACTCACATTGTGCTGAAGTTTAACTCCATGTTCGACTCATAGGAACTGGCTGAGATATTCCACAGTGGCTACAAGGATGCTCTTCACTTCCTGAGACAAGAGGGTAAAAGTTTAATATTACGAAACTTCCTTGTGAAAAATGTTTTCTGTAAATAAACCTATGCATTCCAGAACTACTCGGAAGATCTTCGGACGAGGTGGAAGTTTCAATGGCAGCCTTTGGGGGACAACACTTGGGGTTGGAGCATAAACATCCACAAAGCCTCCCGCTCAAAGTTAAGAAATGTAAAGGCATCCAATATACTGTACGCAAATATAAAAATACACTGTAAAGACGAATTAACATATCTCAGTTCAAATCAAAAATAGTATCGAAATTACCGAGACAAAAAAAGGCCATTAAACTTACTGCACAGGCTATGTTTTAAGTCACATTAGAATACTGAGGACTGTTATAAAAGGGGAAAAAAATAACTTTATTATTCTGTGCATTCATGTGTGTGTGTGTAGCACTGTGTGTGGCGTGTAGGAATGCAGGCGATATCCCAAGAAGCCAGAGCTCAAGTCCATTCGAAGGATTTTACTCCATGCTGACTCCACTGGTGTTGACGCTAGAGCTGATCTTGTTCCTTTTAAAGAGGTAGTGTGATTACATTGAAAAAATGAATGGCGACAAGTAAACAGGGAAAAACAGTATCATTTCAGCAACAAGGCACACATTTTATGTTCCGCGCGCTTCTATCATTTGAGATATTTTGTAACCATGGTTTTGATTGGCAGCCTGCTGAAAATGACCAACAAGCAGCAAAGACAAAGTGGTTGCCATGACAACAACAGCAGGTTTGTGTGCGCGTTTACGTACAATTTTAAAGGTGCTTTGGAGGTTTTTTGTGCTGAATTAAATCAATGTAAAGGCATTTGAATAACTCGAATGTAAATGCATTAATTAAAAAAAAAGTGTAAATTTTTACTTATTTAATGAACGGCCTTTTTAGTTATTTTTTTTTACTTATTTTGATTTGACAATTTATTTCATGACATTTGTGTTAATAGCCTCTGTATAGTTAATTTATTGAAATTCCTATATTTTATGATATCTGTATTTGATGCTTTTTTATTTTATTTTATTAAACTCTAATTGCCTTTATATTTATTTAAATTTGAGTAAAATCAACTTTCCAGTACCTGTTATTTTGAAACCTGAATTTTTATTTCATTTTATTTTTTTTGGTTTTCTAGTGTGTCTGCAAAGAAGAAACACAGCAGATTGGACTTGTACTCTGAAAAAAGATACTGACTTTTTTTTTTTTTTTCAATTTATTTAAAGCCGCTGGGGACTACACATATGTACAGGTATATGCTTTTTGTATTCATCATCCCACAAGAGGATCATGTAATGTACGCTAAAGACACTTTTTTTCATTATAATAAGCATACCTGAGTGGGAGAATAAAAAAAAAGTGCAATGATGTATAAAAAGCACCATCAGAACATTTTTAATGGACGAAACATCATTTTCAGAAACAGATTCTACAAAAAAAAACTGATTAAAGGATGCTGAGGTAATTTTCAATGATGACGTCACCCCTTTGATCAAAACAGTAGAGTAATGCTCAGTTGTTTACTGCATAAGCGTGCAGTGCAAATGTAAACACGGTTAAAAATGGGGAGAGCAAAGTAGACAAAATTACTGTATTAATTTGGTACACACCTCTCAATTAATGGGTCAGAGCATGTCTCATTACTTTTGTCCACTCATTCAAAGAACAAACGTGTTGAGACAAAACATTTTCTGAACTAAGAGATGTGACCCAATACTCGATTTCACCGAGTACTGCTGGGAGTTGGAATGTCAACGGTAAAAGCAAAAAAAAAAAAAAAAAAAAAAAAAACTGGACTGGACGGCTCATTGGCCACCAACACTGAAGTCGCCATCCACCATCTTGATACTCCCAAAACAACCATGCCGACCTGTGTAGCGTTAATCGCCAGTTTCGTGGCTGTGAGAAAACATTCCACAGGTAAGTTAGAAAGATTTACTTTAACACTGTTAAAATTTGTTTGTAAAGGTTTTTTATGTTTTTATTTTCTGATGAGCTTACTTCACTTGAACAAAGTTTTGTTTACGGTTGTTGTTGTTGTTCACTGTTCATTCTCTGCTTTGCCTTTATAAGCCGACGGTTTTTCGCGAAAAAGCGATGTCAATATTTTCCCCAAACTTCATCAGTGGATAAGCAAACACATTTTCTGTGAAATTTTTGATGAATTTCATAATACAGAACTCTGCAAATTGAATTTGATTTTCAAATGCGCGTCTGAAATAGGATGTCGCAGAGACAACAAATGAACAATGCGTTTAGGATGTATTTTCCCATTGCGAGTTCTTATTTCCAAAAACATATCTGACTTAAAATTTAATGTTTTTATGACAATTTTTTTTTTTTGCTATGTTATGATGATAGTGCTTCACAGTGTATTTTGGGAAAAGTTAACATGTCATGGAAATCGGGCCTTAGGTAATATGCAAGGTTTCTAGGTAGTAACGGTGTTCTATGTCTTTCCTTTGCACTTAGCCTTTTTTGGCTTACCAAGTCGAATTAAAAATCTTTCATGGTACCAGAACTGAAAAAATGTCAAGCTCACACGACCAGTTTTAATTCTACATGGCAAACTTTGAGGAAAAAAACCCATCATAATTCAACCTGTAAACCATGTCCTCCGCACGTTTTGGGAGTACCAAGATGCCGGCCAGTGGCTTCAACCAATCGACATAACACACATACATTGATGTGTATGCACTATCCAGTCTTTTTTTCTTTTCTTTTAGATCAGTGGGTAAAAGAAACAATGCTAGCTGAGATAGCATTTCCCATCCATATCCTGCTCCACTTTCTGCTATTATGATGCCCACAGCTGGTTCGAAATGCCAAGTACAAACCCCATTTTCCCCAAAGGACAGCTGAAAAAAAATAAAATGTACGTAATTGTCCCTCCATTTCACGTGTGTGTAAAATGGCTCCCCTTGAGGTCATTAAAACACAAACTAAAATTTAAAACCAGTGCAGAAAAAATATCCTGCAACATGTCTACAAAGTCTATCTAGGCATTTATATTCCACTAAGGAAGTAAAGTTTTTAAAAAAATCTGTAACAATTGGTTGTCATACGGCAGAGGCCTGGCAAGCTCCTCGGCCATCTTCTTCTTCTCTCCCGCATGTGTCCGGAATCTGATCGGCACTCAACTGCGTCATCCGCTCTCCATCTGGGAGTTGGGAACTCTTCGACGCGCTCGCATCCTGTCCTCCATCTTCTGCTGGAATGAGCGAAAGATTGTCATGATTATATTTCTTTCTCACATTCAGGCAGGAGCTGCTGGCGGCCACAGCTCACGCCCGGATGCTGACATGCCACCCAACCGGACCTGCCTCTTAAAAGCAAATGCATGTATATGGACACTTTAATACATTTAGTATTTATGCTTGCAATTTTGTTTTGTCGGAATCCCTGTACAGTGTTCCAGTTGTTCACTGGACATGTTTATGTGTAACTCACAGCTTGCAAATCAATATCTTCAGAAATTATTCAGCCCACCCACACCAAAAATAGTAAAAACAAAGAGGGTGAGGGTGGGGGGGTCTTTGCCATGGCCAACAAAATATACCATCCGTAAATTACCATATCAGGAACTACATTACATGAAATAATTGGTGGAAAAAAAAATATATATTTTAAAATATAAAAAAGTATTTGTGAGGACAGTGCCAGAATGAGTGGTTGTCCATGTTTATATGTGCCCTGCAACTGACTGGCGACCAGTTCAGGAAAGTCCGCCTTTCCCCTGAAATCAGCTGGGATAGGCTTCACTGCCAGGATAAGCGATGATGAGAATGGATGGATGTGGGTTCAACTTTTTTTTTTTTTTTTAACTTATGATGATCCAGGCATCCATTTTCCACAGCACTTATGTCAAAGTGACAGGTGAACTGAGGCCTACCCCAAAGGACTTTGGGCGTGAAGTGGGGTACACCCTTGACTGGTCCCCAGCCAATTGCAGCTCTTAAGATTATGATTTCTTTAGTGTAGCACTTTGACTAATATGTGGACCTCATTAAAAATGGACAACAGTAATTTTTTTAAATATTGAATTGTAATGTACAATTTACATCATAAGTACATCTTGTGTGTTTTTAAATTTATTATGCACATAAGCCACTAAATTTGGGCCTCCAGACAAGAAGGGGGAGCCTACCGGCACTGTTTTCCTGGCTTGGCGAGAATGCACAGTGTCCGTTGGCCTGACTCTGGCCTCCCTCGGCCGGCGGCACGCCGTAAGCGCCACCGTAGGCGTCCTCGTAACCGGGATCGTACTGCTCCTCCTTGATGGCCACCCTCTTAGCGTCCTCTGCGGAGACGGATGCTCATATAAACACAACGTGGCAATGTACAAAATGGCTTGGTTCCCGATTTGCGTACCCTTGGCCAGTTGCAGGTCGAACGAATAATTGATCTCCTCGATCTCCCTTGCCCGCTGGATGCCGCGCAGGCTGTCCCTCAGCTCCCTCAGCTTGATGTAGAAGTGCACTTTGTCCTGAGCGCGAGGAAACTGAGCACAGCGGGCGCTGGAGGATGGCATCAGGTACAGAGCCTGACGACGGCAAACGAAAAAGACTTCCCTTTAAAATGAGGAAAGATTCCATTCATCCATCTTCTATAGCGCTCGTGAACGTAACGTCACCATTTTCACGGCACCATAATACCGGTCAAACAGAACTGCCCGACATTGTGGGAGACATTGAAGCGGGGGAGAATATTTACAATACCCGAGACCTGTTGTGCTGTTGGTTGTCACAACAGACAAGACAGATATTTAAAGAGACCATTCTATGAAATACCAGCTAAAAAGACGTGAAAATATGGATGGATTTCGGCAATTAAACATGATGGATGGTGCACAACCAAAATACGCACATGCCTGTGTAGCCATCGCTTCATTTCAGGTAGGAATTATTCTTCTCAATCTCAAATGACCAAGAAGTATTTATAATGCCAAGATGGCACTTTTACATCATTTACGGAAGTTAAGTGTGGCCGCTATCGCTTGCTTGTACGTTCCATGGAAACGACTCCGTCGTCTCTCCCCCCCCCACCCAATCAGAGTTAATGCGAGTTTGTGTAAAACCAGGGGTCATTTATTTAAATATTGGTATTTGTATTGAATACTAGCTGAGAAGATTGATGGATTCCGGCAAAGGTTGACGTGTCGCCAAACACACTTTCCGCGTTCACGACCCGAAAACCCGTTGTCTTTTTTTCCCAATCATAGTTTGGTATTGATTACTAACTGAAAAGATCGATGGATTCCGGCAAAGGTTAACGTGTGGCCGAATGCTTTCACGAGCCGTCAAAACCGTCACTATGTGGGATTTACTCCTGATGAGAACAGATCCAGCAATGAAGTATTCGCATGCGTCCAGACATTTTTCTACACTTTCAAACTCTTGCGTGTAAACCTCGACGACTTACTCACCAGATCCATGTGTATATCCAGTTGTCCAAGACAAGCGGAAGTGAATTAACAGTCCCAATTTCTTATCGGCAAAAACAACGACTTCAGCATTAAATACGGGTCCTCTATGCTGAGCTTATCTAATATTTCCACGTACGTTCGGTTATTTTCACCTTCTAAATGTCTAACGCTATCGTACAAGACTCTGGGCGTCGTGCTATAAGACATATTTTCGTGTCGTCTCCAACCGACTTAACATTGAACAATGCTTTGCTAGACCGGCAATATGGCGAGGTAAAAAAAAGTCACATGATTTTATGATGTAGGTACATGAGCTCTATACTGATTTTCCTGATTAGAGCCACAGTTGTGCTAAAGCCAATCTCAGCGGATTTTGTGCACGAGGTGTTGTACATTCTGGAATGGTTACCAGCCAATCAGAGGAACAGTAATCCTTACATTCAGATTAAGGATAAATTAAGAGTCTTTAAAAAAAAAAAAAAAAAAAAAAAAAAACAAGATTCATATTTCTGGAAAGCATGGTGTGGGGTGTATTAAGACAGATTCTCTATATCAATCAATCTTTTCTATTCTTGTAAAAGGTGTATTCAAGTAAAAATTTCATTCCATACTTTTTAAACTACTTTAAAAGTCTTGAAAATCCTGACTTTGCCATGCAGTGTTAAAGAGGCCCACTACATAGCTCTTGCATTGCACCTGACCGTTACAATGATGAGAGGAAGGATGTTTACTCACCACCTCACAGTCTGGGATCTTGTGCGGCTGCAAACCAAATTCTAGCGTCTTTGGTTTTTTACCAAATAGTTCTCGACAGAACATTTCATATATGCCTGGAAGAAAGAGAGAAAAACATGACCTGAACAGTTGTACGCTGGAGCTGTGATGTGTGCTGTGACAGTTTTCGTCATTTAAAATATGTGCTCTGGCTCAATAAAGATTGAAAACGCAGGTATGACAAATGATACTAAGACTTACATTTTCCATTAAACACAGCAATGAGAGGTTTATACTTCATCAGTTTCTCCACCAGAATTTTACCCCCTTCGCGCAGTTCTTTGCTGTGGAAACATACACCAAGAGGGTCCGACATAGTTTTTGTTGTTTGTTTTTTTTTGTCTATCAAACATCAACACAAAAAAGTTTAACCTACCTTGACAGGTCTTTACTGCCCGGCGTTGCCCTGGCAACCATGTTGGTGAAACCCATTTTGTACTTGCCAGGCAAAGTTGTGTCATGCATGTGGTTGAGCTGTTCTTCGGTGAATCCCGACAGAAAGAGGCACTTCCCTAGAGATAGAGAGACAAAGAAGGAAAAAAAAACCTCAAGTCAACAGCTGTTTAGCCCTTTTCACACAGCCAGATCTTTCTCTGGGTATTCTTGAGTCCGAGGTCATGTAAAATCACAGACTTGTGCATTTCTCACTATCTCACTGTGTCAAAAGTGAAAAATGGCATTTTCAATTGTCCTGTAATATTTGTTAGTTCTTTAAAATTGCTGAATGTGAATTATTCTCTTTTTAGAAGTTAAGAGCTTGTTTAACATTGTCATGACTGATTTAAAAAACCAATGCAGCCCTTTGACTACCTCTGAAATAGAGACCAAAGGTAAGTTTAAATGTGTCTATTTTTCAACTATGAAAGATCTAACTGATTTGACATAGTCCTACTTACAAAAATGATTTCCAGGACCGGGAAACCATCGTCCAATGTAAGCAGCCATCAGTCCCGGATTGATACCAATCTGTAAGAAAAAAATGAGATTATACAAATGATCTGCCATTTGGAGTTTAAAGCAATCTTGACGAGGTCCGCTCACAATGACGTAGTCCAGATTGTAGTCCAGCAAGTCCGGCAGGGTCTTCTTCATCACTTCTTCCTCTGACATGCCCTTGAAACGATCCACTTTCCTCTTCACCTTCTTGAAGCTCTCATCGATCTTCTCTTGCTTGCCGTCAGTCGCCTGGCCCTCAGCGCCCTTCTTGGGCTTCGGGCCCGGTTTGGCCTTGGGGGCTTTGGGTTCCTTTGGGGGCTTGGGTTCCTTTGGGGGCTTGGGTTCCTTGGGGGCTTGGGGGCCTTCGGGGGCTTGGGGGCCTTCGGGACTTTGGGGGCTTTTGGAGGCTTGGGTTCCTTGGGCTGAGGTGGTCGGCCTCGTTTTTTGGGTGGGGCTGCATGGAGGATTCAACATTGATGCAGAGTTGATTAACAGGTAAAATGTATGATTAATGTGGTAATTTCATATTATAGCACACTAGCTTGTCAGCTAATTGTTGTAGTTGGGCCTGGGTAATTTGTAAAAAAAAAAAAAAAATGTATGCATGTTTTTTCCCCTTTCACTTAAAGAGCAAAAGACAATAAATAACTAAACCAAACCCCCCTGCCAATCTGGGATTTTTTAAATTCAATTTAAAAGAGGCACCCCTGAGTCAGCAGCCAGTTACAATAGTTCTGCTCATATTTTCCTACATTTGGACCTTTTCACCGCTTTTTGACATTTAGTATTTGCTTCATGCCACTTGAAGCGGTTTTGATACTTACAGCGTTTTATCCGTAACATTTTGGGGCAGATAGTATCATAACATTGTTGGTGAGTGCGCCTGTGAATCAGCAGACCGCCACAACAGCTATTTAACTTTCTCCTTTAGTTACACTTCCCACACTTTGTTCTTTTTGCATTGCAGTCGTTCAGCCTTTTGGATTTTTTTTTTAAAGTTGAGAACATCAACTCTATGAGAGTTTCTTTTTGCCCGCGAAGAGCTTGGACAGACAAACTGGTGAAGAAGTGTTAGAAAAGTGAAGTTGAAGTTGTTTACCTTCGAACTCCAGCTGCTGCAGCCAAAGTGAGATTACAATTTCCGCGGCCATTAAACAGGTTTCAGCACACACCTGCCCCCATTTGAAGTTTCTCCCAAGTTTACCCTAAATAAAGTTCAGATGTTTTCATACTATTGACTCCCAATAAACGAGTTTGAACATGACTGCTTAATTGCAAACAGTCACACTGCCAGTTGTAAGAGGGTGTGCACACTTGTGCAACTATATAATCTCGGTTGTTTATTTGTATTTTCCCTCTTGAAATCTTTTTTCCCCCTACTCAATTGAATTAAACAAGTTATACGCCACGTTAATGGTGGAAAATGTTCTGAATTATTTATCATGGTGTCATTGTTTATGTCACCAAAACCTGGCATTCAAAAGCGGCATGTAGACTTCAAATCCACCGTACGTTTTGTCAGATTAGCAGGCTCTTGCTGCTCCATTATGGGCTGAGGGCGAACGATATGCGGTGTAGCTGCTGCTGGTCCCTCTGTATGCGATTCTGGGTAGTGCGGCGGATGGTTGTAGGCTGAATATTGGGCTTGGAGGGCTTGGAATTGCTGAGCTGACTGAATCCTGTGATACAAAAATTGAGAAATGGGGAAGAAAGAATAAAATGAAATTGTTCCCCTTGACACTCCCAAAGCAAAACACCTTCAAAACAATACACATAACTTGAAATCATAACATGAACAGACTGGATTTCATGTAAAAAAAAAAAAAAAGTTCAAGACACTTGATGTTTATCTATTTGGCCCAAATTGAGGCAACTCACCATTTTTGCAGATATTCCGCAGAGGCAACAGGCAGGGATCCGTTCATCTTATTGTCCATCTTGGGCGTGCTTTAACTTTATTCAATAAATAAACCAACATGCACAGTGAGGGACAAAATGAGAGTGGCACATGCAAGAAATGGATGATGTGGCAGCAAAATTCGTACAAAAACAACAGATGATAAATTCAATACACGGTGAAACAAATTGTCCAAACGGCCATCTGTATGACGCTCAGTCACTTTTCTTGCAGTCCAAAATATAATTTGCAGAGATATTTATATTCCAAACATAACGAATAATTTAGAAAGTCAATAATATTGAACTGCTCTGATATTTTTATTTTATTTGAAATGGAACCATTTTTTATCCAGGCAGAGAATGCAATGTCATACTGGCTGGAGACAGTAGAGTAAAACAAAACAAAACAAAACAAAACAAAAGCAATACAAACACTTACACAACACACTGTACAACAATATAGATAGAATAATGAATTGACAGGACAGGGAATAAAACTAAAGCATAAGCAGGAAAAACTAATTTTAGAATCTGTAAGACTTTATCTTTCGTTGTGTGAGGTGAAACTGTAATAGTTTGAGATACAATCCAGTCTGGAAGGAAAACAATTTAAAACTACATAAATTGAAAAGGTTTTACGGGTTACCGGGTGGATACGAACCTGTGAGAGTCTTTGGGGGCTGAGAGGAGGGTTCGTTTATGTTTATTTGGTACTACTTGTCCGACTGAAGAGCTTTTATTAATATTTGCTTTGTATATGTCAATTTACCACGATGTATAAAATGCTAGATAGTCCCTTCATTCCGTTGTTGAGTCGAACCTTCTTTCCTCTACTTTTTCACCATGGAAAACTCCTATAAGACCTTTCGCTGTCTATGGTTGATTTCGTTTTGTTTTCATGTTGTATTCCGATCAAATCCAACACAATTGAACTGCTTGCCGCGCATCGACCGCATGTGAACCCTTGCTAAAAATTAAATACCCTCCTTTCTTCCACAGCTAAAAGCTAACATGTTTGACAGCAAACCAGTGTAAATCTCACTTTTTTTTAAAACAAACAAACGTCTAAACTACGTAATTTTTTACTGAGGTATCGAGTTGTGGAAATAAATAATACTTTTTTAAAAGACAACGGACTTGTTGAAATACCAGAACTACAGCTAATATTAGCCACCAGCTAGTAGCTAAGCTATCATGGATGAATGATCTCGCGTCGATGTTAAGCAAAACAAAAACAAAACAGCGCAAAGGTTGAGAGTCTTCACGACGAGACGTACCTAACCGAGGAGTGTTTCGAATGGGCGTCTTCCTCCGGGGAAATAACCGTATTTTCCTCACATATGCCGCTCTTCTACTGAGACCAATTGAGGACATACGAGGACAACAAAGAAGTGACAGCACAGTCCCGGTCAACTTTGACACAAGACGATTCCAAAGCGCAACATGCAGGGGATTTTGGAAAAAGAGGTAAAAATAAAACAATATAGGTGCTATTTTAATGAGTTTACGAGATTGAATATACACCATTAAACGTTTAAAGATTTATATAGTAGCCGTCTGGTCATACCATTGGTACACAAGATTAAATAAAAAAACCTAAACACACCCCTATTTGAGTAATTGGTTTGAACCACTCGGCTTTTAAAGCGAGAGGTTCTTTTTTCATTGGCCGAAAGTTTGTGACGTATCCACTGGGCTGTTGTGGAACCTCCTCAAAGTGATGAACTAATTCATTAAAAATATATAAAAAAAATATAATAATAAAAAAATATATATAAATATACTTTATATTCTGCTCCTGTGATTATGAATTGTAATTTTAGTGAAGAAAAAGCGTAGGTTTAGTTATTCCCATAACTGGACCACCACCCAAAGAGAAGTAAAACCAGTAACTTCTTTTTCTTTCGGCTTGTCCCGTTAGGGGTTGCCACAGCGTGTCATCTTTTTCCATCTAACCCTATCTCGTGCATCCTCCTCTCTCATACCCACTGTCCTCATGTCCATCCGTCAACCTTTTCTTTTGTCTTCCTCTCGCAACATAGTCACTCTCGCCTCAGAACATGTCCAAATTATCAAAGTCTCCTCTCTCTCATCTTGTCTCCAAAATATCCAACTTTGGCTGTCCCTCTAATAAGTTCATTTCTAATCCTATCCAACCTGCTCACTCCGAGCGAGAACCTCAACATCTTCATTTCTGCAACCGGCCTCACCACTGTTTTATAAACTTTGCCCTTCAGTACAGTTTCACAGAATAGTAATAACCCAAGTTTGAAACGTTTAAAATCCACCTGAACAAATGTTTTTACATTCACGTACATATTTTACAGTATACAATATAAGAAATTGGTCTTCATGATGAGTTTATCAGAAATCATAAAGTTGAATTACTGGTTTACACAGATCACATAAGAATCCATTATTTCAAAATACAGTACAAAAATAAGCAACTAAAGGAAAAAAAAGATACCAAATGCAATAAATAGTGAATAATATTACACCTAGTACAATACATGCACAGTGAGGGGTAGGCTCAAACAGTTGAGTGATTTTTTTTTTTTTTTTTGGAATCAGTAAAATCCTGCAGTAAACTGTATGATTCCTCTTGTGTGCCGGCACCAGTTTGCAATTGTCTGCAAAATATCCCTTCAGTAAAAGTTGCCTGGATTGCTTTGCCTCACATTTCCATGCTGACCGCTACAGCTTTCATACTCTGGGTCCATCTGCTCCTCTTTGATGGCGATCCTCTTTGCATCTTCTGCGCAACAAGATTCAGCATTTGACAAACGGGAAACTAAAAATACACATATGAACGGAAGAAATGGCACAGTTCCCAGCGTTTACCTTTAGCCTGCTGCAGGTCGAAGGAGTAGTCGGTCTCCAGCACGTCGCGGATGGGCGCCGCGCCTTTCATGTGGTCTCGCAGCTCCTTCAGCTTGATGTAGAAGTGCACTTTGTCCTGCGCTCGAGGGAACTGGGCACACCGCGGACTGGAAGACGGCATCAAGTAGCAAACCTATGGAGGAACCCCCCCCCCCCCAAAAAAACAAACAAACAAAAAAAAAAAACATTATGGCTTCTTCTTGATGACTGTTTTTCATTTGTAGATGTGATGTGTAACATACGGTTTCAGTGTCTGGGATTTTGTAGGGCTGCAAGCCAAAGTCCAGGTTCTTGGATTTCACACCAAAGATCTCCTTGCAGAAGATTTCATAAATACCTTACAGGACAAGAACTGTTTTAGTAAAATGTAATGCAGACAGAATATGGGGCATCGGCAGCTTCGAGGATCGAAATTTGAGACTTTTAGTGCATTTTAAGGTCATGTCCATTCATTTCAAGCCCTCTTAACCAACATTTGTGCAAAAGTATACTGAGCAAAGATATGGATATAAACCATTTGTTTTATCCATCCATCCATTTTCTTTGCTTGTAATGTCTCAACTTTATCATTCATGATATCTGACAATTGGAAATATTGGTCCAGATTTTTACAAGAATCATGGAAATTGACACTAGAATTGGCTTCACAGGCCACATAAAATCATGTGGTGGGCCAGATCTGGCCCCCGGGCCTTGAGTTTGACACCTGTGACCTAAACTATGCAGGTGTACCACAAGGCACAACGCCACAGATGTTGCAAGTTTTGAGGGAGCGTGCAATTGGTATGCTGATTGCTGGAATGTCCACAAGCGCTGTAGTTCATGAACTGAGTATTCATTTCACCACTGTTAGCCATCTCCAAAGATGTTTTTTTTTAATTGTACAAATTATTTGCAAAAACATAATACATTTTGTCTGTGGCAATTTTAAAACCTTTAAAAGTCACATTTAAAGGAGCAAGTGGGATTTTCGGGGATAATTATGGCCTTCCTTTTTTGACATTTAAAGCTTTTGTATTTTTTTTTTTTTTAAAGACACTGACAATAAGGAGGAAAACAACAAGCAGCGTTTCATCACTTGATGTACCTTTTCCGTTAAAAGCCGCTATTAGCGGCTTGTACTTTTGCAGCTTTTCGAGAAGCTGTCGCCCTCCTTCGCGGATCTCCTTACTGGGAAGAAAAACAAGAATCTTGATTGTATTTTCCCCTGACAAAAATGCATCAATGTACCGTAATTTCCGGCCTGTAAGCTGTGACTTTTTTTCCCCACACGCTTTCAACCCTGCGGTTTATGCAGCTAATTTGTGCATTTTTTTTCCTAACGGCCGCAAGGGGGCACTCCAGCATAAAAGGTAAGAGTGAGACACAGTCACCTGGAAAGGTCTTTGCTGCCGGGCGTGGTCCTCTCCACCATGTTGGTGAAGCCGATGCCGTATTTTTCCGGCAGGCTCTCGTCATGGGTGAAGTTCAGCTGCTGCTCGGTGAAACCAGACAGAAACAAACATTTCCCTGCGGACAAAGCAGGATACAATTCATAAGTATTCTACTCGGTTGGTGTCGTAAATATGTACTAAATATTTGAGGATTTTTGTGTGCTGCGACTGTCCAGTTTGTTGCTGTAAAACTACAACTTAGTCAATGCAGGACTAACAAACCCTTATTCAATTCTATCTAAAAGTTAGTCAGGAAAAAATATTGCATTCATATATTCATGCTATCATGTTTGCAAATTTTCTGTGAAAAATTCATATTGTTCAGTAAATGGACATTAAAAAGTATGCATCAGCAAATAATGCGGACACAGAAAATAAGATGTTTCAGAGAGGTGCAGTGCTAAAGGTCGAAAAAAAGTTACATATATTTCTTAGATTTAAAAAAAAAAAATTCAAATGAAAACATTCATAAAATGCAAAAATATGAAGGGTTAAAATAAAAAAAAAAAAGTACAACAAAATACAAAAAAAAAATTCCATCACAACATGTTTTAAAATGTTTTTCAAAAATATATGTTACACAATCCTCTAAAGTTAGCAAACCGTGGTAATAATTCATAAAAAGTCAACATACAGAAATGGTTTCCAGGGTTGGGGTAATGGTGTCCTTTGTAGGCCGACAATAGTCCCGGGTTAATTCCGATCTGAGGGAAAATATCAAGGGATTACCGCCGGAACCGACCCAAAAGGAAACCACACGCTCTGCAGACAGAAACCTGACGACCCGCCTTCTGAGAATTGTGCACTTTTCATGATTGAGGAATTCGTATACAGTATGCTCTTTATAACTCACGATCAAAATGTCAAGATTGTAGGTAATAACGTCAGGCAGCGTTTTGGCCATAACCTCAGCCACTGACATGCCGTTGAAGCGGTTCAGGGTCCTTTTGGCTTTCTTTGCCGCCGCCTCGCTCGCATCCTCCTCTTCCTCTTTCACCGATCCGCCTCCTCCTCCTCCTTCGCACTGATTCTTTGGCGGACGACCTCGTTTCTTCTTCGCCGGCGTCAACGCTGAGAAGAGATTAGTTTGAGGGGAAATTTCATAGAAAATGTATCTTTTTAATAGCTTGTATTCAGATAAGTTGGCTGTGTTAAGTTATTTTAAAGGGACGGTAGAATTTTTGAAGAAAAGTGTGAATGAGCTGTTTATATTTTTGTTGGAGCGTGACAACTAATTTACAGAACACAACCGCTGCACTGACTTTCTCTGTCTATTGGCTGGATTTAGGCTGGGTGAAGATCCAAAGCCATTTTCAAGCAACAGTCGTACTACACTAAAACACCATCATGTCAAAACCGGAATCTGAACATGATTGTTGAGTCAAGTTGTTGACGTGCCGGGAATGTGTGTGTTTTGTAATGTCTCAGCTGCATGCATCACATTCACAGATCTGCTACATCACCAGTTTCAACTCAGTTTCTTACTAAAATCTGTACCACTTGCAAATCACAGAAAAATGGTGAGCACTTTTTTTTTCTCAAACCTTTTTTTAAACAATAGTGAAACTATTTTAGAAAAGTGGACCCCTGCCATTCCGACAGGAAATAGCGTAAATCCGCTCCCCCCCCAATAAATAAATACCCATAAAAATCAACCACTTCAGGGTGTATCCCCCCTCCTGCCCGTTGACAGCTGGGATAGGCCCCAGCACTCCCCTCGGCCCTCGTGAGGATAAGCGGCAAAGAAAAAAAATAGATGAATGGATGGATACCTGTAAAAATACTAAAACAAAAGGCTTTGCATTTGCCCTGCACTGGGGGTGAAGCAATTGCTCATTTAGACAAGATAATCAATCAAATCCATCCATTTTCTTAGCCGCTTATCCTCACAAGGGTCACGGGGAGTGCTGGAGCCTATCCCAGCTGTCAACGGGTAAGAGGCGGGCTATACCATAAACTGTTTGCCAGCCAATCGCAGGGCACATCAAGACAAACAGCCGCACTCACAATCACACCTAGGGGCAATTTAGAGTGTCCAATTAATGTTGCATGTTTTTGGGATGTAGGAGGAAACCAGAGTGCCCCGAGAAAACCCACGCAGGCACGGGGAGAACATGCAAACGCCACACAGGCGGGGCTGGGATTGAACCCTGTGTGACGGTCTGAGCGCTACCGGTGATGAAAATCCTCCTTGTGATTAATGGACATGCGCGTATATTTTGTAAACTTCCGGCCAGTCTGAAACATCCCCATCCATGCGTCAACATGTGCCATTTGACTTGTCGCCGAGTGTTCGGGTTCACTGTGGACGTACGTATATGTGTATATCTTTTTAATCAACTTTTGTTTTAAGCTTCGGGTTAGGATATAACGTAAATTAGCTCCCTCTATGTAGAAGAAGGGGAACTATGATTTCCCAGTAAGCATCTACTATGTACCCAGAGTTCCCCTTTTAGTAACGCATGCGCAATAATCACAAGGGGACTTTTCAGCACGGGGAAGCGCTCAGACCGTCACACCAGGACCTCAGAACTGTGAGGCCAACGCTTTACCAGCTGAGCCACCGCACTACCATAATCCATCTATTATTTTTTTTTTTATTTTACCTTGAGGTGGAGTTGCAGGTGGAGGTTGGTGTTGAACATTGAGCTCCTCTTGCTGCGTTATATTTTGATACTGAGGCTGTTGTTGTACTGGATGTTGATAGTGAGGCTGTTCTTGTACTGTGTATTGTTGTTGTTGTTGCTGCTGCTGCTGCAGGTAAGATGGATGCTGACGTTGCTGTTCCTCCTGCTGCTGGTAGACGGGCTCCTGGTAATGGGAGTAGCTGTGGGAAAACTGCTCCTGGTGGAGCGGCAGCTCCCTGTGCACCGACAGCTCGGCCATGACGGGCTCGTCCCTGGGGCCTTCACTGTAGTGGTTGTGGTGGGACATCACGTGGTGCACCTCGGGGTGCTGCTGGCTCGACTGGTACCTGAGAACAAGAACAGAAAGAGGAAGAGGACACAAATCCGTTTGAGCATGTAGTGATATCCAGCTTCAAGTCGTATTAGTGGGCCCAAAGTGGCACTAGTAGAAGAGTACTAGTCAGACAACGTCGTTCAACTGGGACTTCCTAGACACACACTATAGAGTGTACTAGTTCATACACCTTCTGCTACCACAACACTCAAACGGGTTTCCATGGAAGAGTATAATATTACACAAGAGGACATGTTATATCTGGTGCTCAATGAAGACAAATACACAACATTTACATGTGCGCCTTAAACCAGGGGTGTCCAACGTACGGCCCGCGGGCCAGAACCAGCCTATTGAGAAAATTTTCAGCAAAGTGCAAAACTTGGAAAACACAGATGAATTAATTTTTCAATAAATGTAACAGTTGTTAATAATTTTGTCCACTGTAGGTCACACTGATTCCCACTTAAATGATCACTTGCCGCTTAAACTAAATTCTCAGATAAAGATGAACATGGGAAGGCTACGGGATGCAAAGATTTCGGAGCAAAGTAAGCCTACTAAATGAAAATGCTGTGCCATCTTTGCACTGTTAAGAATACAGTTTGGTGAAATACAGTATAGGGTGCTGAATATTGCAAAATGTCAGTCAGTTTCAGTCCAAAAGAGGCTGGTTTTGTGGAACCCCCATATCTTAAAAAGCTCTTTTTGAAAGGGGTACATATGCATCCACTGTGATCTGTAAATTGCCCATGAGCATGCAAAATATAAAAAAATAAAACATTCATAATATTGTTTTTTAAAAACAGATTTCATATCACTCCTCTGATTTACAGCAAGACTTGCAGAAATAATAAATTAATGTGGATATTTTCAGAATAAATCTGTAATTATTTGCATCAAAATAAGGAGAAAATTTTGGAATACTGTTAATTTACAGTTTTTTAGGCCATAAGTATCATCGTACGGACAATTTGAGATCAAATTAGCGTGAATGTGGCCCCTGAAAAAAAAGTGTTTGACACCCCTGCCTTAAAAAAAAAGGTATTAATGGTGAATTTTCATCATGAACCTAAAATACACTTTCATTTTTAATTTGATTTTCTACAAACTTTTGTATAGACATGTCCAACTATTCAATGTTTTAAACACTTTTTGCCCAACTCACTGTTCTCGACCAAGAAACTGAACTGCAAAATTTAGAAGGACGACAACTTGATCCCGAGCATGTACTAGTACCGGTATCTTTGGCACACTAATAGGACAACTACATGCCACTAATGCGGAAAAACGGTCAGACTGGTCGAGTCACAGAAAGACAAAAAAATAGATATTCTCTGAAATGTTCATGTCTCGAATATATTTGGCATTTTTTATGTTAAATGCTCATTCTCAAATTGTCCAAGGAGAACTGAAACATTGAACAGTTCAGACAACAGATTTTAGGTTCATTCAGAAATTTCACCAAAATGTCCAACATCCCAAACTTTTTGTGAGTAGTGCAGTACAACCACCATGCAAAATAAGAAGAAAAAGTATGGGATTACTCATAAAATGATGTGTTTTTCCCCCTATTTGTACCTATAATACATCTGCTGGATGAATATGTGAAAGATTTTCAAGTCCAACGTTCACCAAAATGCTGATTTAAAAAAAAAAAAGGAAAGAAAAAACAAGACAAGTCAAGCTGATGATTGCATTCCTCCGAGCGAGCGGCCACTTCCAGCGACAACTCACCACTGCTGGAAATAATCCATGGGTACCGTCAACGGCGTAAACTCGTTTTCCTCCATTTTTAAGTGTCGATTTACTTCCCAAACGCATCAAGATTCATTGGGTTGGAGTTAGGTTAGATTATAACAGTGTAGCTGGTGGGGGAGAAGCGGATTGCAACGCTACTAGCACAAACACCATCGACGGATTATGCCGGTCGTCACTCTCCGTTGCGTCTGACGGACGATTTTTAAACAATATAAGTCTTGTGGGATAAAACTATTAAATAGATGCTAAATTCGACATACCTGTCATACATTTTAAGGCTTCTGAAATTTGAGAAGAGGGGGGCAGGCAGAGAAGAGACTCCAAAACAAAGAGCACTTAATCTTCACCCAATTTGTTTATCGCCACCTAGTTGTCGGAGGTGGGATTACTTTTTTCCCTCCCTTTTTGAAGCAAACAGCTATTACGTGCATTATGACCACCTACGGGACAAAGGCGACTAAAACAGTCCGGATGTATCCTTCTAAACAACAATTTTATAAACAAGGACATCTACTCTGAACCCTGCTGTTTTTTTATATGGTTAATTGCAAAATATGCTTCCGTTCATGTGTAGTTTTGTGTTTGTATAAGAAACCCGTGGAGCCACGCTTAGAGTCTTCCACATATTTGACCGCCGAAGAAGAAGACGACCAAAGATGTTAAATTACGGTTTGTAACGTCGTGATTTAAAAAAATTAAAACATCTTAATCAATGTAAATGAAAAAAAAGTCTTCACACTTAAACTTGTATTATATGATATAGTTACATTTGACAATATTTGGAGAAATTGTAACCTTTTAATGTTGCGCCAGCAATACTTGTAAATAGACATAGAGTGAGTGGTCATACTCTTGGTTACGATTTATTAGCTTCGGAGTGTGACTTCTTCGCCAAAGAAGAAGAAGTCAACTAAAGATCTCAAATTTATGTTCACCACTCCGTAAGAAATAGTCTGCCCAATTTAGCTTAGCTGACGAATATGAAAACGTAACGTTTTAAAACTCTAACACTCAAGGTATGCTATTTACATTTGATAATATTTTGAGTTGGGGTAAAATTTTTATCGTACGTTCGCAGTATGTTTAAGGTTATGCAGAGTGGGTAGTCTTACTCATTTGGGTGACGATTTCCAGGGTTCATTATATGTGTGACCTGTTCGTGTCACAATGTCCGGTGCCTGGGAATTCGTTTTCAAAACATTCCGTTTAAGTGTGTATTAATGGAATAACCCAAAAAGGTATGCGTTTAAAGTATAAAATTTAGAGCGGTTCCTCTGTTCAGGGTCTCTGTCGTAAAACGAGTGGCGCGGCCAGATAACTTTTCACCTTATCCACCTGCAGTGTTGGCTTTTAATGACATCCATGTTTGTTTGTTTCCACAGCCTCCATCCATGTGTATATGTTGTTGCAATAATGCCAGCCGGGGTGTCGTGGACTCGATACTTAAGGATGTACGGAGCCAGCATATTGGCGATGTTTGCTGGGGCACAAGTGGTCCACCTGTACTACTTACCTGACCTGGTGGGCGAGCTAAATAAAAGGAGGCCAGACTCCTCAATGATAAAGACTTAATACCCAACAGGTTAAACGTCTTCTCTTGATTAAGTCAGGGAGGTCTGAAAATGTGTATATTTTCCCCTCTTCCATCAGAGTATACCAGAGCTCCCTCCAAAACCTGGCGAGCTTCAGACAGAACTACTTGGCTTCAAACTAAGAGAAGCAGCCGCACAGCAGCAGATGGACGCAAAACCGAAGCTGGACCAATAAAGAAATAATATATACTGTAATGGAAATATCCTCAGCGCAACGTACGACATATAGAAGCCATCCACTACAGCATGCTCTTGAGGAAAACAACACACTTGGGACATTGAATTGACTTTACGTTTGTTTTAAATGGAACAAAGCGTGTCAGGAACAGCCTATTTGAACAGCTAATTTGGCGTTAAACTGGGGGCGTGTGTGTTTGACCCCCATTTTACATGTGTGTGACTGTGATTGGGTAATTTTGACCACAGCCACATCACTTTGCAGATTTTTAATCATGTAATTACTTTGCATATTTAACTAAACCAATGGATTGGTTTTAGGGTGTCAAATAAAGGTGAGGAATGTAAGGGGCCCTTGTGTCTACATTTCTGGGGGGAAACATTTGGATACCCCTTCTACAAAACTAACTCTGAAGGCAAACAATGTTTTTGAATTTTGGACTATCACACAAGTGTCTAAAGACCACTGTTCGTAAGGTGTATGTCATGTCATTATCCAAGCTGCTTATCCTCACAAGTCTTGCAGGAAAGCTGGAGCCTGTCCCAGCTAGCTTTGGGCGAAAGGCTTACTGCAACAGGAGCTGGTCGCCTGTCAGTTGCAGGGAAAATATTGACACCATCACTGAGCGGGAATCGATACCACGCTGCCTGTACCAAAGGCAGGTGTGTGTACCACCACGCCATCAGTGACAGATGGAAGTATAAACGGCAGATAAGGCTTTAATGCAAAGGAGTTTTGCAACGCACCATATGCATGTGTAGACATGATGGAGGACTTTAGGAGCGTATTTTCCCTGGAAAAAAAAAAAAAAAAAAGTTAAACAAGATTCCTGTGGATGTTCAATTTCTGCGGTTCCGTTGCGTTGAATCAATATGATAAAAAAATGTGAGGGAGCATGGTGAATAAGTGGGGAGCACATTTGTCTCAAAGTTGAAAGGTTCCAATCTCACCGCACACTTTGCGGTGTGCAATTGGCATCTTCTCCATATGTATTCTTGACAAACAATAATCCCCCCCCCAAAAAAATCACAGAATGCTTTATAAATTTAAAAACAAAAATAAGCAAGGAAGCGCAATAGAAAATGGTTGACCAAAATATCTGAAAATCAAACGTATTTTTCAATTTTCTGTTAATATGTATTTTTTGTATGGGGGGGGGACACACAAGGAAGTATCGGTTTCATTATTATGACTTCCTTGCAAAAGAATACGTGACCAATAAAGGAACCGTTTTTTTTTTTTTTTTTTAGTATGGTGATGTATCTTAGCAACCGACATTAACAACAACAAAAAAAAAAAAGATGGACGTCAAAATAACGACCGAGCGAGAGAAAGAAGCCGCCGCTTACCTGGAAAAACACAAAATCTTTGACCTGATGAGAAACCTCACCAGCATGCTCTTCTTTTACAGACCCGGTTAGGCTTTTTTGGGTTTAGGTATTACCAGGAACTGTTTGGCGGTACTTATTTTGCGGTGAAACGTCCCGTTTGTAACTGCAGGGTCGCATGTTAGCTGGTACGTGACGTCATTTGTTTATTTCAGGTCCAATGTAAGCCGTTTTGAGTCACACAATAAAATAATTTTGATTGTCAGAAATGTGTAGTCACGATACGTCTACATTTAGTTTCTCATTGATTTTTCTATGTTCACTCAACGCATATTGCGTCTGTTTAAGGTACGCAAGTATGAAGTTTTATATTTGTATATATATATATATATATATATATATATAAACGTAAATAATAACAATATCTTGTCCTCTAAATTTCTGGCTTTTATAATCTAAATTTTAAATCTCCTTATTTAAATCAGTAGGTTAGTGTAGTGTTACCCCAATCTTTTAAATTACAAAATCACATGGCACAAAACAAAAACGTCACAGAGATTATATATATACTAAATAATAAATAATATCTAATAATATAAGTATTAATAGTGATGATCTTGTCTTGGTTTAGTGTGAAGTGTTACTTGAATACAAAGCTATTGTTTTCATATATGTTATGGCGCGAATGGTTGATTTCTGTAATTTTATTTAAAGATTGTTTAATTGTTCTGCCTTTCACTATACTTCACTGCATGGAGTTGATGGCTGAATAAAGATAAATTTCTTGAAGGAAATAAATAATACTTTTTGGACCAATTAAGGATAATTGGATAACTTCCTACACAGTGGTTGGAATTACCGGACAAACTTTTTTTGTTTTGCTTTTTAATTGATTCTCATTTCTGACTACCACGTTTTTGTGCCCATTTTTTATGGTCTATTTATAGTTTGATTCAATTTGTCATTTTAGTAAACCTCGCTAATGAATGGATATTTACCTATTTTCCTTCTTAACTTTTTTTTTTTTTTAAATCCACCACTCTTACTTTGAAGCATTTTAAATTGCTCTGCATCTTAACTTTAACTCGCTCGTCTATTCCGTTTAGATGACCCGAAAGAGTTCCTCATTGAAAAACTGGAACAGTTAAAACAAGCTCGAGATCAGGGCCAAAAAGCGCCCAGTCTGCTCAGCCATTCCAATCTGGACGCAGCTTTTGGAATAGTGGACCCAGCCAATGAAAGATATGTCACATTTGCACAATACAAACAGGGTGCGTGTGTCACATATCTCAACTTTTTTTTTCCTCCAATCTGTTCTGCAAAATGAGCTTTCCCCCCTTCTCTGCAGCTCTTATCTCATTGGGCATGAAAGACATCAACGAGTGTCCTGATGGTGTAAACGATGACAAAATAACCTATGATACTTTCATAACAGAAGGGTAAGAGAGGGAGTTAGAATTTTTTTTTTTTCATGTGCAACTTGTTACTAATACAATCTCCTGTTGTGTTATTGTTACAGGATGCTAAGCCTGGAGAAATGCTCAGCGACATACAAACAGCCTTAAAACTGAATGTTTACTTATACTATGTCCAATATAGTTTAAGTGCAACTTATTTTCATCTAAAGTAGGTGTGTTGGAGCGATGTGCTTTGAAAATGTAGTTACCACTTTGTATTTTTATGAACTTTTGCAATGGGGGTTCCATTTTCTGATTTATTATATATTTCTGTAATTGCGGTATGAATCAGCACTCATGAAAATAAATTTAGGATTTTACCACAGTGATTCATTATTAAAATAAGAGTATTTATTTTTTTTAAAACAGATCAGGGATTTAAAAACGTTTTTGTATATTTATAGGATTTTTTTTCTTTCTTTGGTGACGTTTTCTGTACTTTATAATTTTTTTTACATTTATATATATTGTAGTTTTCATTTCACTTAGTTTTTACACGAGCAATGGCCGCGATCTGGTGGGCGTGGCCAAGCGCAGTTCCGGAAGTGACATGGCGGCCTCCTTGGTGGAGACTTTCCTTTCTGCTGTCTCCGCTTAGTCTTGGTTGTTCGCTTTTTGCAGTTTTCACACAGTCCGCGCTTTTCACGGCGTAGCAGTCGCGTGGATTTCAGCATGGGCACCGTCCACGCCAGGGTAAGGAAAGGCGCTAGGAACGTGTTCTTTCGGCGTTTGACCTCTCTTGGTGTGGTGCCGCTAAGGAGAAAAGGGAGGCCCTGAGTGACAGCGGCCACCCTTCAACGACACATCGGGCATTGGCGGTGGACAACTGGGCGTTTATTAGACAACCAAATATTAATTTTTGGAAAAAAAAAACCCGTCCTGCTTCATATTTTGTCCGTTGTTAATTTGAGACACTCGGCCCACAATGGTGAAATTTTTACTTTTGTCATTTTTCTGTCTTCGCGACACCGCGATTCATTTTCATCAATTTTTTTTGTATCTGGGAATGAAAAAAATTTACATAAACCAGTGTATTGTAGCTTACTATCACTGGAGACTTGATTATTATGAAGTGATAAAACAGCGTGTAAAAAATAGTTCTGAGTACATCTAACAGTTTGTCACTGGCATTGTAGTTGTGTTAAAGAACGCTATTTTGGAGCAAAATTGTTTTTTAATTATTCTCCCCATTATTCGCCCTTCTGTAACTTGTTCTCAAACTGTTCACATCTAAATATTCAGGGACAGGACTATTTAGCTCAGTGGCTCTTCGACATCAATATCAACAATCACCTTCCAAAATACAGTATTTAGCTCTCCAACTTCCACCAAAATGGCCAACGTTAAAATAGCTAAACAATTACAGAGGGTGAAGTTTTTGTCCTGAAAAGGACATCTACTGTAATTACATTAAACAACAACTGTACTTAAATTTAATGTTAAGTACAAGATTTACTTGAAAAGCAAAAGTAAAGTAAATGTACAAAAAAGAATGAATGAAGCCTGTTGCAATGCATGCACGCAGTTTAAACTTTTTTTTTTTTTACCTATACACTTAACTTTCCATGTATAGTACATTTTACGTCTGTACATTTAGTTGTATTTAACGTTTAACTACAGTAGAATACACTTGCATTTAATCTTAAAGTACTGTTTTTAAACATTCAAGTACAATTTTCTAAACCTTTGCGTACAATACGTTTTGAATCAATGTTGTTTTTATTTTTCCATATTTAAGCGCAATGTTAATGTCCAAAGTTACTGTGCATAATCTCACAGAAGCTATAATAATAAATATATATTTTAAAGTGTAAAACCAATATATTGTTTTTCATGTACACATGGGCCTTCAATTGTTGGTCATTATGGTGGTACTTGGTTCGATATTTCGACAACCAGTACTCTGACATAAACAGTGTGTCTCTAATGGTTGTTTGTCTTTGTGTTCTGTGCTGTTCCAGAGCCTGGACCCTCTGCCCATGCAGGGTCCTGAGCTGGGAGTTCACGCTGACGACATCGAGCCTCCTGATATGGACCAGGAGCCCAAGCAGGAAATTCTAGAAAACAAGGATGTAAGATCCATCTAATAGCTTGGCACGTGACAAGATTTCCCTGTAAAATGATTTTTACTTGTTTTTCTTGAATATCCAAAGGTGGTGGTCCAAAGGGTGCACATAGATGGGGTCGGGAGAACCAAAGAGGACCTGCTGTCTTATGAGATCTCGGATGTTTTCCGCGCGAGGAATTTAATCGATGTATGTAGTGTCTGTCAATTGTGCACCACAAATTACTGCCCCTTTGACTGATTCCATGTTATTCCTTAACTATTGTTTCAGGTGATGAAACGATCTCACGAAGCCAGGCAGAAGCTCCTCCGACTTGGAATCTTCCGGAAAGTCGAAGTTGTTATCGACACCTCCAGAGGTACATTATTTGGAATAGAAACATCCATCCATTTCTTTGCCGCTTATCCTCACGAGGGTCGCGGGGAGTGTTAGAGCCTTTCTCAGCTGTCAACGGGCAGGAGGCGGGGTACACCCTGAAAAAAAAAAAAAAAGACACTAAGCTTTTAGGTGAAAAATTATTGACGAAACTATAACGCTGGATAACCCTTTCAGGTACCGTAATTCCTGGCCTACAGAGCGCACCTGGTTATAAACCTCACCGAGTATATTTGTAAATGAAATACCATTTGGTACATACATACGCCGCAGCTGTGTAAAAGCCGCAAGTGCCCACATTGACACCCACATTGAAACACAAGATATTTACAAAGAAAGACGGTACACAGAAAGAGTTTAACCCTAGCGCTGCTCTCACGGTAGTGCTAATGCTAGCACTGCGCTAAAGCTAGCACTAACACTAACAGGGCCGGTTAAAATAAAACTTACTGGTAAATATCACTGAGACACGCCAGTAACAGAGTATTGACACGCTAGGACAGCGATAATGGTAGCACAGTGCTAACAGGGCCGGTAAAAGTCACTTCCTCGGCACATATATTCCACCAGTCTCATTCTTACCCTTTCCGCTCGAGTGCCCCCTTGCGTCCGTTAGAAAAAATGCACAAATTAGCCGCATCACCGCATAAACCGCAGGGTTGAAAGCGTCTGAAAAAAGTCACGGCTCATAGGCCGGAAATTACGGGAAATATAATTTGTCCTTCAAATTTTTGAATGGACAGGGCATCTGATCTATGTTTAAGTAACATTAGTGCAACTTGCTGTTCTAGCTGAGCTGGTGTTTAATGCCAGGACCAGTAACATTCCTGGTTCAATTAGATTTGGTATTCAAACAGTCCTCTGCATCATGCTGTTCAAATTTTAACATCATTTGACCAAGATGTTTCTGAATAATTGAACAACAGTAACTCGCTATTGGGAAGCCTCTCGTAGGATGTTCTCAGAGGGAGACGGTTCCTCAGTTAAGGGTGTTATCAGAAGGTTGCAGGTATAGTGAGACCGGAAGAGTCACAGAAAGGCACAGAAGTGGAGATCCTTGAAAATAATAATAACAGATAAATAAAGAACTGGCTGTGAATTTTGCCATTCAGGTCCTTGTTAGAGAATACCACATTCTGCCAAAGTTCTAACAATTATTTAGATTTTAAGGTCAGCCAAAAGCCCAACAGCCCTAAATATTTTCGAGTAGTGTATTGACCAAAAAAGAGCATGTATCCTGTATAAGTTCGATTGAAATGTCATATTTTATATCACATTTAAGTGTGGTGGGAAGTAACAATGTACAAGTACATCTTGACTCGGATGTTTTAGCTCCATGTACTTGAGTAGTTTTGACTTCACTGTCTATATTTGGGAGAGAAAAAGATTGGCCTCTTTAATGTAAATTAGCATTTTTTAGTTTTCCTCTTCCTGATGGGAGCATGTTGTTTTGCAAGTGTGAAAGTCATGCACTTGGCTTAAAGAAATATGTCAAGTGACATTTTTTTTTCTTCCTCAGTATTCGAGTTAATAAACGAGGGATATTTTTTCTTTGGAGAAATTATTTTTTTCATGATAAAAACAGGTGTTATATGTAGGTACAAGTAAAAATTCAGTTTGACTATTATGCTTACATTAAGTGTTGTTGTCTATCTTTTTTTTTTTTTTATCAACTTTTGTTTTAAGTTTAGGTTAGGGTTAGGATATAACGTATGTTAGCTCTCTCTATGTAGAAGAAGGGGAACTATGAGACCAGGGGATTTCCCAGTAAGCGTCTGCTACGTACCCAGAGTTCCCCTGTTAGTTAGTCACTCATGCGCACTTATCACAAGGAGACTTTTCAGCACGGGGGAGCTCTCAGACCATCACCCTGGCCATGATGTATGAATTAGAGACGGTGGCACTGAAGAAACGACACGAAGCAGAACTGGAGGTGGCAGAAATGAAGATGTTGAGGTTCTCGCTCGGAGTGAGCAGGTTGGATAGTATTAGAAATGAGCTTATTAGAGGTACAGCCAAAGTTGGATGTTTTGGAGACAAGGTTCGAGAGTGCAGACTTCGATGGTTTGGACATGTCCAGAGGCGAGAGAGTGACTATATTGGTAGAAGGGTGCTTAGGGATGGAGCTGCCAGGCAAATGAGCGAGAGGAAGACTAAAGAAAAGGTTGATGGATGTTGTGAGGGAAGACATGAGGACGGTGGGTGTTAGAGAGGAAGATGCACGAGATAGGCTTAGATGGAAAAATGGGACAAGCCGAAAGGAAAAGAAGAAGAATTAGTTTCAGAATCTGTACTTACCTGTATTTACTTTTGCTAACAATTGAATTACGACTACATTTTCTTTAAAGAGCCATCTTCCCACATTGACCTTTACATGGTGTGTGAGTAGTTTTCCCACCTCTTACTGTATATTTAGGTGATGACGCTCTTCCCAACGGTCTCGACGTGACATTCGAGGTCACTGAGCTGAGGCGGATGACAGGGAGTTACAACACTATGGTCGGGAACAATGAAGGAAGCATGGTGAGTGCTCAACTTGATAGACAGTTCCATTTTAGTTGTCGTAACAAAACGACGGTACAATAATGATTTTGCGGCAGGTACTGGGAATGAAGTTGCCCAATGTTTTTGGCCGGGCGGAGAAGCTAACCTTTCAGTTCTCGTACGGCACCAAAGAGACTTCCTATGGCCTTTCCTTTTTCAAACCTCAAGTGGGGAACTTTGAACGCAAGTAAGAGTCATCGATTTTGATGATCTTATTTTTCTGTTTTATTGGCTGCGGAATAGGAGAGGAAATTTGTGCCACGAAGTGACTTTCCATCTCTTTGTTTTTCCGCTCTCCAGCATCACGCTCAATGCCTACAAAGTAACCGGTCAGTTTCCCTGGAGTTCGCTGAGGGAGACGGATCGAGGTGTCTCTGCCGAGCTGAACGTAAGTGACCGCAAACATTAGCGCGACAGTCATTGTCATTGTGGAAATCATTTTATTATGTGCTTCACGCTCAGTTCCCTGTGTGGAAGACCAACCAAACCTTGAAATGGGAAGGCGTGTGGAGAGATTTGGGGTGTCTGGCTCGCACGGCCTCCTTTGCTGTCCGAGAAGAGAGTGGACATTCCCTCAAGTCGTCACTAGCGGTATTTTTTGGCCTTGAGTCCATCTTACTACCTGACACCGTTGTTGTCTTAAATGAACAAAGAATGCACAGTTGTACTACAAGGTGTTGTACCATCAAAGCTGTTCAACAACAACAACAAAATGATTCCAATAATAAGTTCAAGAATTGAAGTTGTTTCAGTTGTTAAAATAAAAAATGTGCAATTCACATTGTTTTACTCTACACATAGAGTGAAACTATATCGTCGAGTATAGCTTGCAGCAAATCATAACTCAAACATATTGCCATCTCAAGAGATTAGAATGCAATAATATTACCGTAATTTCCATCAGATAAGCTGTGACTTTTTTTACATGCTTTCGACCCCTTTATGCAGTGATGTGGCTAATTTGTCCAATTTTTCTAACGGTCGCAAGGGGGCACGAGAGCGGAAAAGATAATAGTGTAGCATTAGCGTTAGCGCGGCGCTACTTTTAAACTCTCTGTGTACAATCTTTCTTTGTAAATATCGCGTGTTTCAATGTGGGCACTTGTGGCTTTGTGAGGCTTATAACCAGGTGCGCTCTATAGGCCGGGAATTACGGTACATACATAAATGTATAAAATTACTGATCTGGAGTCATTTACAGTAAATCAAGGATGTAGTTAGTTGATAAGAACTTAATATCCAAGAGAATGTTGAATGGGATGTTTACTTGTTCAAGTTCACTCGCTTGGAAAGATGGATCAGGCCATTAACTGCGTTTGATGGTGAACACACACACGCATACACCAAGCATTTCTTTTCATTTTTTCCCACAGATTTAAAAGTTTGACCTATTTTTGTATATTAATCATTTCATATTATTTTCCCCCAGCACGCAATGGTCGTCGACACCAGAAACTCCTCCATCCTGCCCAGGAAAGGCGGCCTGTTGAAAATCCATCAGGTTGCTTGCTGACGAGTTCATCAGGCATATATCTAGAAGCAGAGAAATTAATTAATTTCTGGAATATTTTGTGTTTGAATGTGATGTTCAGGAACTTGCCGGTTACACTGGTGGAGATGCCAGTTTCCTGAAGGAGGACTTTGAGATCCAGCTTAATAAAAGCCTCTTCTGGGACTCTGTGAGAATTTCTCAGTTTTTTATATTTATTTTATGTGAACAGTAATGCATGAACAATTTGAGTTGTAGCAGCACAACAGCATTTGGTAAAATTGTGTTTTGAAGCAGTACAGTATATCCTGTAAAAATACCAATTGATCAGTTTTCATTAGGATTTGCTTGACTAACACAGATTTTTTTTTTTCTTCCAGGTTCTGTCTGCCTCTTTGTGGGGTGGTTTGCTGCTGCCTATTGGTGATAAGCAAACAAGCATAGCAGACAGGTACCTACTACCCAATACTACTAACCCATTTATTTTTCAGTCGAAAATAATTGGAATCCTCAACATGATCATCAAATGCCATACCCAGCATAGTTGCAATCCGCTCCAAAAAATTGGAACGGGACAGTCAATTCCTTTATTTTTTTTTCTTTTTGTTTTTTGTAACGGCCCTGTTAGCGCTGCGCTAGCGTGTTACTGCCGTGTCTCAGTGATTTTTACCGGTATGTTTTTTTTTTTATAAAATTCGGCCCTGTTAGCGTGGCGAGGCTAGCGTTAAACTCTCTGTGTAGTGTCTTTCTTTGTAAATATCTCGTGATTCAATGTGGGCACTTGAAGCTTTTGCACAGCTGCGTTGTATGTATGTACCAAATGGTATTTCCTTTACAAATGTACTGGGTAAGACTTATAGCCAGGTGTGCTCTCTAGGCCGGGAATTACAGTACAGTGTTGCATGATATAGCTTCTTCTGATTATTGGTTTGCCAACACCCACAGGCCAAGAGTTCATGTATCACAATCCACTTTTCAAAACAAAATTTTATGGACTGAAAGTTATGGAAATGCCTACGAGTCTACAAAACCATTTTGTCTGGGAATTTACAGAGAAATGCATCCAAACTAAAAGAGAGACGCTTTATCATGCATCTGTATTGTCATTATTTTCTGTGTCCTACTGCCAGGTTCTATCTAGGCGGCCCCACCAGTATTCGTGGTTTCAGCATGTACAGCATGGGCCCGCAGAGTGAAGGTAAGGTTGTTGGCTACACTAATATATTAGATTTTTATTTTTGTACATTTTAACTGTAAGTGAAATGTTGTTTTTTATTTTTTTTACTGGTATGACAGGTGATTATCTGGGAGGAGAAGCCTACTGGGCAGGAGGCCTTCACCTCTACACTCCGTTGCCCTTCCGGCCAGGCAAGGGAGGATTTGGTGACCTCTTCCGAACACATTTCTTCCTCAACGCTGGGAACCTTTGTAACCTTAACTATGGTAGGTTAGCTCAGAAAGAGTACCTCCAAAGTCTAAGATCCTTGAGCTTGGAGTTTGAACACAATTTGCATTCGCATCACTGCGTGCAACGTCGCTCGTTTTCAAATTTTAGGTGAACCGGTTTTGTTTGACGATGATTATTTTTTTCCCCCTCAATTTTCTGACCATTAAGAACCCAAGAAATTGTGGAAAAAAAAAAAATCCTGAGACACATTTACAACTTAATTTCCCTTCGTAGTATGCCTTTCAAGTAAGTGCTTTTTTTTATGTTTTTCTATAAGCGCTGGTCAATTTCTTTTACTATTTTATGGCAAATAAGAAGTTAAAGAGGTGGGAAAAAAATCTGCAACTACACTCTACTTTCATCATGAACATCAAGGTTACATATTCCTTTTAATAAGTTATAGGTATGACTATTAAGTTGTTTTTGCGCTTACACAAATACCAATGTTAAAAAAAATCCAGCATAAGGTCGATTTGTTGAGTGAATAGGTCTTTTGAATTAGTATCTTTGTCACTAAGCTTTTTTTTTTTTACCTTTTACTATGAATGATAGTTAGTGCTTATGAGATCCCTAAATACATTGTAAAATAGATATTGTGATGAAAATTACATATAATATTATTCACTTCAATGTCAATCCGAAAAAAAAAAATATGAGCAGAGAGCGTGTCATTCTTGCGCAAAGTTGCGGAAGTCTCACACGACATCCAAGTGGTAGACATTTTGCCTACTACATCATTTAGAGCTGTCATACTGGTACGGTCGCCATTGAGAAGACGCTGTGCCACCTGATATGGGAGACGAACAACAGAGATTTTCGGATTTTTCCGACGCCTCTTGTGACACGGAAGCTCTTTTCGAAGAAGAAAACATCTCACAATCGAGTGAAGTGACCAGGGCAATATTACCCTATTGTTTCGAGCCATATTTAGATGATATGCAGATCACTTCGAACTAACAACAGACTCCCCAACAGTATGTAGCCTACTCAGCAGCCGGCCGTGAGCAACAACGGTCGCTCGCTGAACGAAGGATTACATCGTCCCCCACAAACTATTATTTTTTTTAATAGCTCTATAACACACCTACTTGTCATTTGGAACCCACAAAGCTCTCGTTACTTTGCACCGGTGCAATCCATCTTTCACGATGAACCAGGTCTTTTGGAAACGTATGAAGAGTAAATCCATCCTCCCAAGTGTTCAAACAATATCCAGCAATACGATGAGACTGCATTTTGGCTAATGCAGGAAAAGACAGCTATTTTCACGCCGGTAAAACTGGTATAAACAAACACACAAACCCGTCAGTGTGGACTTCTGGAAAAAACGTCTCTTCCTGCTTCTTCTCCAAAACGAATCCCTTTAAAGGATTTTCACTGCGGAAGATCCAAAAATCCACATATGAATACATCATGACGTGTGGTGAAAAAACAGATGGGTCAATTCCGACTGCCTTTTTTTCATTAAAAAAATTTTCTAAAAATCATGCTTTTCGTGTCAGTAGACCTTTTAATTTTACACTTACACAATTAAGACATCTGTGATGCCACTAGTCTTTGCATTGTTATTTTGTCATAAAAATTATACAGGTTATTTTTACACAAAGGACCATGAAGAGTGCTAAAATGTGACTGTGTTAAGGTTGTAGTTTAGCGACATATTCACTCTAGAAGGGATTATTGCTCTATTTCCACTATTACTTGTGGCAATTGTGGTTGGAGTTGGACTAGTATTCACTGAAACAAAAGGATGGATATGAAAAGCTCAATTGACCTGTAATGATAACCATCAGGGGCATTGTGTCTCTTATCTTTAGGGGAGGGCCCTCAAGCACATTTGAAGAAACTAGCAGAGTGCATCCGCTGGTCATATGGACTTGGAATTGTGTTACGTTTGGGAAATATCGCCAGACTGGAGTTGAACTACTGCATTCCCATGGGAGTCCAAAGTGGAGACAGGTAAAGATGCTCTTCAATCACAAATGATTGTTTTCCACTAGCACCTCTCCCACAGATAGTTAGATCGGGAGATTCACATTTAATTTAAAACAGGTGAAGTGTTGTAATACCCAAGAAATCAAGTATGACCCAGTTCTTGTGGATATAAAAGGTTTACGCACCCCTGTTGAAAAGCCATGCTTTTATTATGTAAAAAAAAAAACCAATTTAACCCACATACATTCAACCACAATAAATGCAAGTACCTACAGAGATCTCATTGAATTATCACAACCAATACTTCTATTACAAAGCAACCTTGTCAATTAATTTAGTTGTGTGGGATATGGTCACTGTTCCCTCTAAGTTGCGCAACTGCGCATTTGCGCACTTGTCGCACACTCAGCGCAGAGGAAAAGAGATCCAGCGCACTGAACTACAGGCTGACGTCTTTGGGTTTTTTTTTTGTTTTTTTTTCAAACACAGTAGCACACTGCCTCTCACAAAGAGCTGCTGCTCGATCACAGTGGGCCACACACTCTACTTCCCAGCTTACCTGACACCGCCCCCCTCCATTTTAAATGGGAACACTCATAATTACAAACACCGGGGTATGTGAATAATAAAAGAAAAAGTAGTGAAACTCGACGAGATTTTTTCTTTTTTTTGAATAAAAAAGGTCTGGTCTGAACCCAAAGTAGAAAATACAGGATGAGATGGTGTATAATGTTAAAATTCCATTTTGGCACAGCCTGATTGAGGATGAAAGCACAGACGATGCATTTCCCAAAAGGCTAATTCTGTATTTTAAATATAGGAGACAACATATTGTAACGTTAACCCTAAAATTGTTTGGGAGCATCATTCAGCTTTCAACATGCATTGCGAAAGATGTTCTGCAAGCAATAATTCAGTTTTTCACCAAGAAAAACAGACGGAGGTATCATTGTAGGTTTAAAAAAAAATAAATCAAACAAAGTTGGAAACGACATTTCAAATTTATAGTTAATGGCTTGGTATGTATTTGTATTGTCATGTATATTTTTGTTTGTTGACATTTTCAGTGTAAGTTTACACAAACACAAAATTGTTCTTAAAAATGTTCTGATGGGAATGTAATCCGAACCTTTTAATGAGCGATGTAACTTCAATGGACGACACTGATTGAACACAGTGCATACGTCTGATGTTGCTCACAGTGGTCAAAGGGGGCGCTCACGGGCTTAGTGTGTTTGCTCAGAAACATAAAAAATTACAGGGAAAGTTGGATATGGCAACTTTTTTTTTTTTTGCTATGAAACTTTGTCTGGCCTACACTTTATGCCATTAGTGGAGAAAATTGGTGGGGGGTGTTTATGATGTTAATTAGCTCCACTTTTTCGTGGGTGGACTTGCAAAAGGGCTTGTTTCACAGACCCGTTATTCCGAAGTAGGTAGATAACCCCAAAAATAAAATGAAAGTTTAATTTCACACTTTATCTGTGGGCAGGCATACAGAACACAACTATTTGTATAGAAGATATTAAAAAGAAATTATTTTCACATGTGCCCTCTGATTAAACCAAATTAGTTTCATATGATGTTTTCTTTTACGTCTTCCAGGATATGTGATGGAGTCCAATTTGGAGCAGGAATACGCTTCCTCTGAAGCCACAAGTCTCTGATCGATAGGAGCACCACCGCCATGTTGTTGTTGAAAGGGAAGATTGCTTGTAGTAGATTTTTGTTTGCAACTCATCACTTCAATAATAAACATGTTTGCACTGTTGCGCTTCATGTATTAATTCTTGATCAACTCAAATAAGTCAAGCCAAGTTTATTTGTATTGTCCTTGATCACAAGAGTCTCAATAGGCTTCGCAGGCCCACATTTGACAAAGACCAATAACATCACTTGATTGAAACCTCCCAACTGGGGCAAGTAATAACACTAAATTATATCTGAGGAGAAAAGACGAAACCCTGCGAAGGGATCACAAATGGGGCGTAATCCCCCTCCCTGGAGGACCAGGCTGCAATGGATGTTTAGTGGGGAACATTTATCACAGTTAGGTGCTGTTAGCGGAGAGAGCAAGAAAGTGCATTTGAAGAGATTTACATGAAGTCCCACAATAAAAGTGGTTCTTCCTGAGTACCTTGCTGAGCAAATGTCTATCAGACAAACACCCAGTGTCCTTTTTTAAAAGGCACCTCAAAAAACAATTTCAATTTGGCTATTTTGACAGCTTGAGATTGGCCTTTGTTTTGAATATTAAATTGGTTCACCTTTACTGTACATCATTCGGGATGGTGGTGCAGCTGTAGAGTGTTGGCCTCACAGTTCTGAGGACTGGGGTGCAAATCCCGGCACCACCTGTGTGGAGTTTGCATGATCTCCCTGTGCCTCGGTGGGTTTCCTTCTACATTATGTACAGCACTTTTTTCAGCAATGGTAGTTCTTCAAGTGCTCTCAAATTTGAGATAAATTTGTACAATTTCTTTTAACATGCATAATAGTTCTGCGTTTACGACAGTCTTTTTTGGAAAAAAAAAAACACACCTGTACTTCTACTTTTGCCACGTCTGTATAGTCAATTGGCTGGATGTACTCAGAGAGCGAATGGGTTTTATTTTAAGTAGCGTTTTATGATCTCAGAAGCGCCACAAATGCGCGGCACTTTCCGCTCAATTTTGTGTCACGTGAGTCCTCATCGGCCTTTTGGTTGGCTCAAGAGACACACGCATTCGTCATCACTTCCGCATCCTGTTAGCTTAGCCCTCCTGGTTCTTCTTGCGTTCATAGAAATTGTTGGGACGGCGGGCGTTCAGAGGGTGTTGTTCATTTTTCATACGTTTCTCGAAATTTGCCTCCCTGCTCCTATTCTGCGGTGCTACCTTGACGCCGGGGTGGTGTCCATTGAGTGCCACGGCTCCCCCTTAATCAGCGAAAAAGACCGGAGACCGGATTTTTGTGAAGGATTTTTTTTGTGCTTGTTTTAGCCGAGCGCCAGGCACATCGCACGCTGATGGCGGTCACTATTGAGGATCTCTATCGTAGCTACGGGGTCCTTGCTGATGCCAAGGACGACGTCAGCCAGGTGAGGAAAAAATTTCAAAATGTCACCTCTTTGTCGTATTCGACGCTTAGCGAAAGCCCTAAACGTTTATTTTAAGGTCCAATTTTGTTGGCTGTAGCTTACGTAAGCGTGTGTTTTGAATGGGGGGCTAGGCTAACAGCTAGCTGTTAGCCTCAGCGATGCTCTCACGTTAATAACATCCCAGTTGAACGTGCTACTACTCGAGACGCGTTTTAAATTGTTCTTAAGAAACGACTGAGAACGCAACTGGGCATACAATGGATTTCCCCGTTTCAATATTCAAGTTCAGAATTAATGCATCCCATGCCACGATGGGACGAAGGTCGGATTTTTTCCCCCCTTCATTACGTTCACAGTTCTGGTGGTGTTTTCTGGTGAAATATACCAATTATTGCCTGGTCCAAAGAGAAGGGCTGAGTGAAGGGAGCTTGATTGGAGAGGAAGATTTTATTTGTTATTGTTTTGTGCATGGTTATTTTATTTTATTTGCAATTTGTTTACATCACTATACAGTTTGTTTTCCAAGTCTTTTTGTATTTCCATTTGTTTTGGCTAGTTTTCCTCGTTAGCAGCCAGGTCGACATTGAAAAGGCGAATCAGTTCTCAATTGCTTTGCATGGGTAAATTTAAAAAAAAAAAAAAAAAGTCAAATTAAATAAAATCCTTCCTGACCCTTTTACCTCATTTGCCTTCTATTGTATTCTTCCTTCCAACCATTCTAAATTGAAATCTACTTTGCTGCAATCCTGTTGTTGCTATTTACTTTCCAACTTTAACAGATTCCTGTTTTCTATTTCCTTTGCCCCCTTTTTTGTGTGCACCTTTTCCTTACTTGTCTTCCTTCCCTCAGATCCTGGATCCTGACATCCTCCATCACTTGACTAAAACCAACATTTCTTCATTCCCTCCTTACCATATATAGCACCTTTTTCTTTTTTCTGGTATCCTTACATCTTGCTGTCAATCACTTCATCCTCCCTTCACTCAGATACTTTTTAAAAATTTTGTAGTCTTCATTTTATTGCTTAAACTCTTTTTCTGCCATCCTTGTACTTAGGACTTGCTTTTTTCCCTTCCTTTGTCTCTTTTTTTAACATCTTCCTTTTCTCCTTCACCTGTATTTTTAGTGGTCTTCCTTCCTTCATTAGCTTAATTGTTTTTTTTAACCCTTAGTTCGTTTCTGCATTCCTTCCACCTCAGAGCAACTTTTCCTTCCTCCCTTCCTTTACCTTCCTTTACTTCTTGCCTTCCTTTGGTAACAGCACTTTTTCTTTGTACGTTTGTCTAAACCTGCTTCTCTGCCTTTTATTCCCGTCCTCTTTTGTCACACCAGTTCTTTATTCATGCAACCGTCTATCCAACACCAGTCACTGAACCTTTCTTTTCTGCCATTCTCTCATTTTGACCTTCCTTCCCTCAGAGCTTATTACTTTGTGGGCTTCCTGCACTTGCTTAAACTTGCTTTTCTGCTTTCCTTCCCACTTCAGACCTGATTGCCGTTCTTCCCTTTACCTTTCCCCCTACTTTCCCGGCCTTCACCCTCTCCCTTTCAACCCTCTTGTTCAGCCTTCATTTCTTTACTCAAAACTACCGTTCTACTTGTCTTCCCTCCTTCTCCAAATACTGCTGAAGAATCAACTTTTGTTCTTAACTCAACATATTCACTATTATTCATGGGACTTGTTTAAAATAAAAATCAGTTACGCTGACTTTTTGCAAACCTGTAGTTTACAGTCGTTATTCAGTGCTATTTCACTATTTACCTTGAATTTTAATTGGCTTTTGAATGAGCCATAGGATTGTCCTCATCCTCTTATATTATGTTGAGCCACATTACTCTTAAGATCAAGGATGAAATCAGTCAGTAATGAGTATGACTACAATAATGTTAAAACATTCACGTTACCATTTTTTCCCCTTTCTTTGTATTGCACAGCACAAAGATGCCTACCAAGTCATCTTGGATGGCGTGAAGGGCGGGCCCAAGGAGAAGCGTCTGGCTGCTCAGTTCATCCCAAAGTTCTTCAGCAGCTTTCCGGAGCTAGCCGACGCGGCCATCAACGCCCAGCTGGATCTCTGCGAAGATGATGACGTGTCGGTACGTGTGACCACTCCACGCTGTTTTGCAAATTAAACGCGAGTTCACATTCATGCTATTTTCTATCAAAGCATTTTAAGATTCTTGTTCTCTTTGGTCCAGATTCGGCGTCAGGCTATTAAGGAGCTCCCACGCTTTGCAACTGGCGACAACATCCTCAAGGTGGCAGATATTCTCACACAGCTCCTCCAGACAGGTATTGGGATATATAATTTTTTTGTGGTAACTTGAATTTCTGTTTTGGATTTCAGAGTGTCTCTTGGGTAATTTTTCGCTCAAGTGAAGTGGGGGGAGGGGGTAACGCAGTTGGGCAGTTAAAGGGCTTCAGTTTTCAGTTTATTTCAACGTGGAAGACTGACTGGATATAAGATTTAATTTTGCACTTGGTCATGTAATGAACTAAAGTGGTAAGTCAAGATGCATCTATATTGTTTTGTGATTTGATGCCTTTTGTCGACCATTTGTTTGGTAGTGTTAAATGAAAGCAAAATTTTGTATGTGTAATATCTGCGTTGTTCTTTTAGATGACACGGCTGAATTCAACCAAGTGAACGTTTCGCTGATTTCGATCTTCAAGATTGATGCAAAGGGTAAGTGTACATATACATGGGAGCATGGGTATTTTTCAGTATGTGTTTGCATTTGCCCCCACTATAATTGATTAAGTGTCATGTGTCCTGCAGGCACCCTCGGAGGTCTCTTTTCACAGATCCTTCAAGGGGAGGACATTGTGCGGGAGCGGGCCATAAAGTTTTTGTCCACCAAGCTCAAGACTCTGCCTGAAGACGTCATGACAAAGGAGGTGGAGGAATACGTCTTTGCAGAGACCAAGAAGGTTGGTCTTCTGTTAAGATTTTGATGAAGTCATGACATTCCCCTCCTTTTTTTTTTTTTTTTTTTTTTTAAAACATCTTGGAACATTTTTTGTACAAAGTGCATATACATTATTGTAAACTGAGGTTGCCTGGTGGGAGATACTGACATCATATAGTTCATCTCACTTTTAGTATTTTCTGATGTTGATTTTAGGTCTGCAACAAATATTAAGAATCGATTAACTGTTCATTTTCCTTTTATGAAAAAAAATTGACAGTATTTGAAGTTGGCATTGAAGAAAAGTTTGCTGCGTGAACATCCCAGAGCTCTTAAAGTAATGACTTGTGATTGGGAGGAGGGGAGGGGTGTCAACTACACGTTGCATCTTAAATATAGGCCAAGACCAAGTATGTAAATATATATGTAGTCTAAATGCACTGAAAACATACGAATACAGGCATGAGGATTTCGGCAAGTATGGTAACCGATCTTTCGGTTCCGTTGATTTTTGTCCTGGGAAACGATTTTATATTCATATTCTGCACCTTAGCTTTATCACCTCACCTTCTTCATTGGTTCCGGCAATAAATTCTTCAGATATAGTCCACTTTAGGGACACAGTCTTTTACGCTTAGCAACCGACATGTTTGACTAGCGTTTGAGTGACGCGGATATGAATAACTCGACCTTGCGCATGCGTAGCGCAGAAGCGGAAACCGGTGCCGTTTGTAAACCACACTGACAAAGCTGGGCGTTTTAATCATTAAAAATAAAGGGGTTCATGTAGGTTCGTTTTATACAGATTGTTGTATTTCGTTGAGAACTTGTTTTACATTCCACACGTGGGCGAATTTTATTAAAAGTAAGCCCTGAGATCTGGGAAACGGACTTTCGGTTCCGTGTTTTCTCAGGCTGGGTAACGGAACGATCGTTTCCGTGAAATGCTCACGCCTGAAATATATGTTATACAGTATCTGGTAAAAATGTACTTTTTAATTTAACAATATGTCTCCTCAGTCTCAACTATTATGTCAAGGTTTTTATGCATGCCAATAACCTCCCCACTGTCTGTACGTTTTGTTAATCATGTCACATTCTCACTCTTGTCCTCTTATGCATTCCATTTAGATATTACATACAAGAAATCTGGTTAGCACATATGCCTCACAGTTCTGAGGACTCTGGTTCAAATCCGACCTCCCCCGTGTGGAGTTTGCAGGATTTCTCCATACCTGCAGGTTTTTCTCCTTGTACACCAGTCCCACATTCCAAAATTATGCATGGCAGGTTAATTGACCACTCGAATTTGCCCATATACTTGCACCTGTTTGAGAATGATTGTCTATAACATGCTCTGCGATTGGCTGACTACCAGTATACCCTGCTTCTCACCCAGAGTCAGCCGAGAAATGGGCCAGCATGCCTGTGACCTTCGTGAGGTTAAGCAGTACGGAAAACGGATGTAAGATGAAGTAGACGCTTGGTTTCACAGCTTCCCTACAACATACAAACTACACCGCCTTCTTTCTTGATCAATTTTGCAGCATAATTAAATGTAGCATCTGGTCATCTAGGTCCATTTGTTCGAGCAAACACTGTTCCATGGAGCCATTGTTGTTGCTTTGTTCTTGTAAAGAAAAGTAAAAATGGCTACTTGTAATTACCCAGAAATGCAGAGGAAGCTCCACCCTCTGACGTCCTAGCCAATAGCAGGTGTAGCAACAGCCCCGACATGGAGGGGAAGTGCAGTACATTTTTAGTCTTTAGTCTGATTCCCCCTTCACCTTTTTAGGTGCTGGAGGACGTTACTGGTGAGGAGTTTGTGTTGCTGATGCGCTTGGTGTCAGGCCTGCGCGTGCTGCAAACGGTGAGTGGGCGCCAGCAGCTGGTGGAGCTGGTGGTGGAGCAAGCCTTCCTGGAGCAGGCGCTCAACCCAGCTGATCTTGACACAGTGGACCGCCTGCTGCAGTGCACGCGTCAGGCACTGCCCCTCTTTTCTGTGAGTACATCAACTGTGTGGTTTTTCATGTCTTAAAAAGAGCTTGAGTTTCAGTCTCTTAAGCTATTCATTTGGTCTCCCAAAATCCCATTTTTCACTCACCTACATTCTCGACTCAAACATTTTTTGGCGTAGTTGGCTTCAGGATGAACCTAAAATGCATTTTATATTATATTATATTAGACGGTTTAAGAAAATCTGGATTTTTGGGGCCGACCAACAATATAGGAGTTTTTAAAATAGGTAACTGATCACTGATCCAATCACAAGATGGAGCAATAAGGGCTGTGAATATCAAAATAAGAGCGTGTAAATAAAGTATTACGTGTTCAAATAAAGTGCTTATCTTCTGAATATTTATTTGAATTAACTAAATACAGATAGTACATCATTTTGATCATATAGGTAAAAACAAAGTAATGCATGACACGCGCGTAGAAGGGTTTTTCGGAATTTTTAAGTCAAGTTTGGGGGTGCATATTATGAGAATTGATGGTACATAGGTCTTGTGAAATAAAATTAATTCATAGTTCATTTTCTGTATTTTTGCATCAGCCTAACCATCAAAAAGTTTAACAATTTGTGTATAATATGATATTGTAATTTATTGCTTTTGTTTGGTAAAAAAAAATAATTGAGAAGAGGGCAAAAAAAAGTATTAAATTGCATTTACAATATTGAGAGAGTGCAGTGTGGGAGGGTGCGGGGAGATTGCAATTACCGGTAGATTATTTTGCAAAATTGTTCAGGCTTCGTTGTGATCACAGACCAGTCAAAGATTGTAGCAGTTAGGCTGCTTGTGTTGTTATCTTCTGTTTTGGGTTACTTAAAACAATGAAGTTGTATAGTTATACAATTGTCCTTGTAAAAAATGTCAATTTAATATTTTGTTGCTTCATTGTATTCTTTCTCCTGTAGAAAAATGTCCATTCCACACGTTTTGTGACATACTTTTGTGAGCATGTCCTGCCCAACCTCAGCACACTGACTTCTCCTGTGGCGGAGCTAGACATTCAACTTGAGGTCAGTTTCTATTTCCTCTACGTCCTTATTTTTCTGCACCCGACACAGAGGATGATTGGTTAGCGCATCTGCCTGATAGTTCTAAGGGCTAAGGTTCAAATCCCGTCCCCACCGATGTCGAGTTTGCATGTTCTTTCTGTGCATGTGTGGGTTTCAATCCCACATTCCAAAAATATGTGTAGTCTCTTGACTGAAGACTGTAAATCGTGTTAATCTGAGTCGGAATGGTTGTTTATATAGCGATTAGGTTCGCAACTAGTTGAGGTTGTAATCCATGTCTCGCGCAAAGATAGTCTAGATGGGCTCCAGCACGCTTGAAACTCTAGTAAGGATAAGCGGTACAGAAAATGGACAGATGGATGTCATTTTTTAGTATCGCAAATTTAGATTTCTCAACCACAACCAGTAGCATAAATCTCATCAATTGGGTTCACTGGGGCATACGCTGCACCTGCGAAATCAAAGAATGTCACACATCAGCCATTTTACACATAAATAAGAGAAAACAAAAGCTTCCTGCCTTTTACAGCAGGAAATGATTATGAATTCAAGTACAACGATTTGACGTGTTGCATGCTTAGAATAACCTCTTCAACTTTTTGGGATGCATGTTGAAGGATGTTATTGACCAAAGTTTATCTGAATACTGACCCTAATGCTTTAATGTGTGCATAATTTATATTAAAGATATGAACTGTGAAGGCTTCAACGTGACGCGCATTGAAAACTTAATCAACTGTAAACATGATTTTAGTGATTTAAAGAGGAAGGGAAAAAAATTTGGGGCAAGCATATGTTGTATGTATGCACACTAGGCTAAACACAGTACTCTAATTGATAGTGCGTTTGCGGCATAAGAATTAAATAGATAAAGTAATCAATTTTCACCAATCCCAGTTGGTAACCATGTTACAAAATATCGTGAGGGTACATACAACGTGCTGCTCGGAGGATTGGAAAAATTTGCAAAAGAGCCACATCCTTAAGAGGCATGGGCTTCAGATGGTTAAAAAAAATCACTACTTATAGTACAAACGTCATTGTCAATTACCTTTTCGTTGCTGAATTTCTGAAAACATTTTATGTTAAAAGTGGTGACTATGACGACCTTACATTGCTTGCATGGTGAAGAAAAAAAATTATTTCCAACAAGAGTTGATGAAACAGTGACGCCTGGTTCTGATCAGCACCTCAATTCCCCTGGGCTTGATTTGGGCACCGAAGATGACGTCAATGCTTATGATGCCTGCAGCATGCACAATCCACGAGGTGTTGCGTGTGATGTTCTTCTACAGTTCATTAAACTTCACCTTGTCACAATCTTGCCCGTTAGCGGTCCGTGAGGCTGTGTCTCTTTACGCCGTGTTTTTGATGTACATGTGTGTAGGTCCTCAAGCTGCTGGCGGAAATGAGTCCTTTCTGCGGCGATATGGACAAGCTGGAGACCAACCTCAACATGCTCTTCACCAAGCTTTTGGTGTGTAAAGGCTTTAGTCCCCACTTTATTTGAAGCTTTCGTTAAGTGTGCCAAAAGTCAGGTTATACATTCTTATAGTCAATGTCTCAAAACATTTCTACAGTAGGTATTTATTTTCACAGTGTGAGCATAGCACGCCATTTTATATTACTGCAATTCCCAGTCTACAGAGCGCACCTGGTTATAAGCCTCATCCAGTACATTTGCAAAGGAAATACCAATTGGTACATACATATGCCGCAGTTGTGTAAAAGCCGCAAGTGTCCACATTGAAATACGAGGTATTTACAAAGACGGTACACAGAGAGTTTAACGCTAACGCCGCCGCGCTAACATGGCCGATTTAAAAAAAAAAAAAAAAAAAAAACATACTGGTAAAAATCACTGAGATACGGCAGTAACACGCTACCGCAGCCCTAATAGAGCCGGACCGGTAAAAGTCACTTCCTCAGCACATATATTCCATCGGTCTCACTCTTTTCCACTCGAGTGCCCCCATTGCGGCCATTAGAAAAAATGCACAAATTAGCTGCATCACCACATAAACCGCAGGGTTGAATGCGTGTGGGGGGGGGGAAAAAGTCGCACCCTATAGGCCGGAAATTAGGGTTATGTGCTGCATTGTTTATGCCCCTAACTGGACAAACCGAAAGAAACTTACTGTTGTTTGTTGGCATTGGTGTTTCATTTACGTGTTATCAGTGCACCCTCCAGTGGACAAAAATATTCACAAAAGTTACTTTATTGGGGGAAAAAAGCAGTGAATGAGCTCGGTTGGACACCCTGACAGCCTGCATCTGACCTGTGGGTGGCATTTTTGACACCCCAGGTATATTGGGTAGCGCTGCGATCGAGTTGGTGATGAGTCTGCATAAGAGCTGGGAATCAGAATATATTTAATTGATTGCCGATATTTCCAAGGTGGCAGGGTTTTTAGAAATGTCTGCCCTTTTGGAATCCTTTGAGTGACAGGCGTTCTTTGTTTGATTTCTTTAATTTTTCATAGGAGTACATGCCTCTGCCGCCAGAAGAGGTGGAGAATGGCGAGCAGCCAACCAGCGAGGAACCCAAGTTGCAGTTCAGCTATGTGGAGTGTCTGCTATTCACTTTTCACCAGCTGGGCAAGAAGCTGCCCGACTTCCTCATCGACAAGGTGGACGCTGAGCGCCTTAAAGACTTCAAAATAAGGTGCGCACCATTCACAGTTAATATGATCCACAGTAGGCCATAAAATGTTGCCTTATTAATGCTATCTAAAAAAAAAAACATATTCCTGATTCCGTTTACAGGTTACAGTATTTTGCCAGAGGCCTGCAGGTTTACATCAGGCAGCTGCGAGTGGCTTTGCAGGGCAAGACAGGAGAAGCGCTCAAGACTGATGAGGTATACAGAGGAATCTTGCAGTCTATCGAAACACATGAGAGGTGATGAGGACTTTTTATTGTTTTCATCAGAACAAGATCAAGGTGGTGGCCCTGAAGATAACAAACAACATCAACGTCCTCATAAAGGTTGGATGCAGTTTGACTTGGAACTCGCACAAATCTCTTAATTTGTCGAGAACAGTGATTAACTCCCAGTGTGCGGTTGCACATTACTATGGTGTGAGTGTATGCAGGTGTGCCGGGAAATTTAAAATTTTAAAAATTTTACACAATTGCTCCAAAAAATAATTACAATCAATGTATCTTTAGTCATCTGTTTATGCGAGGAAGGCATCGTGACAGACGGAACAAATACGTGATATTGTGTTAGATGGCAGGAGGTACATAGAATAATTAATGTATCCTATTTTTGTGACATTTTTCTTTATTAGTGTGCTGTGAAAAGGTTGGAAATCAAAGGTCTAGAACCACGTTTCTCAAAATCGGCAATGCGGGCACCCTCTCCTGGTATTTGAAAGAATCACTGAATAATATACAAACAATTTCTAACATTTAAAATATGAAATACAGATGTATAGTAAGTGAATTTATCTTCGGTCACAAGTTCACTGTTGTCACTTAAGTGCTGTTGCTTATGGAAAGCGAAAATGTGAGGGAATGACAAAACCACCACTACAAAAAAATTCATTGGTCATCATTGCATGTATTAATAGTTTAAATGGGAACTACCACAAACTGTGACCTGTAAATGGTCATTAACATTCCCCTTCCTATTATTTAATTGCCACTCAAATACATACACGTGAAAGTGTTTGCCCCCTTTATTTTTTGTATGTTTGTCACACTTAAGTGTCCCATCATCAAACAAATGTGTGTGTTTCTAACTTCGGAAAACAAACCAGGCGAAACTTAGACACATAAATCTGTTGATGTATCACGTCAAACTACTTCAGTGACACTAAGAACTACATTCCCATTAGCTAGGGCTCTTGTGCTATGCTGTAGCATCTTAGGGTGTAATAGAAAGTAAGCAAATGCTGTATGTGTGAGTTTTCTTAGGAAAAAGTTTATATGGTCAACAGAAAAAAAAACCAATTGGTGAATTTGTTTTTAGCTAACCCTGAATGAATGGCCCAAGGGCATATAATGCCAAAACAAGTTTTTATACAATTTAATAATGATTTGAAGTCAAATGTAAACATTGCTTGATGTAATTTTATGTCACAGGATCTATTCCATAACCCTCCATCATTCAAGAGCGCTGTCACTCTGTCCTGGAAGCCCGTTCAGAAGGCCGAGGCGGCAGCCGTGGCGTAAGTTTGACACTCTGACACAGCTGCTGGCAAAATATCCTTACATAGCTGATCATCACCTCTCCTCTCTATTTACCCCACAGTCTCAAGCGTCCGTCTGGCGACGACGCTAACTCGGGCGCCAGCCTGAAGAAGCAGATGGCCCCGCAGCCTCGACGTGATGCGCGGCAGATCTACAACCCACCCAGTGGCAAATACAGTGCGTCCCTCGGGAACTTTAACTACGGTGAGAACACAAGCGCAGTCCAATCTTGGCACACATCAACCTGTTTCTAATATTGTTTTGAAGTGTTCTTCCTTTGCTTTTGCATGATATTTCCCTATGTTCTTGTTGTACATTAAGGGTGTGACGATTCATCTGATTCTTGGGTGCCGATTCAATTCAAGGGTGATATTGGTTCATGTAGAATGATACAGTCAAAACATTCAATGGCTTGAACTCTCTTCAATGTTAAATTAAGTATTTTGACTGCGTCCTTGGAAAAATGTCTTGTTTTGGCTGCACCCAAAAAGTTCAAGAATCCCAATTCTAAACAGTCAAAAACTAATGGCTGGAAACGAGGCACTGAGTTTTCAACAACGAAAAGCATTTTGAAATTCTCTTAATAATACAGGTAGTTCACAAAACAGCTCTATGTAACACAAACATGATGCTTGAAAACAGAAACAGCGTCCAGTAGTTGACTTTCTCTTTATCCTGTTTTCCTTGACAAAGTTCCTCCTCGTACTCTCCTGACGTTCTTTCAAAAGCAGATCTTTGACGACTGCATTTCGTCACACATTCTGCAATGCTCTCAGCACGTCTACTTTACACATTTTCACATGATAATCCACAGGACCTTATACTCACACCTGAACTCCATATTTCCATACTATGGATCAAGTGATTACCTTTTAAATCAATATTATTCATCCCAAAGGCCAAGTTCAATGTCTGTCTGTAGTATGCGTTCAGTCAAATCTTTCGATTTATAGGTCGATCTACCTCCCTTTTCTCACCTATGGTCGTAAGCAAAGAACAAGGTCACGGGCACAGGGGGCCCAAATTAAATTCCTCGGCACGATGTCCAGGCTCTCCCATAGAGAGAGGGTGAGAAGCTCAGGCATCCAGGTTGGGCTCAGAGTTAAGCCAGTGCACCTCTGTATCTTCCACAGTACCGTGAAGTCCAGCCTTATCTGCTTAAGATGCTGCAACTGCAACCTGACTCCCATAAGAGGAAGAGAATGGATGGATAAAGAGACGTTTATGTAATAAATAATCGTTACAACCCTCCTGTTCATGATTTTGCTTCGTTTGGGTCCTGGTGAGCAATCAGGTTGGGTTTAGATTAGTGTATTAATTAACAACAAATGTTTACATAGGGCGGAAAGCGTTGAGGTCCCGGGTTCAATACCGGACCCACCTGTGTGGAGTTTGTATGTTCTCCCCGTCCTTGCGTGGGTTTTCTCCGGGCACTCCGGTTTCCTCCCACATCCCCAAAACATGCAACATGAATTAGACACTCTAAATTGCCCCTAGGTATGATTGTTAGTGCGGCTGTTTGTCTTGATGTGCCCTGTGATTGGCTGGCAACCAGTTCAGGGTGTGCCCCTGCCTCCTGCCCGTTGACAGCTGGGATAAGCTTGAGCACTCCCGTGACTCGTGAGGATAAGCGGCTAAGAAAATGGATGGATAGATAATATTTACATGGTAGTCTGCTAAAGTATCGCACACAAAAAGGTTGGGGAACACTGAAAAAGATTAGAAATATATAGCTTGCTTATTAAATGGGGCAAATCATATATACAGTGCCTTGTGAATGTATTCGGCCCCCTTGAACTTTTCAACCTTTCCCCACATTTCAGGCTTCAAACATAAAGATATAAAATAAAAATGTTTTGTCAAGAATCAACAACAAATGGGACACAATCGTGAATTGGAATGAAATTCATTGGATACTTTCAACTTTTTTTTAGCAAATAAAAACATGAAAAGTGGAGCCTGCAATATTATTCAGCCCCCTTGCATTAATACTTTGTAGCGCCACCTTCTGCTGCTATTACAGCTGCAAGTCGCTTGGGGTATTTCTCTGTAGGTTTTGCACATCGAGAGACTGCAATTTCAATTGGATTGATTTTGTGTGATTTTTACAAGCCATTGCTAACGTGGTGTCCACCACCAATGTCGCCTCCAGAACAGCGCGGCGGCTTCAGGGGCGGACGGGGACGGGGCTTCGGCACCAGAGGCAACAGAAGCCGAGGGCGGATCTACTGAAGCACATCATGAGGGAAGTGTGTGTGGGGGGGGGCGTTGGTGGGGGTCGCTTGTCGCTCACTGAACTGCATCATCACCTTGGGATCTTTATCCTCATCCAAAACGGACTACCTACCACCATTTTTGTCACACTTTTTTTTTTTTTTTTTTTTTTTTTTTTTACCATTTTTTGATCTCCAATTGGTCTCCATATTTTTCGTACTCCTCTTCCCGAGCGTGCGCACACACAAAAACACACACACGCGAGTGATCTCTTCTTCAAAATTGACTTTTCTTATTCAGACTAGTTTCAACCAGTGAAGAAGCCAAGCCCCGTAGCTCGAGCTCCTCTCTCTTGTTGTTTTTTTCAATGACGTTGTATCCTTGTGGAACAAAAAGACTGCTGAGTTTTGACACAGAAATAGTTTTGGTCCTGTTGGGTGTTTTTCAAAAGAAAAAAAATTATTAAAAAAAGGTCCTCTTTTTAGTTTGCAACAATGTTGGAATGTTTGTTTTAACCTTTGTATTTAATCTTGTTTTCACTTTTTTCTAATTATTAGTAGAGCTTCAGTTTAAATTGGCAGACTATTCCAACTTTGTACGAGTTGATGATGTTGTCAGATTTTTATCATAAACTTGAATGGAAGTATGAATAGTGGTTGTCATGTCTTCATGGAGCATAACACCACTACACAAACACGCCACTAATAACTCGTTTTTTTTTTTCCTCTGCCTTTTTGTTACACCCCCTGAGGATGATGGCTCGCCATTGACTGTTGTTACAATTGTAAACTTGTCTTGGCAACTGTTAACATCCCATCTCCTTTTTAGAACCAGGTCAGTGTTAAACTTGCCAAGTTGCCCAGACAGAAAGCTGAAGAGAGAGAGAGAGAGAGGGAGAGACGGCCTGGCACCTGCTTAAAGAAAAAATTACCAATAAAAGAAAAGATTTTAAAATAATGGCTTTTTTTACCAAAATTAAAATGGAACGGTCAGTCCTTGGGCGGCACAGTGGATCAGCTGGTAAAGCGTTGGCCTCACAACTCATGACTGAGGTCCTTGGTTCAATCCCGCCTGTGAGGAGTTTGCATGTTCTCCCCGTGCCTATGTGGGTTTTCTCTGGGCACTCCGATTTCTTCCCACATGCCAAAAACACGCAACATTAATTGGACACGCTAAATTGCCCCGCGGTGTGATTGTGAGTGTGACTGTCTCCACGTGCCCTGCTGGCAACCATGTCAGGTTGTACCCCGCCTCCTGCCCGTTGACAGCTGGGATAGGTTGCAGCACTCCCCGCGACCATCGTGAGGATAAGTGACGAAGAAAATAGATGGATGGACGGTCAGTCCTTTTTATTTGTACTTTTTAGAGGGACGTTCCAACGGGGAGGACTTCTTCCAAGTGCATGTATGTGAAATGTCATTAAGACAAAACAGATGTTTTGAACAAACTTCATTTAAGATTTAAATTAAAATCTGCAAAACTGTCTGACTTAATTGTCGAGTTGCTGAACAGAAAAGGGTAAGTCATACTTTTTTCTTTTTTGTGAAGTGAAGCACATTATTTGCTTTTATTTTGAAATGCAACCATACTTTGATATAATAAATGAGAGAACATTACACCCTGGCACACATTGGTTTGATTACCTGGGCAGAAATTAATGTCTACCATTCTATAACGATACCATGAAAATTCAGGTGACCAATGAATTTCAATTTTAATGACTTTCTAATTAAACTGTTAGGTATTTCAGATGGGGTTAATACAGCACCATGTGTGGGACATCCAATCTATCGCATCAAAAATGTTTTCATTGATTTTTCAATAAAACGTTACAGCTTTGCAAGTATTTGTTTGGCTTTGGCAATATAAGAAACTACAGTTCCGTGATGCATTGCCTATTCGAGCTGAGATACAATACGTTATTAAAATAACCAGAAACCAGTCTTTATGCGCTACCAGAGATTGACTTTTTTTTCGTCATATTGCCATCAAATGCTACTTTATCGGTACAGTGCTGTGAGCGATGGGATTTATTATAATAATACTGTTTTAGGGAAAATTGAGTCCTTGAGCATGATGAATGATTATTCATTAGAAGGGGAATTGTACTCCAATTGTACATGTTCTCAATAAGCATAACATTCCCAATTCTGTACATAAATGACCTCAAATGTGTTAATAATTCATTCTTGGTGGCTACTGATACATCGGGGGTGGAAAGATGTATTTTATACAACCTTGTGCCTGTCTTTTGTTTGGATGCCGTCTAAGACAAAAGGAGGAAAATATGTTTTGAAAATTTGGTTGTGACAGTCTCTCCCCTCTAGGGGGCGTTCCAGACCAGGGTTTTCCCCCCTGCCAGAGCGACAACCAGTTCTATTTTTAGCCCTGTTGAACGTTTATAGCTTGATTCTTTCTTTGTCTTGCATGCGGAGAAAACTCTTCATCTAGGTATGAAGAATAATGTTTTCTAAATGAAAATACAATCACTTTATCATTAGGTGCTCCTTCGTAACTAGGGTCCAACCTTTCTACAGTTTTCTGTAAATGCGTCGTTCTACTCAAATTAGTTTATCGTGATTGAAGTTGCGTTATAGCTTGAAATAAATCAGATGGCGATGGTGTCTTCCCTTATTCAAAACATGCAGCAACATTTTGCACATTTTAGTCAAATTCTGCATTGCTGCTTCGCTCCTGAAAAAAGGTCATGGTTGTTTTATACCTTGGAAGTAATTTATTAGATGGTTTTAATCACCCCTTCAACCTTGTTTGAAGCATGCAGCAAATACTTTGGTACTGACATGGGGGGGGGGGGGGCTAAATTGACGCAATGCAAACTACAACCACAATGTTTAACACATTGTTCCATCAACGTGCCGAAATTACAAAATAATCTCGACCCTTGCAATTAATCTCATTGGATTATGTTTGTAACAAAGTGGTCACACAAATCGTGTCATTTAGCCGACCGTCATACTTGCTGGGTTCAAGGTGCACCTTTAAGATCTCCCTTTTGGCCAGCAGGTGGCGGTAAGCGACCATGAGAAATGAATCTTGCTCTCTTCTCCCCCTTCCTCGCCCCCTCCCCGCCAGGATTGATCGTGACCAGGTATTTCCCCAAATCACACACACTGCAGAACCGAAAATAATGCGGTGGTACAGGCGTGGGTGGAGAGGGGATTGAAAGTATTGAGGCACATAATGCTCATAATGATTTCTACCATGTTCGCCACATGTGATATACTTTGGATCACAAACTGTTCCTCTGCCTTGGTTGTTTTCTCTTCCCACTTACAGTGTACATCATTATTTATGACTTGAAGATATCTGGACACTAGCAACCATGCATGCCTATGCCACTGCCTCCTACACGTGATGTGGTATGCTTTGGATCTTGTCTTTTTCTATGCTTTTCTATTGCCATGTACGTCAAATTTAGGCAGAGTCCCCTCATTTTTTGGGGCTCAGACGTATGATTTAAAAAAAATGTAGTTATGTTCTCTTGGTCTTCTCCCATCAGATCCTTCGTATAACTCACGGCCAAATGCACATGAGGTCGTCTGCTCAAATGGAAACGACTACAATGGACAGGTAGGTTCACTTCTTCTCACCGAGGGTCGTATAGTGTTACCATGGCAACCACTTAAAACTTAGGTAGGCTTCCCTAAGTCAATCTTCCCAAAATGAGAATGGAACAAAGTCAAATGTCATATATATTTTTTTGTAAATACAGTGTGTGCATAAAATCAAATTGTCTGACAGAAAGTACAATGAATTAAAAATGATATATTTGTAGTTACTACAGAATCTGCATGCCTATTGGTTGACTTTTTGAAATAACTACAATAAATTGAAGTTAAATGTCTTGCTTAAAATAAAATTAAAATGTAGTTTCTAGTTAATGCAGAATGGGTGTAAAATGTCTTGCTTAAAATATGGAATAATGTATATGTACGTACATATTGCTTTTCTTGAAAAGAGCTCAAGATCTGATTCTTGAAACAAAACCGCAAAGAGGCGAATGTGCCAGGACCAAATTTGTGCTCTTTCCACATTCTGACTCTAGTGAAATTCCTCCTCTAGAAGTTGGCGTTGGAGCGTCTATTCGAAGGCTCTAAAATGGCTATAAAAAGAATCAACTACGTCAGCAATGCACTTTTTTCCCCCCTTTCGGGATCAACGAGAGTGGGCGACATAGTTATCCTTCAGTTTGATATATTTTCTTCTCATTTTAAGTTAATACACAATTTCTCGCGTGTTTTTGTGAAGGTCAAGCATCGGGTGGAGTTTTTTTTGGACGCTCTCCTTGGTCCTGAATCATTGTCCTAGTGGGAACTGTCACTGGTTCTGATATAAAATCCTCAATACAGAAGTCCTTTTTTTTTTTTTTAAAGGGCCACGGACATACCTCTAAATATTGTAATGAAAAATACAGATAACATTATTCACTTCAATGTCTATACGAAAAAATAAGTATGAGCGGAGAGCCTGTCATCCGTGCGCAAAGTTGCGGAAGTCTCACCCGACATCCGAGTGGCAGCCATATTTCCTGCAAAGTCATCAGCAGACGTGACACTGGGACATTCGCCATTGAAAACGCATAGTGGCACCTGATATGGGAGAGGAACAACAGAGATTTTAAAATTTTCCGACACCCCTTCTGACATGGAAGCTCTTTTTGAAGAAGAGAACATCTCACAGTCCGGTGAAGTGACCGAGGCAATATTACCCCATCGTTTTGAGCCATATTTAGATTATATGCGGATCACTTCTAACTAACAACAGACTCCCCGACAGTATGTATGGCAGTATGTAGCATACTCGGCCACCGTCGGTCGCTCGCTGAAAGGAGTGTTACGTCTACCTGCCGTTTGGAACCCACAAGTCTCTTGCCCTTTGCATCTGTGCAATCCATTTTTCACGACGAACCGGGTCTTTTGGAATAGTATGAAGAGCGAATCCATCCTCCCGAGTGTTCAAACAATATCCAGCAATACAACGAGCCGGCATTTTGGCTAACACGAAGGAACAAAGCATTACCTTCCCGCAGGTATAAACACACGAGGCTACCTGAGTGCACACCTGCTGAAAACGTCACTTCCTGCTTCTTCTCCAAAACAAATCCCTCAAGAGGACTTTCATGGCGGGAATTTCAAAAAGACATATACGTCAAAATCATGTTGTGTGGTGGGGAAAAAAAAAAAAAGACGGGTCCATTCCGGCCGCCTTTTTAAAATCAAAAACATACTAAAAATCACGCTTTTCCTGTCAGTGGCCCTTTCAAGGGTCGTTTTAGCATTACGGTATCTACTTGCTGGCCACTACATTCGATACGACTGGACTATCAGTTTTGATTGACATCCAGTCACAATATTCATGTAATAATAGTTGTATGAGTGAGGTTGTAATTTGCTTCACACGCGTGCATAACTCACAGTAGACACAAGTAATATATGATCAAAATTCTGTAACCCTGAGCAAAAAAAGAAAAATCAGATTACTGTAAGAGCAGGTGAACATGGGACCATAATGACAAGTCCACTGATCCCAGAACTACTCGTCCAGTAACACACGAATGCTGCATATAAGTTTAGTAAAAGAAAATTACCCGAAACAAGTCATTTTCCAACAAGATTGCGCTCCAGAGGATTATTGATGTGAGGTCCGTGCGCAACTGGATGAGCAGTTCCTGGATCGGTAGGTTGAATTTTCAATAAATTTTACAATTTTTTTTTATTTTATTTTGGTAGCTTTTTTCCATAAATGGGGACAACGATATTGTCCTTGTCTATAAATGTATTTACACATTTATTCATTATAATAATTTACAATTATTTTTCATTTATTTATTTTTTAAATTGGTGATATTTATAATGGCACGGTGGTTCAGCTGGTAAAGCGTTGGCCTCACAGATCCCGGGTTCGATCCTGGACTCGCCTGGGTGGAGTTTGCATGTTCTCCCCGTGCCCGTGGGTTTCCTCCAAGCAATCCGGTTTCCTCCCACATCCCCAAAACATGCAACATTAATTGGACACTCGAAATTGCCCCGAGGTGTGATTGTGAGTGGGGCTGTTTGTCTCTATGTGCCCTGCGATTGGCTGGCAACCAGTTCAGGGTGTACCCTGCCTCTTGCCCGTTGACAGCTTGGATAGGCTCCAGCACTCCCCGCGACCATTGTGAGGATAAGCAGCAAAGAAAATGGATGGATCGATGGAATATTTACAATACATTGTTATTTTTTCTCATGTTCTTATTGTTCATGTTCTTCCTCTTTCATATTCCTCCTCTTCCTCCTTTTCATCTTTACTTTCCTCTTCATCTTTCTATTGCTCCACTTGTTTATTCCGCTTACTTTTTTCACTTCTTATCAATCTTATTCTTAAATGACCTCTTTTTTTCTTTTTAGTCTTGTTCCACTTCTCTTTGCTCTTCTTCCATTTCCTCCCTCCTCTTAATCTTCCAATTTTTCCCCTTTTCTTCCTCATCTTTTCCCTCTCAATTCTCTTCTACTTCCTCTACTTCTCTTTCCTTCTCTTTTTTATTTTAATCTCATTCTTGTTCTGCCTCTTCCTCCTTGACCCGCTCTTCATAGTATTGTTAGAGTTAGTAATATTAGTATACCCAAAGATTCTAAACGCATGTATGTATTCCTGTACGTATGGATATGCATGAAAAGCCATCCGCCCCCTCATGCGCAATGCTGGGAATAGTAACAGTGCGGCGAGGCTGCGCTAAATATAGCAGCCAGTGAGTGTTAACATGTCAACTTCGGTGGGAGTGCGGAGGAGCGCTTGCCGCTGCATGTGTGTAGATAATGTGTATGTTTGTGTGTGTGTGTGTGTGTGTGTTGTGTGTGTGTGTGTGTGTGTGTGTGTGTGTGGTATGCGCATCCGAACACATATCCACACTGTCGCCATGAAAAGTAATAATCTCAAGCACAGGCGTTGATAAACAAGACGACCGCGTACGCGACGCAAACCTAAACAGTGACGTCATATTTGTTGTTCAAGCAGAGCGTCGTTGATTCTATCCATTTTCTTGCTTGGAATCAAATGTTTAAAAAAAAAAAGACTTTTTGTCGTTAATGCAGCGCATACGTTTATTGATCAGCTTGTTTAAAATGAAAGAAAATTGAAAAATCTGTTTTCTAGTTCATACAGGGTGCACATAAAACCTATTCATTCCCATGCTTAAAAATACAGTTTTTTTTTTCAAATGCTGTGATTTTTCTCAGTAATGCAGTGGGCTCAGGTAATTTATTGTTTTGCACATTTTTTTGTTTTATTTTTATAAATAATTTGATCTATTTATTTAGCCATCCCTTGCGTTCGGGGGGGGGGGGGGTGGTAAGGAAGCTGGTGCCTATCCCCGCTGACTTGGGTTGAAAGGCAGTCTACTAGACTAAAACTGATCAATGAAACTTTGAGGTCACATAAAAGAAAACAAAAACCTTGCACATCTATTGAATATCTTGCTTGGTAAAAACAAACCCCCCAAATTCCTAAGTAACACCCACAATCCATTTAGGGGTTTTTATTTATTTTGGTCCTGATAACCACCTGCACCGTTCCATTGATGACGACTAAATCAAAATGAAAGAACCATCTTGACAAGGAGGTGGTGGGGAAAGAAGGAGTAGGAAGGTGGTCTATTTTTATCCTGGGTGCCTCTTGGAAATAGAACGCAGACTAAAAAAAAAAGAAGAAAAAAGGCATAGTTAGAGCTCCATTGAGGACTCTTGTGCAGCAAATCGTGCACTTATTTGATTGAAGGAGACTTTAAGCATGCGTCCCATCTATCCCACCCGAGGTGTCTTATATAATAGAGCATGTCAATGTTAGCAACGAGAGATAAACACAAAGAGGAGGAGTGGGTTGTCGGTCCTTCTTGTCGTCCTTTTTTTAATGCACAGATCTCATGAAACTCCTCGTAAAACCGGTTCCACTTCAAGCACATCAAATCTAATTAAAAAAAAAAATTCATATAACTCCATATCTGATCTTAAATAAAATGGAATTGAATATCAAGTTGAGTTTCAACTTCAATTTAATATTTGAACTAATTGAATTTGAATAACATTATAATTCACGCTAAGTTACGTTAAATCAGTGTAGGACCACTTTCAAAAGGTTAGAAAGTTCATCTTTTCTTCAAATTATAGAATAATAAAATAAATGAAATAAACTGAATTTTGAAATAAATGTAAGAATAAATAGAAATTGGCAATATTTTATTTTATCAATTACATTTAATTAAATTAATCTAGAAGCACTTCATGCAAGGATATATTGTTTATACATAATTTTTAAAAGTATAGGTGGTAGTTTTTCATTCAAATAAAATATTGTGTTTTAAATGAATTCCACAAAAAATGTATTTCTTATTTTGCAAATGATATTCAATTAACTTAAAGTGCTTTTAATCAGATTAAATTATTGTGTCTCACTACTTAGCAAGTCCAAGTTCTGCTTCCCAATGTAGGATCTTGGGTAGGACTGCAACTAACGATTATTATAGTCCTCGATTTAATCTTTTTTTTTTTTGATTAATTTACAAATGGACATAAAAGTACATTTTTAAAATTTCAATCCCTTGATTCCATCACAGGCCATTATTTCAAATTGACAGTACAGATCAAAACTTACTCACAAGTTGTGGTTTGGTCCGTAATGTCAGAAAACTGGCAAAAACGTTGCTCATTGTTTTCCAAAGTAAAAGCGAATGTTTGCAAATGTCTTACTGTGAGGATAAGTGGCTTGGAATATAGATACAGGGGACATTATAAACACAAAGATAATCTGCCTGATTTTATAGAGGACTTCATAAATCTGATATTTATTCTTGAGAGGCTGAAATTCTGAGAATGTGTACAATTTTGTTTTAAACAAGGTCCCTAAACCACCGATTCTCAACTGGTGGGTTGAGGACCCATTTTGGGTTGGTCACAGACACAAAAATTACATGTAATACCGTTCATATTTTTTTCTTTTTCAGTACAGTACTGAGATGTACTAAATCCCTACATAGAATATAATAATAAGTGACCAGAAATGTGACTTCCTTGCTTTTTATCGACTAGTTTACTCGGTAAACAAATGCAGCACAGCTCAGCTCAATTTTTGGCTGGCTGATAATGTGGCAAGCAATTCACCTTTAGGAGAACAGCAAAGTCATTTGAAAAATATAACTGACTGTACATGTGTTTTGGAAGTTATTTTTAACAAAAACATAACAAAAATCCTTATTCTTCACACGTATGGAAGTGCATCGCGTCTTTAGTAGCAATGCGGAAAACGCAGATCCCAGAATGGCGACAAATTAGAACTACAGCACTGCAGGATTCATCGATATATTAAAATAGCTGTCGATTAATTTGATCATTAGTTCGCTGTGGATGAATTGCTGCACTTCTAATCAATTTATTGTTCAACAAAAATCCCATTTAACTCGCTGAGGAGCAAAGCAGTACGGCAAAGACAAAAAGCGGGTTCACATTCCACAGTCGTGCTCCACTAGGGCGTCTTTCATTGTTTCATTTTTCTTTTCTTTTTTTTTTTAAAAACAGATATCCCCAAACTCCTACCACTATGGACTCTTTTCTTCATATGACCACCGATCCACTTTCCCTTCCTTATCACATACACACCAGCGGAACACTCCTGTGTTCATTCACACTCCGCTCGTGAAATAGCGTGAATGAGTGAAGTGATGAATGAACGGGTGAGTGAATGAAGAAGGCCGCCCTCCTTCCTCTCCGTCTCAATGGATTCCTGTCCTCCCGTTTCCTCCTCTTCTGCCCTGCCTCTCAATAATCGCACGTTGGAGCAAACACAAAAATTAACATGAAGTGGGTGCGACGGGAAGGGCGGTGTTGCGTTTGTGACAATGGCGTCCCCTGGAGATGCTTTGTGTGCGGCACGACTCCCATCCGAGCATGTGATGCCAAGGATTTGGTGTGTGTGTGTGCGTGTGTCTAAAAATAACCCCACTATAGCTCTGCTCTTCCATTGACATCATTTAGGCAGGAGAGATGCAAAAGTAAATAGCAGGGAAAGAAGGAAGGGAGGAAAGGAGTAGGGTTCCTTAACAAATAAATCTTAAATACTGTAGGTTGTTTTTTTAAGTCAGCTTTTTATGTCGTTAATATCCTTCATAGAAAAAAATCACTTGAGTGCGTTTAACATTAAGCAACAAAAAAGGCTTCGTAACATGTACAAGATCAGAAATATAGATGAATAAACATCTAAAAAGAAGATATGGCGTCTTAATCACTAATCATAGGTCAGAACATTAAGCCATTAATATCTGTACACGAATGAGAGGCAATATGAGATAAATGGGTCAATACATTTATGAAATGATTTTTTAGGTCTAATATAACTCCCAAACTGCATTAGAAAAACAAAATGTATTGATTTTCATCCATCTGTTTTCTTCAATTCAATATAATTTCAAGTGAATAGGGTGACACAGTGGATCAGCTAGAAAGCGATGGCCTCACAGTTCTGAGATCCTGGGTTCAATCCCGGCCCCGCCTGTGTGGAGTTTGCATGTTCTCCCCGTGTCTGCGTGGGTTTTCTCCGGGCACTCCGGTTTCCTCGCACATCCCAAAAATAGGCAACATTAATTGGACACTCTAAATTGCCCCAAGGTGTTAGGTGCCACTGTTTGTCTCGATGTGTCCTGTGATTGGCTGGGAACCAGTTCGGGTGTTCTCCGCCTCCTGCCCGTTGACAACTGGGATAGGCTCCAGCACTTCCCGCGACCCCCTTGAGGATAAGTGGCAAAAGAAAATGGATGGGTGGATAATGTTCACCTCACCAAGTAACAAAGCAGCTCTGCTTACAAAAGGTGGACCATACGGACTACCCCATTTATAAAGTGACGCTCAAAATTCCAACTGGTGTACGGTCCCCTTGAATGCCTCGCTCGGGCTCCAAATAGTCAACATGGGATGACAACAGCCGCTCTTTACCGGAAAGATGCGCCCTACCGCCATGAGTGGGAAGCCACCAGCAGATGGGAAGGGACATTAAACCAAATTAAAAGGGCGTGTGTGTGTGTGTGTGTGTGTGTGTGTGTGTGTGTGTGTGTGTGTGTGTGTATTTTTGTGCGCGTATGTTTCCAAGTGCCTTAGTCACACCCAGCATCTCGCCGTGTGTCGTCAGGCTTGGCAGCAACGAGATGCAGCATGACTTCCTCCAGTGACGTGATTCTGTCGTATGTAGCCCTCCCCCCACCACGCCGCACCTCTCCACCTCATTTTCTGGTGGGGGCTCTCCATCTTGTCCTCATTTTATTGGTGGGTTCTTTCGATTGTAGGACAATTGGTCCTCAAAAGTGCATACCTAGGACAGTCGGTCCTCTTGCACCAGCATACATTTTCATGAAAATTCATATGAAGTTAGATTATTCCCAGTTTTAACCTGCTATCTTCTGATGTGTTCCAGAGTTGGGTGCATTCATTTGTGCAGCAGGACCTGGCTGTCTTTTTTTGTTTGGTTCAACTGCTGCCTCATTCTTATCAGAAGCTGAGCACACACCATGTGATTTTTTATTTATTTATTTTTTTTAATGGGGGCACATTATTTCCCACCAAAAACGTACCATGTGATATATTTTTCTTCACAGTAACCCCTGCCTTTTTCCTCCTTTTAAACAATGCTTCCTCCACTAAGTGCGAAAACAAGATGGCCACGAGTTACTGCTTTGAAATGTACCGTAATTCCCGGCCTACAGAGCGCAACGGATTATAAGACTCACCCAGTACATTTGTCAGGGAAATACCATTTGGTACGTACATAAGACGGACGTGTGTAAAAGCTGCAAGTGCCCACATTGAAAGACGAGATATTTACGAAGAAATACAGTACACAGAAAGCATTTTCAATGTTTTAATACCTTATCTTAGCTTAACATAGCAACAACACGGTAGCACGAACAGGACTGTTTAAAAAAAAAAAAAATAAAAATAAAAAAAAAAAAAAAAAAAATATATATATATATATATATATATATATATATATATATATTGGTAAAAACAAACAAACAGCGGTGGCAGCTACACAATAGCAACACGGTAGCACAGTACTAACGGCATCAGTTAAAAAAAAAACAACACATACCTAAATCACTGAGACACTGCAGTAACACAGCAGAAGGACGCTAGCGCGGCACTAACGCTAGCGCGTCTAACAGGGCGGGTTAAAAAAGAAAAACATACTAGTAAAAATCACTGAGATGTGGCAGGAACACAGCAGCAACATGCTTGCACAGCGCTAACAGGGCTGGTTAGAAAAAACAAACGGGTAAAAATCACTGAGAGATGGCAGTAACACAGCAGAAACACGCTAGCACAGCGCTAACGCTAGCGCAGCACTAACAGGGCCGGTTAAAAAAACATACCGGTAAAAGTCACTTCCTCAGCGCATATATTCCACTGGTCTCACTTGTAACTTTTCCACTCGAGTGGCCCCTTGCGGCCGTTAGAAAAAAAAAAAATGCACAAATTAGCCACATCACCCCATAAGCTGCAGGGTTGAAAGCGTGTGAAAAATGTTGCGGCTTATAGGCTGGAAATTACGGTAGATATGAGTTTAGTTTGACTTTTATTCCCTGACAGTCTGCTTAAATTAAGAGCCTTGGTCGCGATGCTGCGCTCAAATGGAAAGACGCTAGTCAATTGTTTGACCTCGGAAGATGTCTGCGTCTTTTCCTCAGAGTTCTGAAAAATAGTCAGGAAGTTATAACACCTCCTGCCGCTTTGACTTGTGAATGCCAATTTTTACACTTGACTACTTGCATACTTCTTGAGGTGATTGTTTGTACTCACACAGGATGGACGTCTACTGATGCAGGGAGGTGTTACGTTAGTATCTTCTTCCCCCTCCTGCTCTCAAAAAAAGCGCCCACCCAACGTGTTCTCGTGTGCTTGTATCACCCCTAAAGCCCAAGAAAAACCCAAACGTGAGAGATGAAAAACCACACATGACACTGGAGCTCCAGTCCACCTCAATTCAAGTAGGTGAATCATAACAGCTAATTCTGTCCTACCGCTGCGTGTGAGCTCTTTGTCACTCTTTCCGTCACACATGGGAATGTGAAAAAATACAAACACACACATTGGCAGTGAAAACAAGCCCTAAAAATATAAAACAGATTCAATTACCCACAAACATTGTTGTCCTTCTAGCTAGAGATATTTTTTGATCCAACTCTTGCATTGTATGTCAGTGGCCAGTGTACCTAATGTTTTGTTATTTTTTTTAAGTATGTTATGCTTTTTGTAGCTACAAGTGACTTCATGGACAAGTTTTTGAAGATGTGAGCTGTCGTCGGACCGATTTATTTGCTCTCACTTGCTGGGGCAAACTCAAGATACGAGTCCCGTCACTGAACAACAAGCAGCAGTTTGGAAGATAGAATTAGTGAGCAATTCTTCCTAAAAGAGGCCTCAATCGCAACCGACAGCCGTGAACAAGGTACATAAATATACTTGCCAGACACAGCAAGTTCCTCGGCAACCATCTTTTTTATACTGTCACGGTATTGGAAGGAGGAGTTATCAAAAGGTTCCGGGTATCCACAAACAGATGATCATTTTGTCCATTTTTCAGTTTAACATGCAGCAGGATGCGAATGGACCTTTCCGATGGCGACCTTAAGCTCCGCCCCCTTAGCCATGTCCCACAAGCTTTCAAAATGGCGATTGAACATAACATGCTTGAAATCGATTCTCTATCGCGTATTCCAGATAATATTGGGGTATTTTTGCCAAATGTGTCCGACTTGCTCAAGAGATTTCCACAGAAAGGTCTCCACTATTTCACGCAAAGATATGTACACGGGATTAAGATTTTGGACAGAGCAGGACGCAATGTCAGAGTCCAGCGAAATGTTGACGACTGATGCAAAAAAGTTTGACGCCTCACAAACTTCATATTGAAATCCAACAGAATAAAATAGTGGAATCGTACTGCGCATGTAAAGCAGGGTGAGTACTTTTTACTTGGAAAGATCACAAGTAATATCATTGTAGTTTTGATAAGTGAGTGGGTGTATTCATTTGCCTTGGCTCGTAATGGAACCCTGTGCTCTGTCTTTAGAGTCTGATGTGATACAAATGAGCAAATAGACATTTCTCTTGCATGACATCGTGCATTTACATATCATTAACCTGACTCTTCGGCATAAAACATGCCACACTTCATTCAGCAGGTCAGTGATACACTAACAAAGTGAAAGATGTTGTTCTCCTGCAATGTATAAAGCACTGATAATAATTAAATCAAACTCAGAAGATACTTCTCCCTCGCCTACCTTCGAACATATAGCCTTGTGTTTATTGATATTGTCCACATTTAGTTGTACATTCGCTCTTCCGTGAGCCTTAATCCATCGCAGACACTTCGTCAACTGTGTTTTGGAAAATGTATCAACCGGGCCCCTTGTAGCCTAGCAGGATATCTTTCATCAGAACTGCACGTTCCCCAAGCACATTTGAGGATCATTTTCTTCGTAACATTAACTTTTCCAAGCGCACGCTACTGACAACCAGCATTGCTTTTGGGACAATACGGCAAGAGGGGCATGTCAAGCCAGGGGTTAAGACAATGCGGCTATCTGATTGGCTTTTATTGTCCGTGTGATTGACAGGTTGGAAAGGTCCATTGGTCAAACCTGGGCAAATAAGTACATTTTCACATTTGCACCATTTGGAGTTGTGTCGTCCATGTCATCCAGTACAAATTTTTAGCCATTCACGTATTTGCACAACTTTATATGTAATCACGTCGCGCAGATCTGTTCGCATCCGGCGTGGACGCAACATCACGCTGTTTTCACAGACTTCCACGCTATGGACACCTCCTGGTAATGCAATCTGTTATTGTACCCCCTTAATTCCAGGATTGCAATTCCTGCTGGTTTTTGTGGGATGGCCTTTAGCTGTGTTCAATATGTAAACAGCATGATGTCATAGCATTACATCGTGGCGGAGTGACAGCCAATCACTTCCACAAAGATCCGGGAGTTGACACAGTAAACAAAAACGGAGGGCATCTTTGCTCTTCTATCCACCAAACCGCAGATTTTAGGACTGTGAACCGACGAGTGTCAAAAAGCGTAGTTGTAGTTAACGGTTCCCTGTCTATGGTTATCACACATTCTGCTATCTTTGATAAACTTTTATTTGAATCTTTATGCCTATGTTGTCATTGCTGTTGTGTTTTTATTTTTTTCATTATGGTGTCTTTTAGAAACAATAGTCCTGTATGTTTTGGCATTGTTGCTCTCATTGTTCCTGAGACTCAAGGGGTCTGCACTGTCTTTCCATTTTTCTCGCCCCTGAAGGATAACAGGGTGAGCAGGTATGGTGAATTTGGTCGGGTCGGACCCCGGGAGATTATTTTTGGACCAGTCCGGACGAGAGAGACGCACAAACATCACAGAGATGTTTCTATTCTGATATTTTTGACCAGAAAGATCGTTCTAGCACCATCTGTTTGCATCCCAATGCGTAATCACATTCATCTGCGTGTGTGTCTGGAGGATGATTGTGGGCTATTTGGATGATAAAACATCACCCCAAAACACCCTGACCTTAAACGCTCCCACCCTCTGTCTGTCTGACTGTCTGTCTGTCTGACTGACTGTCTGTCTCTCTCTCTCTCTCTCTCTCCTCTCTCTCTCTCTCTCTCTCTCTCTCTCCTCTCTCTCCTCTCTCTCTCTCTCTCTCTCTCTCTCTCTCTCTCCTCTCTCTCTCTCTCTCTCTCTGTCTCTCTCTCTCTCTCTCTGCTTGTGAGCTGAATTAATTTGATACTATTTTTAAAAGTCAGTGTTTCTAAGGGATACCTAATGACGCAATGACGTCAATGCAGGTCAATAACAAGCTGCTGGGGGGGGCGGCGACACACGGAAAGTGACAGAGAGAGAGAGAGAGAGAGAGAGAGAGAGAGAGAGAGAGAGAGAGAGAGAGAGAGCGCTCCACACAGTGGCTGGCATGCATCGTTCCCCTTTAGCCCAACCATGGAGCCTTTTTTTCTGAGTACAACTTGCCTGTGCACCCCCTCCCCAACACCACCCCCACCTCAACCTCCCTAACCTCGACACTCCTCCATCCTTTGCTGGATAGTGGGTTTCCATGAAAGCATGTTTCATTTTCCCGTGTCCCGTCGGTATCTGGAAACGCACACACACACAGATTCTAGAGCGCCACACCGAGACTGGCACCCTTTCTTTCCAGCCCTGCTGCGGAGCCTCTTTTCTGGGTAAGATTTGCCCGTGACCCCCTCTACTCCCTGGATGGTGGGTTTCTGTGCTTCTCAACTTGCCCCATATCTGTATGAAAACACACACACACACACACACACACACACACTGAGGTGAATCGTGATTTTCCAAAAATACCCCCCCACCCACCTTCTGTTCTCTGATTTGGCGCTCTGCCTCATATTTGTAACTCTGCCCCCCCAACCACTTCCTCTCTCTAGCCTATACTCCTGTCTATACCTTCAACATCACCCCTCCCTCCATTCCCCCCCCCCTGCTTATTTTGGAGCCATCTTCCTGGATCGGAAATGGCAACACTGGCAAACATTTGCGTCTGGGAGCCTGCTCGGAGAAGACGCATCGGAACTGGAGTGACCTGATTCCTGCACCTCTTCTCCTCCCCTTTATCCCTCCCCCCATTGTTTTAAGGGTAAGTACTTCCATTTGTAGGACAAAAAGTTTAACTATGCGTCTATTTTTTTTATTATTATTTCTTCTTTGGAGAGTGTCAACCCCCCCCTCTTTCCTCCCTCCCTCCCTTTTCCATCTTCCATCCGGGCAATTTCAGGACAAACTTGACGTGGTTTGCCGAGTGGATTTAGGTGAACGTGTCGATACATCTCGGCAGGGAATATAAGGGGTGTCTTTTCACGATTTTGCAGACACTCTGTGAGAGAGAGAGAGAGAGAGAGAGAGAGAGAGGAAAGAGAAGGCAGAGAGAGGACGCGTGAGGCTGCAGTGATGCGTAGGAGTGTTGTTCACATGCCGGGGTATCCTCCGCCGTGCCGCTCGGCAACAACAAGCAGGAAGCACACAAGGCAGGTTAGGAAAAAAAAACCAACCTCATTTCCATTTGTTCAGCAGCGATGCTACCATTTGTCTGTATAATTCATTTCTTTATTTCGCCGTAGCACATTCACGTTTTGTCTTTGTGATTTTTTTTTTTTTTTTTTTGGGTAAAAATCTGCAAGACCAGTCTTGGGGGTGGGGGGAAATGTTATCCAAAGTCAGCAGTAAAGTAAGAGTCAACAGCAGTAGTCGCAGGTTTCCATGGAACATTGACTACTGTGTGGGCTGGGCTGCACCACTCCTCTTGATTCTTCCACGTGATTGGTTAGTAACGTAAATTAGTCGATTTGGCCGGAATTAAATATCATGATTACATCCATAAGTTAAACTAGATGTTTTGTTTTTGATTGATTTTACACGGCACTCAGTGTATTCTGTGCAAGGGACTTTAGTGGGCACAGCATTTTTCAAGCATTTTTTCCCTTATCTCTTAAGTTGACTTTCTAAGTAATTATTGAATAATTATTTTTCTCCTTAATTTTTGACCTGGTTGTTAAATTTTTTCTATCAATACTTGCTCAATTTATTCTTTTTGTCTCCATATTTTAAATGTATTACTTAATGTACTTTATTTCTCTTGAGTTAATTAGAATTAATTAATAATTCATCTTCATGACTATAATATACATTTCCTGTTTTTAATGCTTGTTTATTTTTTATAGGTTTTATTCTTTTGGTTATTATTATTTTTGAAAATCATAGTTGTACTCGACACAAAGCCTGAACAACAAACCCAAAAGTCCACACGCTCGGCAAAGTTTCCACTGGTTTTCTTCTTCTGAGGAGTTGGCGGCGGAATCTCTCGGTCGAGTTTGTCGACCCCATGCGGCCACCTCCGCACACTGCACCCTTTGCCCTCTAGGCTGCAAGTCCCATTGATAAGTGTGTTCCCTGCTTGATTGAGGAGTTTTTCTCCCCCCTTCTTCCCCTCCCCCAGCCCCTCGACTCGTCCTGCGTGTGTCCGCGGTGACGTATCTCACACGTATCCCATTGGCTCTTGTTTTCCCTCGGGTGTGGGGGAGGGCGGCATCAAAGCGAAGCGAGACTGACGTGTGTTTTTCATGATGTGCGCGTGCGCATCCACGCGCACTCACCGTGTACAGTTGGCCCACAGGCAGGGCTAAAAATAGCGCCAAGCGATGCGACGGGCGCAGCCCTTTTGCTCCCCTCATCTTCTCGTTCCTTTCCCTTGACTCACTTTTTCTCGGAACCACCTTGGGCCACGCTGCCTGCTAACTCGAAACTCAACACACATCCCTCAAACCCCCAAATTGCATTTCAGTTGTGAGATTCCACGCATGTGATGCTTTATTATCTTGTTTAGGGGCTTAAAAAAACACACACACACCCAAGTAATGTTTACACAACAAGACAATTAGGTTTTTTTTTCCCCCCTAAAGCTGTAAATGGAGCAAAATATCACATGATCCACATGTGGTATTTTTGAGTCTTTTTTTCCCCTCCACGCACGCAGGAGGGCAGCACCAAGCAGCATCTTTCCACGCAGGCTCCACGGGGCGGAGGAAAAAAAAAGTGAGAGAATCTGAACGTGACGTCAATGCCTAGTAACTGACGCAGCCCTTCAACCCACCTCAGCCCCCCCCTCCCTACAACCCAAAAACCGAAAAACTGCTTTTTATTTATTTCTTTTTTGAAGAGGGGTCGCTTCCTATAGTCTCGTCGGCAAAGCTGCTTTCTGTTATTTTCTCAACTGTGCGGGAGCGGTTTTGTTTTTGTAGCAAAATAAAAGGAGTGCAGTTCCGCTTATGGAGGAGCGTCATGCCAGGTAGAATGTGCCTTCTTCATCGTCATCATCATCATCATTGGCATGAGTATGTTTGGAGTTGCTTGGTTGGAGAGTGGACATTGGAGGACAACAAAAACATCGCTGCGTTGGTGCAACAACGGCGGCTCCAGTGCACACTTGTGGAGGGCTCATTTGCATGTGGCTGCGCGTAGCATGCCCGTATCCTGCTAAAAATAGCCTATAGTTTTGCTTGCTCCACAAATAGTGATGTAAAAAGGAGAGCGAGAGAGGGAGGGAGAGGAGAGGGGAGGGGTACCGGGGTGGGAGGGTTGGGGGAGGTGTCACTAAGGTGATCCCGTGCAGGGAAAACTTGCAGATAATTCTCTTCAAGGCCAAAGAAAAATCACCATCTTGACTAAATGTGTGTTTTTTTTTCTTTCCTTAGGAGACAGACGTGAACGCAGCACGGTGAGTGACATCGGCGTGCATTCTCTCCCTCTCTCATTTTCCCCTCCCTCTCGTGTGTCAACGAGAATGGCAACCGCGCACACTTCCTGCAGGCTTGGAATCACCCTCCCTCCCCCCCCACTTCCACACCGTAAGAATCCCCCACCCCCTTTGTCCGTTGTTTCTCTATTTAACGCTAGTGTGCGTGAAAGAGAGACAGAATTTGTGTGTGTGTGTGTGTGTGGGGGGGGGTTCCCCGGTTTCTTGTTTTTGAAAAGATATGAGGCGTGGACTCTAATGCATGGAGGTGGGGTGGAGAACCCGCGGAAAGCAAGAAAAAAGAGAGGGGGAGACCTAGGAGCTGTCCACTGTCAGTGGTGCTGAACTCACGCTAAGTGGCGGTAGTGGGCTAGTTTTTCCAGAGAGATTTGTTTTCCATTGCAAGGGATTATTAGGGACCCACTATATTAAATCCATTTTCGTCTGAGTTTACGTTAATTTGGAGGTAAAGAGCGGTGGTATCCTACCTTGCGACCACCCTCGCCGAACTCTTCTGTTTGTGCTCGGAGATGTCCTCACTGTGATTCTTTTTTATTTATTTATTTATTTATTTTTTTGACCTGGAGGGTGCGCAAGAGGAAGGTTCCTGCGTGTTTTGCTATTTTCGCCGACGGAGTTCAGTGTGAATGGGCGCGCAAAGTGAATGGCTTGAGAAAAAGGAGGGTGGTGGGCGAGGGGGGTGAGGGTTAGCGACTCAATACCTTACTCCCAGCCCACTTTTCTTCCATGCACCCTGCCTTTTTTTTCATTCTGCATTAGGCAAAGCGTGCGAAAGTTGAGTGGATGAGAGGGAGGGTGGGAGAAAAGATATGGGGGGTGGGGGGCTGCACATCTCATCCGGCTCTGTCGTGACGTGGGTAGCGTGCGCGCTGGCTGGCTGCGTCAGGAGAGAGGCAGTCACTGTGCAGCCCAGACGGCAGTGGGGTAGGGGGGGGGGAGTTGGGAAGGGAAAGGGGGGTGGGACATCGTGACTGACTGGCTTGGAAATGAAAAGACCACCACCATTTTATATTTCTCAAAATCATCATTTAAAAATAAATAAATAAAAATCGCAGGGGTCCAACTATGTGCAATATGAAGAACACTGCCAAAACTAGCTTTGAAAAGTTAAAGGGGGCTTGAACAGGCTTATTTGGCAAAGGAAGCAGGTAAGTTTATTGCCCCCTATAAACGAGTATTGTTTGGATGCTGCGTGGACGTTTTTGCATTGCAGCGCTTCGATTGGTTCGGCTATGCCTACTCCTGCTTAATTCTTAATTTAATTAGCGTGTGTAAAATAAAAGCTCCAGGAAATAGGAAATATCATCGCTATTGATCACAAATTGGTTACCCCTCATCATTTCTTGTTTTTTTTTTTCCTTTCATTTTTTTTTTTTCAAAAAGGGGGGTTCCTTTGCTTGCGAGGCTCCGATTGGCCGATGACGAGCTCGCCCGGGAACCAATCGCACGCCTCCCCTGCTCTCTATTTATTGGCAGCAGTCTACAGCCCGACTTCCTCCTCGCACGGAGCGGCTGCAGCGGCGGCAGCAGCAGCAGCAGCAGCAGCAGCTCCTCCGACACTATTACAGAGGCGATGAAGGAAAGAGGGAAGATGCATGCATATAGTGGCATGCAAACTGCGCCCAGTAGAGAGGAGGAGGAGGAGGAGGGGGGGAAAGGACCACGGACAGCTCGAAAATCGCGGAGATTCCCTTACCTTATTCCTGCTATTTCCATCTATATATACATGCATGCGCGCGCGCGTGCGTGTGTGTGGTGCCGATAGCTGGCGATACACTCGAGTGGAGTGGATGGAGAGAGAGAAAGACAGAGAGAGATTCGCGGCAGCAGAAGTCACGGAGGAGCGCTCCAGAAAAACAAACAAACAAACAAAAAAAGCCAAAGATATGTCCTTCGCGAATCTTTTTGCGGTCTGGGCTTGCTGTTCTGAGCTATTCATTGGGAAGCCCTTACCCCAAAAAGCATTCGAGGGGGGCGCACTCGCCGCCGACAGCATCGACGACACATCGGATGGCTGGATCTCATCTCAGCCACTCGTGGAATTTCCCCGTACGAGCTCGCGTTCTTCCTCTTCCTCTTTTTTTTGTCTTTGCTCTGTCGTTTTCCCCTCATTGGTTCTTGAGCTCGTCTTCGTTTACTCGTCTTGTTTGCACCACAGTGGAACCTGTGCACCTTTCCCCTCATCTTTGTTGCACACTTGACGGATTACACACCTCCCAAACTCCCCTCCACACACACACGCGCGCGCGCGCGCACACACACACACACACACACACACACACACACTTTTTTTAAAATCCTCTTGACTTCAACTCCCGTATGCTACATTGTACGAATGTATTGTATTCTTTTAGTTTCTAGTGTAACAAAACAAACCAACTTTGTGAGTCAACCAAACACACACACACACACGCACGCACACCAAGCTCCTCTTGCTTTCTGTGAAGTAACTTTGTTTAAAAACTCCCTCGACCCTCTTGCTAATATTGGGGGGCCAAATTGACCCTTTGTCAACTTTAAAAATCAAATAACATTTTAAAAAATGTGAAATGTTAACCTTTTTTTATAACATGCCTTAATCGTGTTCGGCATTTATGTTATATATATTTTAAGTTGCTGTTTTTTTAAAGTGACTAAATGTGCAACATGTTTGGTGTCTGGGATAAAAACAAACGCAATTTTTTTTAAGGCAGTAATAACCCATCCCACTCTCAATCGTGTTTTATGAATAGAAGTGAAGCCACCTTAAGCATCACTCCCCTCCCTCCGTCAACACCCCCCAGCTCCCCCCGACCACCACCACACACACACACAGGTACACGTGTGCAACCCACGACCAGCACCTGACCCATTCAAAAAAAAGAACTTCAACGTTTAAAGTGAACAATAATCAGCATATAACGGGCAGAAATGGCCCTTCAACAACAATGTGCACGCGAACGCAGCCCCCCGCCTCCCCCCCTCGTTCACGCGTGGCGTGCACAGACATAAACAACCCCCCCCAAAAAAGTCACGAGCCATATTTGTCGCTCGGTGACGTCATATGTCCCGTCAACCCATCGTCGCAACATTTAAGTGCAGTAACACAACTACACTAAAAAAGGCGGAAGTCATAGTTCACACGTCAAAAAATGATTCAAGTTTGGTTATTTTATCATAAGACCGTCACGTTTTGGACGACCATACATTATTGGGGAAAAAAGACACGTGATAGACATGCAGAAAGTTGATTGAAAATGAGATATGAGTTAGGATGTGGGCATACTGCATTTTCAACAGCACGGTATAGAAAATAAACACAAACCATAGTCCTCATGATGAAAATGCAAGTTGTAAAAAAAATGAAGGCAAACTTTTTTTTCTAAAGAGGGACATTGTGTAAAAACCTGAAAAAGATGCAGAAAGTTGAGCGAGAATATAACATTGTGACGGCGGTGTCGTGCAGTTACGTTTTGAAGAGGATGGTACTAAAAAAGATCAAACCACGGTCCCCCATGATGAAACCGGCACGCGCGTCACCATTTCAAATAACGTTGTTATTGCAAAACAGGAGCGTGACAAAAAGACAGCATGTTTGACAATGTCCCAATATATTATTATGGCGATGGCATTAGATAAGTTCAAAACAAAAAGATCCCCAAAAAAGACTCAACCATGTCAATTCCCATTGAAATGCATTTCTGTAAAACACACACACGTGGGAAAAAAAGAATTGATGTGCGTAAAAGAACAATCGAGAATATTTTTGGGGTGTTTTTTTTTTGTTTACCCCAACGGGATCTTCTAGATAGATGACGTCATGGGAAAACCCGGGTACAAAACGCTTACTTGCCAAAACTTGTCAGCGTGCGTGTTTCTTGCGTCTTGCAGGTGAGGACGAAATGCAACGCGCAAGACCAGGACCGGGAGGCCATTCCAGTCGCGGACGTGCTGGTGACCCATGACCCGCTTCGACGCCCTTTCCTTCTAAACCCTGCGAGAGGTAATTGCGCGAGCCCCGGGTCGCGTGGCCGCTCAACTTGGACGATGAATTGGCGTCGTTACGAGTTGGTTTCCACGTCATATGTACATTTATGATGAACTTAAATCAAGTCAGAGTTAGGTCCAAATATGTAGCAAAACGCGGAGATGCCAACAAAATGGACGCTGCAAAGCTAACGTGTGTGCGTGCGTGCGGTGTGCTTCAGAACATGTTTAGACAGAAAAAACAAACAAACAAAACAAGCTCGTTGGCATCATCAACAATGCAAAATTGAAACCATACTATTTTGATCAAGTGAGCTGTCTTTTGAGGACGTATTCAGTATTCAATATTCAGAAAATGACTCGCTCAAATAAACGCTTATATCATTTGAATGAATCTGCGTTGGAGGGAGGGTGGGGGTGTCAAACTCGTCTTTATCTCGCGTCACATGGGGGGGGGGGGGGTTTCCCTAGGAGAGTCGTTATGAGGCATGTAAATATAACGCCGTGCAACTGTGCAATTAATGGAATGGCTGTCGTGAGAAACATGCTTGCAATGTTAAAAGTGAAGGAAATGTACACGTTTGCTGCAGCTTTTCTGCCAAAATGAAAGGAAGCTACGCATTTAGTCATAAAAGTACACTTAGGTGAAGGATGGGTTGCTTTGTGTTACAAGCAAAATTTGAGTTACGAGCTAACTTCAGATTCTCTAGAAAAATGGAGCAATTAAAATACTGTGATGGAGGTAACGGTTGAGCCACAGTCGCGAAGTACTTTCAGCCATTCATTGAGCGGGACAAACTGAAAATGAGAACACTTGCAAAGGCGCTGCTGTAAGCCGCGACTCACGCCCAGACCCTCGCACGCTTACGAAATGGCTAACATGAGTCAGCCCCGCTCACTAGGCCACGCCCCTTTAAGGCACCCAAAAACTCTAGTATGCACAGTAATTACACTTTATAAAACCAGTTTATTTCTGCACATTCACTGTAAGTTTTACAATGCTAGTTTGTCTTTTAGTTAAAGCAGCTAACCTTCTTTTTTGTTTTTGGTTAAGGTTTAAAAAAATATATATTCTCAAGTGAACTGAATAATTTGCAGCCCTCTTGATTGTTGTTGCCATATTCACATCCATGATGGCGGATCAGGTTGCAAGAAACGCCACAAATATGGCCGACATTTTGAGTCAGTAACATTTCCTATTGTGAGAAAAACACTATATTTTGTGAGAACTAGCATAAGCTCACGGTATATGTATAGCAAAGATTTATTTGTATAGCGCATTTCATACACGAGTTAACTCAATGTGCTTTGCGTGATTAAAAGGATTTGAATACAAAGAGATAAAATATTAAAACGGGATTAAAAACAATCAAAATGACAACAAAATAGCCATCTGTTTTCTTAGCCGCTTATCCTCACAAGGGTCACGGGAGTGCTGGAGCATATCCCAGCTGTCAACGGGCAGGAGGCGGGGTGCACCCTGAACTGGTTGCCAGCCAATCGCAGGGCCAACAAAATATATAATTGAAAACTAAATAAAAGTACAATTAAAATCGCATACAGTGCAAGTAATATGATCAAAAAATCGATATATTCTAAAAAGCATTAGAAAAAAGACGAGTTTTCAACCTGGATTTAAAAACATTCACACTTGGGGCTGACCTCACCTCTCTTGGCAATATATTTCATTTTTTTTGCACCGTGTTTGCTTTGGACTCTGCACTCCACTATTAGACCTGAATCAGTCAATCTCAGAGCCCTACTGGGTTTGTATTCCATTAGCATTTCTTTCATGTATTCAGGACCTAAACCAGTCAGAGCGTTATAGACCAGTAGCAGAACTTTAAATACTATTCTAAAACTGAGTGGAAGAAGTAGACTATAGAATTGGGGTTCTATGCAATGACCTCTTTGTTTTGGTCGGAATCCGAGCTACAGCATTCTGAACGAGCTGCAGCTGTTTAATGCTCTTTTTGGGGAGCCCAGTCAGAAGACCATTACAATAGTCAAGTGTACTTGGGATAGAAGCATGGATGGGTCTGCTTGACACATGCAAGCCTTCAACGCTCGATATGTTTTTCATATGGTAAAGTACGGTTTTTGTGATTGATTTGATATGACCGTTGAAAGTCAGGTCGGAATCAAACAGAACACCAAGGACTTGGTCTTTGGTTTTTAATGATAGAGAGTCCAGTTGTTTACTAACAGCAATTCTTTTTTCTTTATTGCCAAAAACAATTGTCTCGGTTTTGTTGTGGTTTACTTGAAGATAATTTTGCCTCATCCAGTCATTTATCTGTGGCACAATAGTATTGGCACAATACCTCTGTAATTTAACACATTTTTGCCATTTAGAGCAGTATGGTACCATGATGGTGTAAAGGCTCCACAAATATGGCCGACATTGTCACAAAGTCCTGCAATTTGAGAGAATCTGTAAGACTGTATGTTTAGGTTTTAAAAAGTGCGTTTTTCTGGTAATATAACTAATTACAGCCCATCTTCTTATTGAAAAAATATCATCCATTTTCATGGGTAAGGTTGCGAAACACTGCAAATATGCCCAACATGGTGCGCTGCTAATATTGTGGCCAAAATGCAACATTCCCGAGCAAATTCCAGATAATTAGGGTGAAAAAAAAGACAATTTTCAATTTCAATTTTCAACCCATTTTGTTATGTCCACATAGTATACATGAGGCAGTAAAATAGTCCACAAATATGGTCGACATGGTGCGCAACTTAAGCGGCGCGTCACAAAAGTACTGTCTTTTTAGCAAATTTCTAAGCATAAGGGTAAAAAAAAGCACAATGGAACTAGTTTATAGTTGGTCTTGTCGTTGCCAAAATCTCACCCTTGATGGTGGATTGCAATATACTCCGCAAAAATGGCCAACAAATTAAACTGCTAGTGTTAGTGCTTCAAGTACGTGTTAGGGTATTCTCATAGCACCAAAAGTAACCTAAGTCTCTCCATAGCACGTTTTATTGTTCTCCCCAGAAAAAAAAAAAAAAAAAATCTAACATGTTTGTGGATAGGGTTGCGAGAAACTCCACAAATATGGCCGGCATGTTGAGCTTTGAAACTTAGTCACAAAAATGCAATATTTTGTGAATACTTTGAAGAGGTTTTGGTTAGGGTAGGAAAAACAATCACAGACTCTCCATGTTTGCAGTTTGGGTTGCAAGACACCCCACAAATATGACCAAGATGTACAGCTAATATCGTTTTATACTTACATATATATCCATCCATACATTTTCTTTGCCCCCTATCCCCACGAGGGTCGCGGGGAGTGCTGGAGCCTATCCCAGCTGTCAACGGGCAGGAGGCGGGGTGCACCCTGAACTGGTTACCAGCAATCGCAGGGCACATCAAGACAGTCGCTCTCACAATCACACCGAGGGACAATTTAGAGTGTCCCGTTAATGTTGCATGTTTTTGGGACGTGGGAGGAAACCGGAGTGCCCGGAGAAATCCCACGCAGGCACGGGGAGAACATGCAAACTCCACATAGGCGGATTCGGGATTGAACCTGAGACCACAGAACTGTGAGGCCAAAGGTTTACCAGCTGAACCACAGTGCCTTTACATATATATTATATTTATATCTAAATCCTTGTTAGAAGAGGCTGTTAGAGGACATATAGTTAACAATAATATCCGGTCATATATTTTGTTGTATGTTGCGTATGAAATAGTACTTTCCCCCTATAATTTGGAAAAGTTTATTTTCGTAGCTTGCACTATTTAAGAAAAAAATACCACACTAACCATTTTCAAGTATGTAAATAAATGCATCACTTTTCCACTAATTCCTAATTGTGGTAGTTTTTGTCGTCCATCCCACAAAATCTTCAGTAATTGTCAGTAGTTTATTCACATGTGACCAGAATGGTTTTGATTAGGTTCTCCGTGAATGATCACAATATCATAAAGGTAATAATAGTTATTATTATTATTGTCTGCCTTGTAAAGAAATCTACTTCTTTAATTTTTATTCCTGACAATAAATTGTGTGTTTCTTGGGGAATTGTGCAAAAAGTTTGAGCCACGTTAACGGCTCTTTTCCAGCATCACTGAAAATCTTGTTCCCTGTCAAAATTGGATGTAAAAATCAAATCTTATCAGAATTTAGGAGGAAGTCATTGGAGAAGATTGCTACCACATTATTTCTATATTTTGGAATCATTTCCAACAACATAAGCGCCACTGAATAATTTCACACTGGCTCACGTGAGCTATACGGCCGAAAAAAAAAGTAAATAAAAGAAGTCGAGAATTTAGTAGGAAATTGTACAAAAGGTTTGACGCCTTAATATGTTTATAAATTGAGAGGATTTTGGTCATTGATGGAATATTTGCTACGTCATTGGTTGTGCCATATAAACGATAAAAATATTTTTCATGATTAAAGCAATTTGCTCGCAAATGATTACCCCCCCACCAAAGGAGAAAAAAAGGAGAAATTGCTGGACTCTGTAAATTAACTTGATACTCTAACGAGTGTGTATTATTTATTTTTTATGAAGAGGACGTCATTTATTTAAAGTTTCCTCGAACGGGCTTCATTTTGAAACAAATTTCCTCAAATGGGCTCTTGAGGTTGTGTACTATGCATTAATCATGACAAAAACAAAGTGTGTGTGTGTGTGTGTGTGTGTTGCAGCCCCACGTTCATCTGCTCAAAAATGTAAAAGAAAATTGTACGAATTTTTTTCACTTGTCTGTTCAGATTGGCACCCCACTGCGTCCCCCACCCACACCCCAAACCAAAACTCGACAAGTCCCGCCACAACACACTGCACCAAAAATGTGACATATTTGAAATGATATCAAACAATATTAGAATGTATTTATTAAAACATATATGAAAAGTAAATAATAACAGTATGGCTTATATAATTATCACATTCAATAAAAAAATTCTGAGCTCCTTTTTTTTCTTCAAAACCTCCCTTTTTGTTTATTTCATTTCTCCTTTATGCAGTTTATTGTGTATAAAATCTAATTTGATATTCTTTTCGAGGATAGACAGGAAGTACAAATATGAGAAAACAAAGAGGATTTGCATATTTTGTGATTTGTGTGTGTGCCATTCTGTATTTTAATTGGCAAAATATCCTCTTGAACGTGTCTCTGTTGTATTAATTTGATCCTATCTAGAGTTTTTTTTTTTTGGGGTGGGGGGAATCACACAAATAACGCACAGAAATGCAGATCGTTGGTGGGAAATGTACAAGAGTTTTGAAACGTTTTGCATTTGCAACACGGCAAATTTTTCATTACTATTTGGGAGATTTGTACATTTTATGTCATGTAGCAACTATATGTGTAATTGTGAAGCATTTGTGGGTACTTTTGCGGCGGTATACCTCTGCAGTGAATCCACATACTTTCCAAATTTAACATTTTGTTTTGTGGCATTTGTTTTACACATCGGTTGAAAATGTCAGCATATTAATTGACACCAATAATAGGTTTGAAGTTGTTTTTCTTGATTTCGGTAAGGGAGTAGCTTTCTTCTCTAGCATGGTCTTTTTCCCTGTGTGTCCAAACGGGCTGTATGTGTGTGTCCATGCGTGTGCGGCGCAGGATTTAAGCCACGGCAGTTGACAATTTAGCATGCGCTAACGGCGTCGGTGCGGAAGCAGCCTGGCAACATTCTTGTTTTGTGCACTGCTTTTTTTTTTTTTTTTTTTTTTTTTTTTTTTTACAAACAATCACACACGGTGCTTGCTCAGTGTAATATTTTCTGTTGTTGTTTTGATGTGTACATTTGTTGACTTTGAATATTTTTCTTTTTATCGGACGTGTGCACGTAACTTGGGGGAAGTTTAGCATTTGTGATCCTGTCACGGATTTACTTTTCAAACATTTGTGCCTTCTGTGATAAGTCACATTTTGTATCCAATACTTGACTGTGTGATATGCAGCTAATTATTTATTATTCCTGTGGAAAGCAACAAATTCTGACTAGAATTTAGTCGGAAATTGAGCGATAATTAAATGTTGACGTTGCAGTTATTTGAAAGTGAATAGCCTTAAAAAGTGCGTAAAGTTTAATAGCAGACAGACTTTTTCCACTCCGTTGTGTAAAAAATAATTGCTGTTGCATCTAATTATCTGGTTGGAGATTGTCATGTTTCTATGTGAAATTGTTGGCTTATGTACAGAAGCAGCTTGCTCCAACAAGTTAAATATCACATAATGACATCAATTTCATGGTTAAATGTGATATTTATCACATGATATGTTCAGTATCACGTTATAACGTGATAAATGTCACCTTTTATGTGACAAAGTTGCTCTTTAATATGATGAGTTTGCTGTAACGTGATAATTTTCTCATTTTACGTGAGAGCCTATCAAATTGTAATGTGATAATTTTCCCTTTCGCTTTCGGCCAATCCAAATGAAGCGCTTGCTTCCGGTGTGTGTCTTTTTTCACGTCTTATCAATCCAAGTTACCAGCTACATAACTGCACTGCTCCTTTCATAATAGTGTAAACAGGACACTTATTTAAAGGATTTAAGATTAAAAAATACACACATATGTTCATTGACCGAAAGAAATAACTGAATGTAGCAAAATTTTCATCAATTAAGCTACAACAATACTGAAGTAATTGTTTTTGGCAACACAGAAAAGTGAATTAGTGTTAGTAAAAATACCTGTAATCACTGTCTTTAAAAACCCAAGACCAATTTTGAAACTTTGATGTGCCGCAAGACTCGCATCTGATTTTCAACAGTCCGATCAAATCCGAAATGTCCCTTCTGCCATCTGAAGAACATTTGCAGATTGACGGCTGACATGTACCAAGCAGACGAGGAAAAACCCATCCGTGTGTTTTTTTCTCAAGTAAACTTGGCTATTGTAATGGTCTTCTGACTGGATTCCCACGAAAAAAGCATTAAAGAGCCGCTGCTCATTCAGAATGCTGAAGCTCGGGCTCCGACCAGAACAAAGAGGTCACAGCATTAGACTCCAGTTGTGAAATATTTACAATGGGTTCTAGTCAAATTCAGAATCAATTTTAAAGTTCTGGTACTGCTCTATAAATCAGTAGATGGTTTAGGTTCTGAATACATACGGTACATTGACAGACTCAGGTCAAATAGTGGAGTGCAGAGTCCAAAGCTAACATGGTGAAGCAGCATTTGGCTATTATGCTGCACATAAATTGAATAAATTGCCAAAAGAAGTGACGTCAACACCAAGTGTCAACCATTTTAAGTCCAGGTTTAAAAATATCTTTTTTTTTTCTACATGCTTACGAGTAGTTTTCTTTTTTTGTTAGCGAGACCTTTTTGCACTGCCTTTGAGGAATTTCAGCAAGCTGTTTTATTTTTCTGTAGTGTGCTTTGTTTTTTAAAATGTATTTTGCGCTTTGTTTTTGAAAACATTTGACTCATTTAAAGCGCCTTGCTTTGCTTTGGTAGGGCACAGCCAATCACCTGAACTGGACAAACAACAAATTGGTTGGTTTGGTTCAGGTATATTCTGAAGTCAAACTCATCACGTTCGAATGTGATAACTTATCATATTAAAATGGGAATTTGATCAAGCCTGAACGTTTTTTCTTTTTCTGGTATGGCAGGAGTACGCTTCAGTGTTGAAGTGTAAAAAGTGGAAAAAATTGTTCCAGATCGGATATTTCAGTTTTGCAGCAACACAGCCGAAAAGGAAAATGTTAATACAGTATTCGTTTTGTCGCATTTTGCTATTAAGTTTAACATATGGTAGTTGAGAATGTCAAAATGATTTAAAACATTTTCTTTACAGTTGATAAAGTTTTAAAGTGATGGGTGGCACTTTGACACCATAAAAGATGGATTGTCCAAACACGGATCCTATGGGGAAGATATATAATCAACCCAATATAGAGAACATAAAAAAATGCAACTTGTACCCCTTTGAAATTTATCACAACACACCTCAACTTCTGAAGACACTTTTTAAACATTGTACACACATTTTTGAACACATACACAGATGCAATCATCTTACGGTGCATATTTCCGTACATGGTCCTTTCAGAGTTTGTGGGGTGCACGTGAGTGTAAGCTGTGGGTGACAGCAGCTTCTGCTTGAGTGTTCTCACTCTCTCTATTTGTTTTACTGTACTAGGGGTCTATTTCCCACATGTCAGGTCATTAGGACAATTAATTTACTAACCATATTCTTAAAAAACACCATTGAAAAACCCATGTATCAATGAAACACTGTACTTGGTGTTATCCTGGGTTCAATGTAATGCTTTATTGGCGCGTCAAAGGAATAAAACTGCTGAAAGTTGAAATATGATTATTTGCATTTTTAAATGAGGTAAAATATTCAAGACTCGCCTACACAGAAACCAACGCTAATACATCAATTTACTGTACATGTAAAAGAGAAGATCGCTCTTCGTAAAGTTAAATGTTTAAAAAAAAAATTGAACTCCTGTTGGGAATTTGTGACACAACAACAAGAATAAAACCCTCAAGGGCTCTTTATAATTGCGCACAACACTGCTGTGGTGATCCTGCGCATAGTTTGTCTTCATACTCGCGCAATCCACGCGCACAGTTTCAAAAATGTACTGCAGTACTCCTCCAATTCGGGGGTGTCACTCGAGCTGGTTGTCACCTCCGGTGCGGGGCTGGACTCAAATGCAGGACTCCAAGACGAGGACATGATGTCAGGCGTAGTTTTATTAAAGCTGAGGTCATACACGGTGTAAGCAGTCCGAGAAAGCAGAGGTACAAAAGCGCTAGGCTAAGGAGGATCCAAAAGACATGCAGCGAGGTCTGACGACTAGGAGACAAACTAGGAACAAGGACTTGACAATGGAACATAAATTGAGGTGGTGCATAAACACTGTGACGACGATAACTCAACACTACACTATTTTCAGTGGTGGATATTCCTACTGTCTGTGAATGCAACTCACTGACACAGGGCACAATGAACAACGTACTGGCGAATGCCAGTGACCAAAACTCCAACTTAAATACACCGTCTAATTTCAGTCTCAATATGAAACAGCTTTGAGCGGTGACGGGTGTCACCGGCCAGGTCAGTAGCCACGCCCCTCTTGGTCACGGTCCAGCCCAGCTCATGACACTGGTATTGGCTAGGACGCCTCAGGATGGAGTTTCCTCGGAAGCTTTTGGTCATTTTCGGTCACCGTTTTTACTTTTCGTGCTGACCTTCTTTTGGGTCTGTTGCGGGCTGGAGTTTATCCCGGCCGGGATGCTGGGTGGACCCTGGACTGGCCGCCAGCCAATTGCAGGCCGTATGCACTCGCACTTTTGGGCAATTTAGAACCTTTGGTGAACCACGTGAGGATAACCAACACAAGCACAGGAAGATTATGTTACAAAAATGGCCTCACCGTTCCAATACTTTTGGAAGAAAAGGGTAGACGGTGTGCTGTAGTCTCTCCGTGTGAGCTTTTCGTTTGATTTGAACGCAACTCACTTTACGACACGTCAATAAGGCATCGGGTGCGGGGAGCAAGGGTGAAACTAGTTTTGGAGGTAGAGCGGTTAGACTGGTTTTTGTGAGGGGTGGGGGTCCATTTGTAGGGGATGCAAACACCTCCACAACCTGTTTAAACTCCCTTTCAATAAAAATGCAAATACATTAGAAAAATCTCTAAATCAGACATGATCCGTACTGGGTTGCTTGTTACACTTCAAACACATTTTATAGTTTGAAACAGCTTCGTATTGTTATCTTTATGAACATTACTGTTAACTGTTACTTGTGGAAGGGAATTAGTGCCACCAGGATTTGAATTTGAAATGTAAAGTGATCACATTTTCAATTGTTGGATTTCAGTGTAACTTTTCAATGTTAACAATTCAACTGGGTACAATTCGCTGTCTAAAATTCACTGTCTGTGCCACCAGGTAGGGTTACTTCAGGTCAGAACCGAACCGAACAGAACAGAACTGAATTTCAGACAGCGAATTGTAGCCGGTTGAATTGCTAACATTGAAAAGTTACACTGAAATCCAACAATTGAAAATGTGTAATCTTAATAAAGGTAGTACGAAAGTAAATGAGTGCCCGTCATTTCTGTTCTGTTCGGTTCGGTTCTTCCCTACCTGGTGGCACAGACAGTGAATTTTAGACAGCGAATTGTACCCAGTTGAATTGTTAACATTGAAAAGTTACACTGAAATCCAACAATTGAAAATGTGATCACAATACATTTCAAATTCAAATCCTGTTTTCTTTGCCATTTCAAATTCAAATCCTGTGGGCACTCATTTACTTTCATACTACCTTTACTAAGATTACACGTCAGGTTTTCCGTCACATTTGATCAGTTTTAACAGTCTCAAAAAAAAAAAAAAAGTTAACCTCTCCTCTCGCTTAGAACTTGCCACCAAAGTTGAATGACTGTACTGCATCTAGTATTTGTGTGTTGAGTGTGTGTGGTTTTTTTTAAGGGGCGTGGCCTGGCGACTGACAGAAGCCGGAGTGGGGTTGATTGGTCACCCTGCGTGTGAGTGTCTGTACAGGAGTTGTGGCCTACAGCAGTTCCTTATTTGATATGAATGTGTTTGACTGTTTTTCCCATCCAACGAACAGCCCTCAGTGGATCTGCAGTTTGTCTCTCCTTGCCCACACGCAAGGGTATCAAATTACCTTAATTGCTCTTTTTTTGTTTTTTCTCCAAGTCACTTGCGTCCCAAGAAAGGACAGGAAGAGTCTGTAGTAGTTGAAGACAATCAGAATAGAAATTTGTATGAACAACGTAGACATTTTAAAGCCCTGAAATGTACATGAATTCCTGAACCCACACTCTGTAAACTAGCACTAGCCCAAAAGACACATTCCATCCATCCATTTTCTTTGCCGCTTATCCTCACGAGGGCCGTGGGGAGTGATGGAGCCTATCCCAGCTGTCAACGGGCAGGAGGCGGGGTACACCCTGAACTGGTTGTTAGACAATCGCACGGCATACGGAGACAGACAACAGCCGCACTGACAATCACATCTAGGGGCAGTTTAGAGTGTCCAGTTAATGTTGCATGTTATGGGGATGTGGGAGGAAACCTGAGCGCCTGGAGAAAACCCACGCAGGCACGGGGAGAACATGCAAACTCCACACAGGCGGGGCCGGGATCGAACCCAGGTCAAAAGACACAGTATGTAGTAATAGTTATACAAAATACAATATTTTTTAATGCTGATTAGAATAATCGGGGTAGAAAATGGATGGACCGATAACTATAGGGCGGCACGGTGGATCAGCTGGTAAAGCGTTGGCTTCACAGTTCTGAGGTCCCAAGTTCAATCCCGGACCCGCCTGTGTGGAGTTTGCATGCTCTCCCCGTGTCTGCATGGGTTTCCTCCGGCCACTCCAGTTTCCTTCCACATGCCGAAAACATGCAACATTAATTGGACACTCTAAATTGCCCATAGGTGTGATTGTGAGTGCGGCTGTTTGTCTCGATGTGCCCTGCGATTGGCTGGCAACCGGTTAAGGGTGTACCCCGCCTCCTGCCCGTTGACAGTTGGCATAGGCTCCAGCACTCCCCGTGACCCTCGTGAGGATAAGCGGTGAAGAAAATGGATGGATGGATGATAACTATTAAATACACATGCACGTGCACAGCTCTGTTGTATATTAGCATGTTTACAGCGATGGGCAAAGTGCAAAACCTTTCGTCTGAAAAATTTCCTTTTTTTTTTTTTTCTATGAACACATCTTGCAAATGTAGTTATTTTTTTTGGGGGGGGGGGATAACCTTATTGTTTTTTTCAGAATTCCATTTGTGGAAGTCCTGTACATGCCATACAAAATCCCACAGATAGGAGGTTTTGCATCCCTGCCATCAATCCACTGTTTGTAGATATATGTAGATAGACATATTTTTTAAAATTGTGGTGGAATGGGGATGACGCGTCATGTGGGGTGCAGATAGGAAGGCGGAAGAAGGCGGGCACACACACACATTGTCACGTTTATTGGTCAGCTCGTGTCCAGATTGCAACAGTAAAAAACAAAAAAAAACTGTTCTTAGATATTTACATTTTAAAATGTGTGTCTTTTTGTGGCACTTCACTGTCTTGGAGGCCTTGATGACAAGAAGAAAAAAAAGAAAGAGTGGCCTTATCCTCTCTCGGCATTTCAATGTGGAGGACAGACCGTGAGTGTGTGTGTGTGTGTGTGTGTGTGTGTGTGTGTGTGCGCGCACCTATAAATCTGTGTAAGCAGTGTATCGTCACTCCTGGTCGTGACTCACAGCGCAGTTGTTTTCGGTCCCCTCTCTCTTTCGAGCGCTCTCTTTATTTTTTTTTTATATACGCCTGATCTGGAGGCTTTCATCCGTGCGCACACACACACAGCATTACACACACACCATTGTCCTATCGTGATATATTTCAAAGTCCTCTGAGCACTGTACTAAATTTGCGAACAGTCTAACTGATGTTTTCATCATTTCATCATGCATTTTTAGCCATTAATTTAAAGTGTGTGATGGAATCAAGTGATTTTATGTCAGTTTTGAAGAAATTATATTTTTGGGGTGCAAATTTCCTCCTAAAATATGGAGGGCAAAGGCTCAGAGAGGATTCTATCCTAATGACAGTTTTGCACAAAACCCGACTCAATTATTGTGGGAAATGCATGATGGAAACAGCAACTTCCATGCAGCTGACACTTGTGACTTGTATTTTGGAACCTTTTTATTGCATTAAATGGAATCAGGTGGCTTAATATGTCAGTTTTATAGTCATTCCATTTTTGTGCAAAGTCCAACTAAATTATTAAGGAATGAAAAGCCTCAGAAAATGCTAACGTCAATGCATCTGAGGCGCCACTGCACATGAACATTTTCCATGCATATATATATATATATATACATACACTGTACTGTGGTGCCTTTTGATGCAAGTTCAGTTTGACTTGTACCTCAAAATACTTGTCTCAAATCATCTTAGTGAAATCAATGAAAGCACCATTAATCTGATCGAGCATGCCCTCCAAAACAACATTTTGGGGTACACTGTGTTATTGTACTTCATAAAAACGTACAGGAATGTCACCATTAACAAGAATCTTAAGAAATTAGCACTACAGTGGATGACTGGTTAGCACATCTGCCTTACAGTCTTGAGGACTGGGGTTCTAATCTTGGCCCTGCCTGTGTGGAGTTTGCATGTTTTCTCCGGGCACTCCGGTTTCCTCCCATGTCCCCAAAACATGCAACATTAATTGTAGACTCTAAATTGCCCCTAGGTGTGATTGTGAGTGCGACTGTTGTATGTCACCATGTGCCCTGCGATTGGCATGCAACCGGCTCAGGATGTACCCCACTTACTGCCCATTGACAGCTGGGATAGGCTTCAGCACTCCTGTTACCCTTGTGAGGATAGGCAGCTCAGAAAATGGATGGATGGATGGATGTGTGTAGACAGTCTCACCTCAGTGATATTACTTGTTTGCAGCAGATGATAAAGAATATATGCATTGAGTATTTTTACATTGTGCATCTACATGATCTAACAGCATTTGTGTTTGAATAGCCCGTCTTTGGCATTTTCCATTCCAGTGTGTGAGGTAGAAGCGCGTGGACTTTAAGGAAAATTTCTGTTGTTGTTTTAAATACACAACACATCATCTTTGCTGTATGTTTAGTTTGTCTTGACAGCTGATTGGAGCATGTGTCTGACCTATGACCCCCTTCCTACTGTCTATCCAATATTCATCCATCCATCCATCCATCCATCCATCCATCATCCATCCATCCCTGTAAGGTCAAATTAATGTCTCAGGTGTACTGCCGTAAGCACGACAGCTACCACAATAACTTCTTAAGTATCTGAAAGACCCAAATTCGAGTCGAAATAAGATAGGAAGTAGTTGCAGAAATAGGAGAATACATAAGGAAGGAAGTACAAAACAACTTAAAACCAAAAAGCCATTTTTGATTTATGTAACCTGTTTCAAAACCCTTTCATAACCACATTCAGAAAAAGAGAAAAAAAAAAACCCAATCCAACTTGCACGGTTACTTTAATGTGTGTTTGACTAAAAGGCTCAAAATATTTTTTAATGGCTGGGTAAACGGTCCAGAGTGGACATGTTCGGCTTAACAACACTAAAATACACACACGCAGTAACATGATGAAAAAAAAACTTCAATGTAAATATTTACTCTGCAAATGGCCAATGTTTGAGTCTCCTTTCTTTTGGGTGTGTGGGGGGGGGGTTCACCTTTATTGTCATGAACATGTACAGTGAAGAAAATAAGTATTTGAAGACCCTGGTATATTGCAAGTTCTCCCACTTACAAATCATGGAGGGGTCTGAAATTTTTATCGTAGGTGCATGTCCACAGTGAGAGAGAGATCATCTAAAAAGAAAAATCCAGAAATCATAATGTATGATTTTTTTAATAATTTATTTATGTGATACAGCTGAAAATAAGTATTTGAACACCAGAGAAAAACAATGTTAATATTTGGTACAGTAAGTTTGCAATTACAGAGTAGTTGTAGTTGTTCACCAGGTTTGCACCCACTGCAGGAGGGATTTTGGCCCACTCCTCCTCACAGAGCTTCTCTAGATCAGACAGGTTTCTAGACTGTCACTGAGAAACACAAAGTTTCAGCTCCTTCCAAAGATTTTCCATTGGGTTTAGGTCTGGAGACCGGCTAGGCCACACCAGAACCTTGAAATGATTCTCATGGAGCCACTCCTTGGTTTTCCTGGCTGTGTGCTTGGGGTCATTGTCATGTTGAAAGACCCAGCCACGACCCATCTTCAATGCGCTGAATGAGGGAAAGAGGTTCTTCCCCAAAATCTCACAATAGTTGGCCGCGGTCATCCTCTCCTTAATACAGTGCAGTCGTCCGGTCCCATGTGCAGAAAAACACCCAAAACGTGATGCTACCACCCCATGCTTCACAGTAGGGATGGTGTTCTTGGGATAGAACTTTTAATTTGTCTTCCTCGAAACACGGTTAGTAGAATTATGACCAAAAAGTTACATTTTGGTCTCATCTGACCACAAAACTTTTGTGCCATGACGCCACTGTATCATCCAAATGGTCATTGGCAAACTTTAAGACGGGCCTTGACATGTGCTGGTTTAAGCAGGGGAACCTTCTGTGCCGTGCATGATTTCAAACCATGACGTCTTAGTGAATTATCAAGGTTCACCTTGGAAACGGTGGTCCCAGCTCTTTTCAGGTCATTGACCAAGTCCTGTCGTGTCGTCCTGGGCTGATTTCTCACCTCATAAATTTCAGACCCATCCATGATTTCTAAGTGGAAGAACTTGCAATATAGCAGGGTGTTCAAATACTTATTTTCTTCACTGTATGTATGCAGGATTTCTTACAATATAATGGCAGCTACCCCATAACGAGAGGGAGAACAGCAATTTCAGGGACACATGCAAAACATTTACCCTGATGATCAAAATCGAATGGACATCATTAAAATGACTTGTTTCATCAAGTAAACCATGTATGATACAACCATGTAAAAACTTTTTGAACTTGGTGTCACGACCCATCGGAACGAGAGGTAGGACCCAAATGCAGGAACTCGGAAGACGCAAGGTAGTTCAAGAAGAGACACGTTTATTGTATGCAGAGTTCGGGGATCGAGCAGGCAGTCCGGTGCACGGGGAAACAACGCAGGCAGAAGTGTCAAGGAATCAGGCTTACAAGGTTGGTCAGAGAACGGACGGAGGTCAGTACACACAGGTTCAGTCAGGAATACGAGAGTGCTGGAACGGGACATAAAGCTCAACGAACTGGCGGCGGACCAGTCGTCACCGGGTCCTACATATACGGGGGATGATCAGCCCGCATGAGGAGCAGGTGTGCCCCTCCCAATCAGCGCAGCCGCGCGGGCACCTGCACAGCTCGTGTTGAAGCGGCAGGATCATGACACTTGGTTACATTAAACCACTTATTCCTCACTGTATTGGATGTTCCAAAATCAATTTTAAGTAATCCATACATACATACATACAAAGAAAGTAAGCTGTGTGAAAAGGTGTGAAATGAGAGAAGGAAAAAGTATTGAACACACCAACTGGTTTGTATTTTAGTACTGTGTACAAAATCCTTTGTTTGCAATGGCAGCTCCAAGACGTCTCCTGTGCATGCATTCCTTCGGTGTGATTTTGACCCATTCCTCCACACAAGCTTCAAAATTCAGTGGGCTTCTTTTATGAACCTTGAGTTTGAGTTGTTCCCGTAGATTTTCGATTGGATTCAAGTCAGGTGATTGGCCGACCCGTTCCGTCAGGTTCATTTTTTTTTCCCTTCGAAACCAATTGAGCGTTTCCACGGCAGTATATTTCGGTTCATTATCCTGCTGATATGTCCACACTCGTTTCATTTTCATCATCCTCGCAGATGGCAGCAGATTTTTGTCATGAACGTCCGGTTACATTTGCCCGGTCATCCTGTTTTTTTTTTTTTTTGGTCATCTATATTGCGGATTTTCAACGTGGGTCTGGAAAGGTATATACCCTCTTAATTTCACCGATAAATATTTTGGGTGTCGGGGGGCCTTAATACCTTTCAATTTATACTCTTCATGCATTTACTTTTCATTTGAGGCTCCATCCATCCATCCATCCATCCATCCATCCATCCATCCATTTTCTTCCCCGCTTATCCTCACGAGGGTCGCGGGAAGTGCTGGAGCCTTTCCCAGCTGTCAATGGGCAGTAAGTGGGGTACACCCTGAACTGGTTGCCAGCCAATCGCAGGGCACATGGAGACAGACAACAGTCGTAATACGCACAATCACACCTAGGGGCAATTTAAAGTGTCCAATTCATTTTGCATGTTGTTTGGGATGTGGGAGGAAACCGGAATACCCGGAGAAAACCCACGCAGGCAACGGGGAGAACATGCAAACTCCACACAGACGGGGCCCGGGATTGAACCGGGGACCTCAGAACTGTGAGGCCAACGCTTTACCATACCACCGTGCCGCCATTTGAGGCTCTGTTAGATTCATTTGCTAATTTATTTTGTGGTGGTAAAAGCATTTCATATTTTGTACATTTGTTTTGACTCGAGTCCGTCTTTACGTTACAATGTTTTGTTTGGGATTTATGCATTTTATTTTTCTTGATCGGTGCACTAAAAAGTGATGTGAAAACTTCTTTGCAACAACTGTGGCATCGCCAATTACTGTAATGACATGTACATTACAAACGTTTTCACTTGTTTGGCATTGTCGTCAATCCATAGTTGGGGGGGGGGGGGTTGATTTTATTATTATTTTTTTTTCCCCCCAAACAACTGCTCGTCCTTCTGACCACGTCACGACTAAACGTCTTGGCTTCAACATCGATAATGGACAACTTTGAATGACAGACATAGTTAATAGTCAACATTTATTCAATTGAATGTGTCTTAATTGCAGTCAAGGGCACGTCAGTGCTTCTCGGAACGGGGGGTACTTAGGAAGATGGAAAAAACCCTCAAGGAGTTTGTCATTGAAGGAACCCTTCACAATGGCTACAATGAACCTCAATTGGCCACATCAAACCAAAATGGACAACTTTGATTTCATTTTACGATAGCTGAGTTGTTTTTTTTTTTTTTTTTTTTTTTTTTTAATGGTTCTTGTCATGGGGCGCATGGTGGTAGAATGGTTGGCACATCTGGCTCACAGTCCTGAGGACAACGGTTCAAATCCCACCCCTGCGTGTGTGGTGTTTTAATGTCCAACCTGTGGCTCTGTGGATTTTATTATTATTATTTTTTACCAGGTATTCCAGTTTCCTCGCACATGCCAAAAACACGGATGGTAGGCAAATTGAATACTCTGAATTGCCCACAGGCGTGAATGTGTGGTAATGAACGTTTGTTTATATGTGCCCTACGATTGGCTGGAGACCACTTCAGGGTGTACTCTGCCTCTTGCCCGAAGATAGTTGGGATGGGCTCCAGCAAACCAAATAGTGAGGGTAAGCAGTATGGAAAATGGATGAATGAATGAATGTTGAAGTGCCATTAGTATATGAATTTCAAAAAATTCCGGGAAGTGCTCTCAGGTCAATGGTGGGGTCATCAGATGTGACCGCCTGCCTCTACTCACAAGCAATGAAAACCAATTTACAACCCCAATTCTAATGAAGTCAGGACATTCTGTTAAATAAAAACAGAAAACAATAATTTGCAAATCATGTTCAACCTATTTGATTGAGTACACTACAAAGATAAGATATTTAATGTTCAAACTGATAGTGTTGTTTTTCGAAAATAATCAGTATATTTGAATTTTACGGCTGCAAGACATTCCAAAAAAGCTGGGTCAGAGTCATGTTCACCACTGTGTTACATCACCCTTTTCTTTTAACAGCATTCAGTAAACATTTGGGAATGGAGGACGCTTGTTGTTGAAGCTTTGTAGGTGGAATTCTTTCCCATTCTTGCTTGTTGTACAGCTTCAGCTGTTCAACAGTCTGGGGTCTACGTATTTTACACTTCGTAATGCGCCGCACATTTTCAATGGGAGAGCAGTCTGGACTGCAGGCAGGCCAGTCTATTGCCTACACTCTTTTACTCCAAAGCCACACTGTTGTAACATGTGCAGAATGTGGTTTTCCATTGTCTTGTTGAAATGAGGAAAAAGGTGTTGCTTGGAAGGCAGCATATATTTCTCCAAAAACTTGTATCCACCTCTCAGGATTAAGGGTGCCTTCACAGATGGGGAAGTTACTCAAACCATTGGCCGTAACACAGTCCCATACCATAACAGATGCTGGCTTTTGAACTTTGCATCCATAACAGTCCGGATGGTTCTTGTCCTCATTGGCCCGGAGGACGCAGCATCCAAAATTTCCTAAAACAATTTGAAAAGTGGACTCTTTGGATCACAAAAGACTTTGCCACTTTGCATCAGTCCATCTTAAATGAGCTCGGGCCCAGACAAGCCGGTGGAGTTTCTGGCTGTTGTTGATAAATGGCTTTTGCTTTGCATAGTAGAGTTTTAAGTTGCACTCACAAATGTAGCGCCAAACTGTATTTACTGACGTTGGTTTTCTGAAGTGTTCCCGAGCCCATGCGACGATATCCTTGACACACTGATGTCGGTTTTTGATGGAGTGCCGCCTGAAGGATCAAAACTCACGGGCATTAAACGTTGGTTTTCGGCGTTGCCGGTTGCATGCAGTGATTTCCCCAGATTCTCTCAACCTTTTGATGATATTACTGACAATAGATGAAAAAAATCCCTAAATTCCATTGCAATTGTACATTGAAGAACATTATTCTTTAATTTCTTAAACACTGAAGAACATTACTCTTCAACTGTTTGACTATTTTCTCACGCACTTGTTCACAAACCCATCTTTGCTTGTAAATGAGTGAGCAATTTAGGGACGTTCCTTTTATACGCAATCACCCGTTTACCTGTGGGATGTTAAAAACAGGTGTTTGATGACCATTCGTCAACTTTATCAGTCTTTTTTTTTGCCACCTGTCGCATCTTTTTGGGAACTTGTTGGAGCCATAAAATCCCAAGTTAATGATAATTTGCTAAAAGCAAGAAAATTCATCAGTTTCAAGATTAAATATATGATATCTTTGCCGTGTAGTCAATGAAATATCGGTTGAACATGAATTTGCAAGTCATCATATTGTGTTTTTATTTGTTTGACAGACGTTCGGACTTCATTGGAATTGGGTTTTGTAGTAGTGTCGTATGTCTGTTTCGTATACAAGTTATACTTTATCTTTTAAGAATTCCTGATAATGGCCTAAAATTGCCGCTTCCAACCAAAATTCCAGACTATCCCCCGCCCAAATTTCATGTTCCTATGTTAACCTGGCTACAGGTGGTGAATTTTAAAATAATTTTCTCTGAAGGGAAAATAATGCAAGAAAAATAATCAGATTGGATTCACTGGAGGTGGAACAGTGGAGTAGCTGGTAAAGCGTTGGCCTCACAGTTCTGAGGTCCCGGGTTCAATCCCGGACCCGCCTGTGTGGAGTTTGGATGTTCTCCCCGTGCCTGCGTGGGTTTCCTCCGGGCACTCCGGTTTCCTCCCGCATCCCAACAACAATCGGATACTCTAAATGGTCCCGAGGTGTGATTTTGAGTGTGGCTGTTTGTCTCGATATGCCCTGTGATTGGCTGGCAACCAGTTCAGGGTGCACCCAGCTGGGATAGGCTCCAGCACTCCCCGCGACCCTCGTGAGAATAAGCAGCGAAGAAAATGAATGGATGGATTCACTGGATTCCAGTAAAAGTTAAAATAAAGAGGTACAATTAGTTATGTGTGTGTGTCAATGGGGAGGGGAGGGGGCCGTGTGTTCGTGGGTGTGTGTGTGCACGTGTGTGCTAATAAGGCTGAGGGTAAAAAAAACAAAAAAAAAAAAAAAAAAGATCTCTTCCTCATCTCTTCCTCAAACAGGTCGGCCATCTTGTGAGGAGCCCCGGGGATGAGTGATGCACATGAATGAATGTAATCGAATGTAATGTCACTACTGCATTACTTGCATACATTTTATATGTGTCACCCTTGCCCTCAATAACTAACTAAATAAATTGAAAAAAATATATAACCTACAAAAGAAAAGGCAGTGGAGCCTCGGCAGAGAAAATGGCTGCTCATGTCCTCCACCCCCACCCCCCTCTACCATGTCCTACTCCCATCATTTGAACACTCCAAAGGATCTTATACTTCCCACTTCTTGTACCTTCAAGAAACTTGCATGCACTTGACTCTCAAAGTACATTAAACATATTAATCACATTAAGAATTTCACCTCATAATTGTTTTTTTAATCTTAATCATTGGGAATGTATGATGTCATATTTAAATTTGACTCATAGCCACTCCTAAGGAAGAGAATGATGTCCAAAAAACACAAATTTATAATGTATATTGTGTCACACAAGTCACTTTTACATGTAATATTAACATACCTTTGCTTTGTATTGTATAATGTATTTTTTTCATGTTAGTCTATTGTTTATATGAAGTGCATCAAATTTCATTTTCACGCAGAATAGGATATATTAATACATGAAAAAAATTAATATTTAAGTCAACATTTTTTGAGGGTTGTTTTCACGTCATATATTTATATTTAAATGTAAACATTTCAGCTGAAAGAAAAATAATTAAGCTTCATATATGTGTTAATTTTAAAATAAATTAAATATAACATTTTATAATCAATCTTCCTCATGTGTGTTTATAATCCAAATAGTAGCTAAATTAATAAATGAATTAATAAAACACACGGAAATTTGAAAATATATCTATATCTTGCTCTTGTTTGTTTTCATAACATTGAATAACTAAAAATTCAACCTGATAAATATTTGTAATGCATTCTAATTGACAAAAAAAAGAATAGTGTTTTCATTTCAATCTCATGCAATTTGAATGGAATAAATACAAACATTTTGTAGATTAAATAGATTAAAGGTACATATAGTTAATAATAAAATCTGAACTCTCATGTGTTTCAATTTGAATTGGACTAAATAGAATACAAAATATTTTTCATCTTAATTACATGTAAAAGACACACAAAAAAAGAAAGGAACCTTGCTTTTGGGTGTGTTTTCCTTCATTTTTTTTTTTCGCAAGGCTCACATGAATCTTTTCCTTATGTTGACCCAGGAAGGATGGAAGGTGCAAAACCAAGCTGGGGAAAAGGCTGAAGATGAGGAGGGGTTGTCAGTCCAATCCCCCGAGAGTGCCTCAAGCCCCATCGCCAGCCAATGTCTTGTGTTCAAAAGGTGCCAAGGTAAACTTTGCTCCGTCTCATGTTTCTTTCCTGTGTGCTACATTCAAGTTACTTGATGAAGGAATTTTTCAAAAACTAGGAAACATCACAATAAAAATGGCATGCCATACAAGTGGACCCCTAAAAGTTTTGACATCAGATTTTTCTTTTAAATTAAGGCCTTAATTAGCCTCAAAATGCTGGAATCTGACATAGACCCCCCCCCCCCCAAATATAGTATTTTCTTTTATAATGACGAAAAACGATGGAGTGCAATGTGTACTTATTTAAGTTGGAAATTGTGCTGCAATTGTGTTCTATTTGTTGTTCGTGGGGGGAAAAAGCTGCTACTTGCAAACAAACAAAAAAAAAAACATTTCCATCTCTATCCAAAATATTGTGACAAAATATCAATACTCGCTCACACTGAGCCCGCTTGATTGAAAAAAGACAAACACAGCTTTCCAAATTTCTTCCAATATGATCGTGTGTGCATGAAGTGATTTTTCTTAATACGGAGGAAAAAAAAGTGTCAAATCTTTCTGTGCATCTATTGCTCTCTGTTATTATTTTTTTTGTAAATTGCATGCAAACGAGAAAAAAGTGTTTTGCACATGACATGTTACATCTTGTACTTATTGGTAAAATGTAATACAGTAAATCTGTTTTCCTTCACAGTAAGTGATATTTCCAATATTTTGTCAACACTTTTTAAATATAGATATAATATCATTCTCAATCAAAAAATTCCATAATTATTTCCAACAAAATACGTTTTTTTCTTTTCTGTATCGAAGCTATTTTGTACCCCATTTTTTTGCATTTTAAGTATGTGTGTGTGAGTGTCGATAAATATTTTCAAATGATGGCGTGTAGCTTAAATGTGGTCAGGACATCAGTCTCACAGTCACAAGTTTTAGGTTCAAATCTCGCATTCCACCTGAAAAACTTCATCTTAGGTGCATCAGTGATTAGTTTTGAAGACTCGGATGTTTCCTGTTGACTTGTATCGTAGCATCACTGCATTGCTGAGTAAATATTGTGTGTACATGTTTGTCAATATTTTATGGTCTCTTTTCATGGGACAACACAGAAGAAATGACATTTGCATAATGTACATAATGTGCGTGTGGAGCTCGTACAGCAATGTGGATTTTCTGTCATTTCAAAATAACTCGACACACCGATATTAATGTCCAACCGCTGGCAACAAAAGTGACTGCACCCATAAGTGTTCAATGTTCAATGGGGTTTAGGTCTAGAAACTCGCTCGTGTCACCACGTTCGTCGTCTCTACCCTCAGATCGTTTGGCAAGGCAGTTTAGGAAGGGAAGCATGTTGGAATACATCCCTGTGGGCTTGTTTCCAAAGGGATTTTTCACTAGCGCGTATTAGTGTTGATGGTCCTCTCAATGAGCAGAACTTTGTTCTCTGCACTTTGTTGCCCTCACACATGCAGGAAACCATCTTAACCACTAATACGTCGATTTTGGTCTCATCAGACACCAGGACACGGTTCCGGTAATCCATCCATCCATCCATTTTCTTAGCCGCTTATCCTCACAAGGGTCGCGGGGAGTGCTGGAGCCCATTCCAGCTGTCAACGGAGGCAGGGTACACCCTGAACCGTTTGCCAGCCAACCGCAGGGCACATAGACACGGGCAAGCACGCTCAAAATCACACCTCGGGGCAAATTAGAGTCTCCGATTAATGTCACATCTTTCTGGGATGTGGGAGGAAACCGGAGTGCCCGGAGAAAACCCACGCAGACACGGGGAGAACATGCAAACTCCACACAGGTGGGGCCGGGATTTGAACCCCGGTCCTCAGAACTGTGAGGCCAACGCTTTACCAGCTGAGACACTGTGCCGCCGGTTCTGGTAGTCCTTCAGGAAACTGTTTGTGGGTTTTCCAGTACATCATCTTTTCTACGACGCGATAAGCACATGCGCTCAACCTCTTTGGGCGGCCATGTTGAGTTCTGTCCTGGGTGGGACGTGTCCTGGTCTCGCTAGCAGTGCTGCAGCTGAGAAGCCGTGCACATCAACAGGTCACGTGACACCGGGCGGAGAAAGTAGTTAACCCGGCACAAATTGGACATTTTCCCTTCGGGGTTGACTCACTTTTGTTGCCAGCGGTGCAGACATTAACGGCTGTGTGGTGACTATTTTGAGGGGTAAATTTACATTATTATACACGCTGTACTCCATTGTTTAGAGTGATATCATAAATTATAGTTAGAAAAATGTGAGGGTTGTATTCCCTTTTGAGAGCCACGTGTGTGTGTGTGTGTGCGCTCGCACATGTGAGAGTTTAGATTTTTTGGATTGTTTGTGTGCAATTTTGAGTGTCTTAAATAAATTATTTATCACTCATCACCCGATTGTAATTCAAATAGTTAAAATACATAATTTCACATGTAGGAACTCATAGTGTGTGTGAATTTTGTGAGTGTGTGTGTGTGCTCTTTTCTAATCATAGCAATTATGTCATTGTCGATAATTACGTAACGTTCGAACATTATGTCAGATTGGAAATTTTGCATTAAATTGTTTTGGTCTTAATGTAGAAATTAAACCAAGACTCGGAGTTTCTAAAGGTTTGTGTGTGTGTGTGTGTGTGTGTTCCCTCATGTGCTAAATCTATTTAAATTAACCTTTAGAATGAAAAGAATACATTTTTAAATCTAATATACAAGTAAAAATGTATTTAGAGTACAAAAAAAGCTGTTGTCTTTGCAAAATCAATCCATAATAATTTACATTCGCTGATCTGATGTTAGCAAATGAAATATAAGTTTTGAAAGAATGTAATATTTAATTATTATGATTTTTTTGTTCCCCAATTCTTCTTATTTAGTTTGATTTAGAATTTGTTGAATTATACATGTTTGTGGCAATATTTGAACTGTACACAGCCGATGGTTACTACATTATTTTGTACTACACAAACATAACTGTGTGTGTGAAATGACAATTAAAAAAAAACTGAAAAAGAACATTATTTTATAATTCCAGCGTGGTGAAAATTACACAGCTGGTAAAGCGTGAGATTCCGCCTTGCAAACTATACCTCAACTTGTGACAATGTTTTATAAATGTAGACAGATACTATTTATCATATGTCAATTTTTGTGTTAGATTATTTACATTTTTCTCTCTCTCTCTCTCTCTCTTTCTCTCTGTAAGTGCATGTGTTCAGACGTCTCCCATAAAGCCAGAAAGAGGTATGTTATGTTCCGTTCCTTTGCTGTGCAATGTAAACTGACGATATTATTCATATCTGTGGAGTGTGTGTGTGTGTGTGTTCTGTGCATTCAACCTGTGTTCCTCTTTGCTGCCACTTTGTACACTTTTGTCGTAGTACAGTACTCATCAAGAGGATAGTAAAAGGTTGATATGTTGTGTTAAATATTGCTATTATTGTAAAGATGAGGAGGACGCTCACACTTGAGGTCCTGATTCGTCTGCGTGTGTGTGTGTCGCTGTCCAGTTTTGGTGGTGCTGAAATGAGAAACCAAGTGCTTTGTGTTTGAAATTAAATCTTAAAAAGCTTAAAATGAGCATTACCAATGTTACTCTTAATTTTGTTTTCATTTTTATGTTGTCATTTTTTTATGTTTAATAAAAAATGTGGTATAACAATAAATGTCTCGTTAGTTTATATTTATACTGTATGTAAACGCCGATACATGCTATATGCTACATATGCTCCATAAGTAGAGCGTATGCTATGTGCATGTGTTTACTTTGCCCTCGTGTAGTGCCGATCAGGTGTTCTGGGAGTGTCGTTTTGTGTATATCTTAAGAGGAGGGGATCAGGAACCTATACATTCATATACATGAAAATTAATAAATGATATTATAAAAAAAATCAACAACTTTGAGAGTCAGGGTTGTGTAATTGTGTGTGAGATAAAGGAGGGATTGAAAATTTGAATTAAGACGACACGCTTTGATTTTTAAAAAATATATATTAGTATATTAAATGCCTTGTAAAAGTAGGAGCTATCCATCATTTCCCCAATATTAAAATTCCACTTTTTGTGTGTCCTGTTTACAGTTGCCAGGACGAACCACGTGTCAAGGGGACTCAAACTTTTTTTTTTTTTGTTGTCGTGTAAACTAAATTAAGAAATAGTTTTCTCTTTTTTTCAACCCACCTGTGTGTGTGTGTGAGGGAGAGAGAGTGTGTGTGCGCGCGTGCGTGCCTACGTGTTCTCCTTTTGATACTCATATGTGCACTGTATGTAAATGTCGCTCTGCAAAGGCGACGTCGCATGTTTTATATCATTATGTATCATGACGTGATTTAGAATTTGACTTCATCCCTGTGGGATTGTGTGTGTGTGTGTGTCCGCGCGTGCGCGTGTGAGGTCTTCTGAGCTCAGGTTGCAGTCGCGTGCACGCGCGTCGTTTTGCGACACGGATTGTGAGCCGACGCCCGCGCGCACGCCGGCCGTGCACGAAGCTTTTTTTTATAGTCTTGCGCGCACGCAGATTTCGGGTCAGGCTTCACGTGACTTCTTCAGAGGTCATTTGGCGCGTATTTTACGTCTAATTTGTGCGCGTGCATGAGAGAGAGAGAGAGAGAGAGCGCGCAAGAGAGGGCGAGCATGGCGCCTGCATTTGCGTGCGTGTGTGAGGGATGAAGAGGAAATTGTATAGACGAGGTGAACACGTGATTTAATACAAGGTGTATTGTATGTACAGTAATCTAACATGAAAATAAAACCATGTTTAAGGACAAGCACGTGGTCCGTGTGTTGTTTATGTAACGTCCCCGTCTTCTTTACAACTCGTGCACTGTCGTGACGATGATCAGAGGTGGAGGGGAAGTCTCGCGAGAGTGGGAGCAAAACGCATTGTTGGGAGTTGTAGTTTTTTTCGGATAACGTCACATGTACAGTATATAATTAGCATGCTATGCGCAGTACTGGGATTGCTATGCAGTATCTGCTATAGTTTTGTTGGCAGATAGATGGCCGGATGACAGACGGATGAATTAAAAACCCGAATTACAATGAAGTTGGGAATTTATACCAAATTGTTAATAATAACAACATGATTTGCAAATTATTTTCAACCTATGTTCAATTGGGCGGTAAAGCGATGGCCTCACACTTCTGAGGACCCAGGTTCGATCGCGGCCCCGCCTGTGTGGAGTTTGCGTGTTTTCCCCCAAAACATGCAACATTAATCAAACACTCTAAATTGCCCCAAGGTGTGATTGTGAGTGCGGCTGTTTGTCTCCATGTGCCCTGCGATTGGCTGGCAACCTGTTCAGGGTGTACCCCGCCTCCTGCCTGTTGACAGCTGGGAGAGGCTCCAGCACTACCTGTGACCCTTGTGAGGATAAGCGACAAAGGAAATTGGATGGATGGATTGAATACACTGCAAAGTCAACATCATTAATATTTAAACTGCTAAACTTTTTTTTCATTTTTTATTTTCATTCATTTTGAATTTAATGCCTGCAGCACATTCCCCAAATTGTTTGAATATGGGGACGTTTACCACTGCACTACATCATTTTTCCTTTAAACAACATTCGGGAACCGAGGGCACTAAGTACATCTCTGATAAAGTTGTTGCTTGGAAGGCAGCACCAAAAACTTGTATGTACCTGTCAGCCATAATGGTGCCTTGACAATTGTGAGGGTTACCTGGAGCCATGGCTACTATCACAGCCCCCATACCATCACAGATGCTGTCTTTTCAACCTTTGGAGCTTGTTATCACACATTCCATGTCATTCTTTTCCTCTCTGATCCAGAGGTAGTGACATCCACGATTTTTGTGAAATATATGTTATGTGAAATGTGGACTTGTCACACTACAACATATTTTTCTACTTAGTGGTAGTCCATTTCAAATGAGTTTGGGCCCAGACAAGCTGTGAGCGTTTCTGGGTGTTGATAAAGTATCTGGCTTCCCTTTTGCATGGTACAGTTTTAACTTGCCTCTGTAGATGTAGCAATGAACTGTGTGAACTTTTCTGATTATTATTTTTTTTTTCACACAATGATGGTGGTTTGTAAGGGGTTCCAACTGAATATAAATTGAGGTTGAAAAGGGTTTGCAAGTCATTTAGTTATGTTTAACACAATGCCCAACTTCTTTGGAATTGGGATTTGTAGATGGATGGGTGGCGGGATAGATGGATGGATGATAGCTATACAAATAGTATGATGGATCAATTGACGGATGTTCTGTACTGTGCACGAATAGAACTGTTATTTGGCGGTGTCTATGCGGACGACGACCAGATATCTGAAATAACCAAGTGAGTGACTCATGTCCTAGTCGGCATACGATGACGTCCCAAACCGACGTGTCGCTGGGCCAATCGGCGCTCGCCCCTTCGGCCGAAGTCGAGGGGGGAGCGCCGAGGTGAGCGGGTCCCACCAATGAGAGCCGCCTTTCATTCATAAAGCGGCGTGGCCACTCCGGTGGGGTTTCGTAACGCACCCTGAAACCGGCAAACCTGTTCGGCCCGCCGGCCAATCGCGACGCGTCCCGGCCTCCTTTGGGCCCGCCCTTCTCGTGGAACGGGAGGCGAATGATTGACGCGGAATTTAAGCCAACGGGAGGCGAGGGAGCGCTTGAGAGGCGGGGCCCGCGGCCAATAGAAGCCGAGGTAGGCGGGGCGTGGTCAAAATCAGGCTCAGCAAGTGTGGCCGGGGGGGGGGGGAGTGGAGAAGCGTAATGCTACAACCTCCTTATAAAGCCACTCTCACGTCCTGCCGTGGAAATTCGAGGCTTCCAATTGAGGTCTCACTCACCCGACGAGTCTTACGCCCACTTTCGGACCGGACACCACCACCGCCGCTGCCATGACGTGGAGCGACGTTCGGGGCATGCTGCGCGGGGCCGAGACGCCTCTTTTCTGGGTCGGGGCCTTCGCGGTGGCCTCGGCGCTTCTGTGGCTCCTCTACCGGCTCCTCTCCGGCTTCAGGGTGTGGGTGCTGGGCAACGGGCAGCTGATCTCCCCCCGGCTGGGCAAGTGGGCAGGTGAGTCCCCCCCCCCCAATCTTTCTCTCACTTCATCCTCACACAGCCAGTTCAAATGAAGCCAGGTGTGCCCAAACTTCACTCTTGACGCATTATTTTTTTAAGGGGGGGGGGGGGAATTGGGGTTCGCTGGGCTCGAATCGAGTATGTTGCGGTGGTTGCATAACCGGGCAGGTAAGCAAGTTGTACGAATATTAGCTTCACTTGTGTGCGTTTTCACCTACATTTTCTTTTTTGGGTGGCCCACTTCTTTTTTTTTTGGGGGGGGGGGGTAGATACAGCGGACTTTGAGCCCCATTACCTCCTCATAAAAAAATAACGTGACCTACATTTGGCAGCTTAAAACAGATTTATTTTCAATATTACGTGAAAGGTTGCACATCAGGTGGGATTTTTTAAGCGCCTTTGACGTGATTTATTTATTTTATTTTTTGCACGGAATCGCCCTTGCCAGGGTTTGACCCACTTCTGTCTGGACAAAAATACTGCGCAGTGTGCCAGTAACCCAGCTTCTCTCCCCCTCCCTCCATATTTTTAAAAGTTTTGCATGAAATCGTCATCTAATAAGATATAAAAATGAAGGTGCATTGATGAATGGTGCCTTTAGGATGACTAATGCTCATTCCCCCCCCCCCCCCTCCCCCTCCCATGTCACTGATGTTGCGCACACATACCGGTGCACATCGATGAGTCATGCACTCGTTCGCCGCTTAGTCATCCGTTGACCATATAGGAATAGCGATCCCATTCGCACACCCCTTTGCACCCCACCTCTTGGGTGCGTTGAGAAATCCAGCGGCACCCGAATGCACCACTTTCATTCAGGAATCATGACATCATACCTCCTGATAACTGGAATTCTTTTGATCCGATCCGATGCATGGTTCGAAACTATGTGAAAATGGGCTATTTGCGGACACTTGCGCAACACTTAATCGTGGAACCATCAATGGCTGAAAATAGAACGGGTGAATTCAAAGTGATGAGTCAGCATTTTTGCAGCACGTACAGTAACCGAACCCGGAATTTGGGTTCCGATTGCTTTCACAATGTGAACACAAAGCGCACTTGAGTCACTTTGCCTTGGAGTGTGTTGTATTGAATAAGGAAAGTGGAGTTGACCTAGACCTGGATCAAAAGAGGACATTGGCCCACAGCCAGAACACGATATTTTTTTTTTCCCCCAATCATCTTGCGATATGATTGCGAGTCCTTTATTCTGTCGGTTGAGTTCCTGGCAGTTCTGGTTTTAACAAGTGGACCTTGTTTATGGCAAACCAACACAAAAGGGATTCAGTTAAGTTTGCATTCACACTGTGATTTTAAACCTGGATCCAGATCTTTCTGATCTGGTTTTAGGTTCACTTTGTATTCATTGTGACTCGGTTGGATGGTCTCTGCAGGTGATCTAAGTTTGGTTTCCCGTCACAAGTGTTATCCAGATTCATATTGTCATTGAATCAAGAAAGTCGACCACAATCAGGACAAAGACTGGATTCTTTTTCAAATGAATTGACAATGTGAAAGCAAACAGAACTACGTCCTTTTTCCGTCGCTTTCCTTGTCCGCAGCTAACACAAACCAGTTTTTTTTTTTTTTTTTTTTTTTTAAATTGTTGAAATTGAGAGTCCGTTTGAACCACTTAGTTGATGCTGCAGGTGTGTTCACATTCTGGATCTTTGTGACCGTTAGTTGAGGGATTCCTTTTGAACTTGCTGTAAAAATGGCCACCTCCCGGAGTCACTTGGCCTTCAATTGACACTGTATTCAAATGATGAAAGCGGGCCAGAACTACATCCTGTTTTTCAAATCAGAATCCAAAAAGTCTCTCAGCGGTCGCTCCGCTACTTATCAACCTTCTTGATCTTCTTTTTAACGATGAATTGACCTAGTTCACACGTCTTGAGACTTTCTAGGCTAATCTGGGATCTCTGGTCTTGCCGTTTGTGCCATATCGTGTGCAAACAAGCATTGTTATGACGATGATTGACTTTGAATCCATAAATCCCCACATAAAAAGTGCTTTTCCTTCAGGTTCACAATGAAATCTTGTATATACTTGGAGCCTGGTCCCCTCGTGGTCCACTTTATGTCTATATTGCACAACAATGATACTGTTGCGAATCTCCATTTGGGTTCACCCAAGTTTGACTGGTTTTAAATGATGAAAGTGGATCAGAACCAGGACTGAATACTAATTTTCAAATTGACTCTCATTATGACAGGAAACGTCTCTTTCATTTCACAACCTTATTCCTTTTTGTGAAAAGATGGGACTGACCTCGTTTACTGTGATCGGACACAAAAAGGGGACTCTGTTCAGTTTGTGTTCACATTGAGAGCCAGTTTAAACATCCGTTGATCTGCTTTGTGTTCACATTGCACATCATTGAAGACTGCTAGCAGGGGTGATCTCCTTTTGGTTTCACCCGGCTCGACGAAAATGAACCAGATTCTATTTCAAGTCTGCGTGCAATGTGAATGTAGAGTTCCTTTTCCGGATCACTTTGTGTTCACATTTGTGTCTTTCTGATCCACTTCAGTTCAATGCAGTTCCTTTGTGTTCACATTTCATATCATTGATTGTTCCAATTGAGCTCTTGCTCCGTTTTACATAGTGTAGGGGGGGAAAAAATGCCGATTAATCACTCCTGAGCTGCAACTGGGGGAAACTCCTTTACTAAAATGCCAACAGTTTAGTTTGTTTGGCCAAATTCAGCAGAACCTCTGGTTACAAATATAATTTGCTCTGTAAAATTCAAATGTTCGCGAAGTGACTTTTACTGTTTTAAAGGAATGAAAATTGAAAATGAGCACAAAGTTCTAAGACTTCCGCAGCCATTCCAAGATTGAATCGAAAATGGTAATTTATTTAAAAAAAAAAAAAAAGTTCAAATTGTTCGTAAATGGGTCATTTGTAAATTGAGGTTCCGCCGTCGAGGCATTGCTTCCAAAACGGGGGTTCTGGCGGTTGAGACCCATACAGGAAGCGCATCTGAGAGAGGCTTACCTGCTCCAACGAGCGCTCTCGCCTGGGCTGGTCGGACCTGACGCACCGGTCGGGCCTGTTGATGCGGCGGGTGGCGTGATTTGTCGTTCCTGTGGCGGCATCTTTCAGCCGGGGGATACCCGTTATCTGCTGTGGAAAGAGAGGCCACGTCAGCATTTCTTAACCCTGAATAGTTCAGCCTTTTGTAGCTTTTGAAAGTTGTCCACGGATGAGCTGCGTGTATGAATTCAGGCACGGCCGTTCAAACGATTTCTTAGCAAAGCAAATGTATTTGTACGGTGCATATCAGAGTTCAAGTTTCCAAATTTTTTTTTTTTTTTTTTTTGCAATCTGTCAGGATTTGAATTAAAATGTACAAGACTTGAAACAAAACCATACCAAAATAAAAATGCAGACTTTTAATGACTCTTCAAATCTTGAAGCAGTTAAAACACCCCCAAAATACTAAAGTCGATGTAGAAATATTTTTTTTCACTCTGTAAATGATTGGATTCAAAACAATACAAAAGACGTACAGGGCAAAACGTTCAATTTGGAATGATCTCAAGTAAAACAGACATCCATCCATTGTCTTTGCCGCTTATCCTCATAAGAGTCGCAGAGAGTGCTGGAGCCTATCCCAACTGTCAACTGGCAGGAGCAGCACCTGGCATGTGCATGATGGAACATAAAATGGGATTCCAACTGGTTGCCAGCCAATCGCAGGGCACATAGACAAACAGCCGCATTCACAATCACACCTAGGGGCAATTTTTGAGTGTCCAATTAATTTTTTGCATGTTTTTGGGATGTGGGAGGAAACCGGAGTGCCCGGAGAAAACCCATGCAGGCACGGGGAGAATATGCAAACTCCACACAGGTGGGTCCGGGATCGAACCTGGGTCCTCAGAACTGTGATGCCAAAGGTTTACCAACTGATCCACCGTGCCGCCACAAACCAAACATTTCAGTAAAAAAAAAAATATATATATATATATGCTGTCCCCCCCCCAAAAAACCTCAGTTTCAATTTTTTTTTTTTTTAAAGTACCATAAAAAGTAAAAATATGCCCACTGTTATAGTGCATAAAAAGTCAATTTCCGCTCAGAAATGACAGAATTTCAAAGGTATAATACCTTTAAAGTAAGGAGTACCCCAAAATGAGCTTTTTCACAGATTTGAATATAACTGCTCGGCATATGTTCAGCCTCCATTTAATCGGTTTTCTAATGAAACCGACAAAGACTGGTTGACGTCCGACCGGCCCGTTTTTCCACAGCTTGTCGTAACGCAACGGAGGAGCGTCATTCTCCAGCGTGGTGTCATCTGAATGCACATTTCGTTGGGAATGTGGCTGTGGCGCCGCATTCTCGCCAAGAGCTCTTAACATTCTCAACGCAGTCTTTCGAAAAGTTCCAAGCATTCAGTCGACACTTTAAGTCGGTGCAACCATGACGTCAGCCACCAGAACACGTGCGCTCGTCTCATTTTTCCATGCCGGCGTGCAGGCAAAACTGGTTTGTCAACACGTGCTTTGCTCGGTGTGCTTAAATCTGCTAGCTCAGACTTTTTTATTTTATTTTTTTTTTAAGAGGGCAAAGTTCACTCACTTTTACTGAAATTCAAAATTGCACATGTGTGTTTCTTGCACATAGTCGCTGTCTATTTGGAGGAAAAAGGCCTAGCTCCATTTCCATTTCAGAGGTTTTAAAACGGTGATAACAAAAAAAATTCCGTGAAATCATTTCGCCTCCCACATTTTCAGAAAAAAAAAATCTTTTTCTTTTTACTGTAATTTTTAGGATAAAAGGTCAGAAAATTACAGCAGTACCCTGCCTCAGCATTTACTCCATGATTTCAGGTATAAGCTTTTTACTTCTATATACAAGCAAACATTTGAGATAGAAGTGAACACAAATCTGTAACTTAATGAAATAGTGTATACCTCTCTTTTTACCACTTAAAAGTTGCTGTCAAAGTAAACCTCAAACAAAGAATTACACGTGTCAGCCCTCACCAATATCTTTTCTTTCATGCTCTGGCCATTCAGCGGACTTGCTACTGATTTATTTACAATAACTTGGCCTTTTGCTACCAACGTAGCGTGGAATTGGCTATCAAGCTATGCCTACCACTCGAATACAATATGTGTCATTTGTCTTCTCTCACCGCATAGGTGAGAGAAGAGAAGACATGTTTGACTGACAGCTGAAAATTCCGCAGGGTGGTTTTTTTTCCAGAGCGTTCAGCGACGCCCCCACAGCATCTGGAAGCTGAAAGAACGTCCCAATTCTTGAAGCATGAGCTGTCATATTTGGCACTTTAAAAAAAAAAAAAAAAAAAAAAAGTTTTATTATTCGTTCAAATCTTCCCACCTTATTGTATTAATACTCTTCCTCTGTGGCAAGTCATATTTGCATTTTTTTGGGATTCTTTAGTGGGCCTTTAATGCGTACAAACAATGTAAAACTCCATAAGTAGGCTAGTGTCGATGAGGCAGCGTTATAACATTTTCAGGTAATTGAACACAAACGGAGCTGCAACACATGTAGACAATATTACAATTGATAGGTTTCCATGCCTTGCGATGGCTGCCATCTTGTGTGTCATTGAGATAAAAAAACACAGGTGAGAGGTGAAGCGGGAATTTTTTTTTTTTTCGATGAATTTATTCGATTGGTCAAAGAGTTATAACGTCATAGAGGGAATCCTGGGACTGTGGTGACGTCATTGGGAACCTATCCGTATTGCAGTTTGGGGGAATGGTGGACGACTGGTTAGGACATCTGCTTCACAGTTCTCATTTACCTGCGTTCGAATCCGATCTCGCCTTTGCGGAGTTTGCTTTTCTCTGGGTACTCCTGTTTCCTCCCACCTCCCAAAAACATGCTTGGTAGTTTAACTTCAGACTCCAAATTGCGCAAAGGTGTGAATGTGAGTCTGAATGATTGTGTAAATCTGCTCTCTGATTGGCTGGCAACCTATTCAGATTTATTGTCAATTCCGATTCAATTTTCTTCCTTTTTGAGTTTTTTTTTTTTAAATACTTTTTGCACTTTATCCCTGCTTATTCAAGAATTTCAGTGATTTAAACAAGTAACATTTTTTTTCAATGGAATTATAACTGGTCTTAATTAGCCCCAGGGTTTTCACTATTTGCGGTCAATATCCCACTTTATAGTTTTTTTTTTTTTTTTAAATTGGTGGGAATCACTAAATTATATGCGTGGTTTGGAGTCCCATGCGTTTGCTTTACAGCTGCCATCTAATGGAAAGTCCACATTTTGTTGTCTTTAATTTTATTTTTGAATTAGAACAAAATTATAGTATGTTGTCTTGAAGCCAAAAGAAATCACCCCCCCCCCCAAGAAATCAGTTTTAAAGTTTATCCATCCATTTTCTAAGCCGCTTATCCTCACAAGGGTCGCAGGAGTGGTGGAGCCTATCCCAGCTGTCAAGGGGCTGTTGTTATTTAACTTACAGTAGATGTCCTTTTTCGGGACAAAAACTTCCATCCATTTTCTTTTTTTGCCGCTTATCCTCACGAGGGTCCCGGGGAGTGCTGGAGCCTATTCCAGGTGGGGTACACCCTGAAGTGGTTGCCAGCCAATCGCAGGGCACATCGAGACAAACAGTCGCACTCAAAATCCCACCTAAGGGCAATTTAGTGTCCGATTAATGTTGCATGTTTTTGGGATGTCTGAGGAAACCGGAGTGCCTGGAGAAAACCCACGCAGGCACAGAAAGAACATGGAAACTCTACATAGGTGCATCCGGGATCGAACCTGGGACCTCAGAACTGTGAGGTTGAACCACTGTGTGGTTAAGCTGGAAAGCATTGGCCTCACAGTTCTGAGGTCCCGGGTTCGATCCCGGACCCGCCTGTGTGGAGTTTGCATGTTCTCCCCGTGCCTGCGTGGGTTTTCTCCGGGTACTCCGGTCTCCTCCCAAATCCCAAAAACATGCAACATTAATTGGACACTCTAAATTGCCCCTAGGTGTGATTGTGAGTGCGGCTGTTTGTCTCCATGTGTCCTACGATTGCCTGGCAACCAGCTCACGGTTGCCCGTTGACAGCTGGGATACACTCCAGCACTCCCCGTGACCTTGTGAGGATAAGCGGCAAAGAAAATGGATGGATTGTTCAGTCAATGTTACTCCAGATTTGGTGCGTTTTAGTTTTAATCTGCTTTTTATTTGGGAGGGGGCAGGGCGTAAGTGAGACTATTGTGCATTATTACAAATATTGTTTAGACATGTGTATTGTTTTTCTGTAGAAAATCAGCGTAATATGAATTTCCTTGGGAAAAAATGGAATCCCATTTTATGTTGCATCATGCACATGCCAGGTGCTGCTCGCTTGCACTCAGCGTGCGTTGAGCAGCAGGGATTTTCCCTGGTCTTCCCCGTTTTGTAGAGCAGGCGACTCCTAGCGGAAGGCTCGAGCCGGTGCAGCCAGTGTGAGCCGAGGCGGCTTCCCCCATTCAGCATCTCCTCGCACTTGCCACTGAGCAGCCACATTTGAGGAAATATATATATTTTTAAACGTCATAACAGGGATTTGTTTAAAAGGTGTAGTGCTGCATGATGCTTCTTTGCAAAACAGTGTTACATAAGACCCGTGTGTGGTGTGTTTCATGCGCCTGTGTAAAAATATTACAGGCAAAGGATTGTCCCTTTTTGTACTTTTTTTTTTTTTTTTTTTTTAAATTTACTGAGAGGAGAAAAGCATTATATAACAGGCATGTAGCCGGACTTCATTCATGAACTTGAAGGCGAATGCGCATATGTATATGTGAGCTATGCCGATGTCTTAAAGCTTGTGAATGTGCCACCCCCCCCTTCCTCTTTTTTTTTTTGTGTGGGCGGCGAGCGAGAACACCGCTGTTCAAGTGCCGAACACGCTCCGCGACACGTGCCGAAGCCGGGGATGCTGGGTAGAGAGGAGAGGAAGAAAAAAAAAAACCTTATGCCGTGGCTTCCCTTTCAACCGCCTCAGCAACACATGCGCGCGCGCACGGCAGCATAGGGAGGATGTTGAATCATACCGCTATAATCTCGTCTCATTCACTTTTCCTCCTATCGCATGATTTTGTTACCCCTCGTCGTTTTTTTTTCTTTTGGCATCCCTCGTTCCCGTTGACATGGGAAAACTAATTGGGTCCCACTTCCCGGTTGTCACTAGGCGAAAATGAACCGCTCGGTTAAAGTGACATCAGATAAACGCAAATGTGTGCATTGCGTTGAATTTGTGCGTAGTTGCATACGCACGCGAGGGCCGATTTTCGTGTTTTCGGAACCTGGTGTCAAAAAAGTGGACGTTTTCTAATAGAATGCAGTTCTGTTTTAAAACGGAGTACCATGCGCAGCTGAGGAAATCTCCTCAAAAGCAAATTAGGAGGGTTGACAGTGCCGGCCCGATGGTTTCTGTCCAAATGTTGATAATGGAGGACAAACAATAGCAGCAGTGGTGGGGAAAAAAAACAAAAGCTGTATACTATTTGACCATTCATTTTACATGATAGTGAAGTCTTGCAGCCTAAAAATTCAAGTGTAAGCAAATGTTTTTTTTTTTTTTTTTTTTTAAATCCTACGATTCTGTTAATTTGTCTATAAGCAAAGCAAATTTATTTGGACAGCGCATTTCATACACGAGGTAACTCAGTGTGGTTTACATGATTAAAGGGATAAAACATTTAAAATGGCATAAAAACTATAAAATGACAAAGTATTTAAAAAAAAAAGACAAAACTGCATACAGTACAAGTAATATGACCAAAAAGTGGATATATTCAAAAAGAGTTTTCAACCTGGATTTTTAAAAACATTAACGTCTGTTGGCAATTTATTCCATTTTTTTTTTTTTTTTCCAGCATTATCGCTAAATGCTGCTTCACCATGTTTGCTTTGGACTCTGCGCTCCACTATTTGACCCGAGTCAGTCGATCTCAGAGCTTTACTGGGTTTGTATTCCATAAGCATTTCTTTCATGTATTCAGGACCTGAATCATTTAGTGATTTATAGACCAGTAGCAGAACTTTCAAATCCTTTCTAAAGATGATTGGAGTTATATGCTCTTACCGCTTTGTTTTGGTCAGAACGTGAGCTGCAGCATTCTGAATGAGCTGCAGAGGGTTTAGTACTTTTTTTTTTTTTTTTTTTTTTTTTTTTTTTTGGGGGGGGGGGACTCCAGTCAGAAGACCATTACAGTAGTCAAGTCTACTTGAGATAAAAGCATGGATGAGCTTAAGACTTCACTTGAGATATGTTCTCTCGATGGTAGAAGGTAGTTTTTGGTGATTGATTTGATATGATTGTTGAAAGTCAGGTCGGAATCAATCAGAACGCCAAGGTTTCGGACTTGGTCTTTGGTTTTTAAACAGAGAGTCCAGGTGTTTAATAACAACAATTCTCTTTTGTTTATTGCCAAAAACAATTGTCTGTTTTGTTATGATTTAGTTGAAGAAAATTTTGGCTCATATGCTGGAAATGTAGAAAAATTTATATATACAGATTAGTGAACTGCGGTAAAATGGATTGAGGTGGCCATTAATATCTGCTAGTGCCCCCTACTGATGAGGTTTTTCCACGTTTGCTACCAGTTGGTCGATTTTTATTTTCAGATGTGCTGCTGCTCAAGTAAATTGTGTGGAGGGGGGTGCTACGGTCTGAGCACACCCCGGTGGTGAAAAGTCTCCTTGTGACAAATGTGCATGCGTTACTAACAGGGGAACTCTGGGTACATAGCAGACGCGAACTGGGAAATCTCCCGTTCTCATAGTTCCCCTTCTTCTACATAGAGGGAGCTAACATATGTAATAACCTAACCCTAACCTCACCTTAAAACAAAAGTTGATTTTTAAAAAAAAAAAGATATACACATATGTACGATCGCTGTGTTTGTCTTTCTGGGACGTCCATAGCGAACGTGAACACTCGCGAAGAGTTGTCGACTGTCACATGTTGAAGCATGGATGGGGATGTTTCAGACTGGCCGCATGTTTACAAAATATACACGCATGCGCATTACTCACAAAGACTTTGGAGCATCAGGAGCGCTCAGACAATTGTGGAGAAGAAGATCGGCAGTCGCTGATGCACTTTCCGTCTTTGATTGAACAGGGAAAATGGTCAAATACACAACGCTTGCAAGGAGCTGCTGTGGGCCACTGCTCACATGCAGACTCACTGGCCACCCGCCGACTCCAACTCCTGACATCATCTACCTGGCAGCAGCCCTTAAAGGCACATGTGCAACATACAAATTGTGTATGTACAGGACTTTATTGTGGTACATTCACTTGTTTTTATAAAATGCCATGCAATTTTCGTTAAATGCTTTCTTTTTTTTTAAAAAACTATTTTTACGGAGAAACTGAGTTGCTAGCTTCGTGATGGACATATTTCACTCATAAATTGAACACAAACATTTTGTGTGAGCTGATTCTGTTGAAAAAAAAAAAAAAAAAAAAAAAGATGAAAGGTGGAAATCGGAATGGAGGGGGGAAAAAAATATTGGTGGACCACCGGGAAAATGGATTAAATTGTGAATTTACACTAGTGTTTTCTTTTATATCATTTGCATTAGCCAAATGAATGTCATAAAAAGAATATACAGTATAAACACTTGCACTTTTTGCTCACAAACCTACTTCAAATTTGTCTTGATGCCTTCAATTTATCCTGTATAATGACAGGAAACTGCTGGATGCACAGGTAGATTATTTATATCCATTAATTTTTTACATCTGGTGGGAGAGCGTTTGTCTTCCACCTTCGCAGTCACTGGCATCGATCAGCACAGATTATTTATTTATACATAATAATTCATCGTCTGTTAGTTTCAGAGTTGACATTGTGTCACATTTGTAAAACAACAATGGGGGATTTATAAGAATCGGTCTTTCTTGACCTAACAATGGAAATTTTCATATTCATTAATGAAAGTATTTAATAACTTCGGGAGTCACTGATTTTGTAGTGGTACATACGCTTGCCTTTGGTGCGGGCAGCATGGGATCGATTCCCGCTCAGTGATTGTTTATCTGCTCTGTGACTGACTGGCGACCAGTTCAGGGTGTAGTCCACCTTTCGCCAACCTAGCTGGGATAGGCTCCAGCTTTCCCGCAACCCTTGTGAGGATAAGCGGCTTGGATAATGACATGACATGGCAGTTAATACCTTCAGTCGGTCAGTGAAGATCTTGTCATCACGGTTTGTTGACTTCCGTGAGCACATAATCTCACATTTGATGTTCGTACTCCTTTTGGGATGTGCAGGTCACACTAATCAACATTTCTCTCGCGCTTTAATTGAGAAGCTTCGTCCTGATGGTTGTGAAGCGTTTTAATGTCGCGTTTGTTGTCATTAGGATTTCGTACAAAAGTGCATGGGATTTAGTAAAGGGGGCGGGGGTGGGGGACCTTTTTGTTTTTAGCTCTTAATGCTAATGTTGCTAAGTCAAGTCCCTGGTCCAATTATGTTTTCGGGGGGATTTTTACAATGCACTTAATGTTCTCTTGTCACACTGGTTGAAATTTTTTTTTTTTTTCCTTTTTTTGCATGATTTTTTTAGAGAGACCTTCCAGTGGCGACTAAGTTATCCTTAATTCTTACAATATTTTCCGCACTATAAGGCGCACTGCATTATAAGGCGCACCTTCAACGACTGACCTATTTTCATATATAAGTATTAATAGACGCTACAGTAGAGGCTGGGGTTACGTTATGCATCCATTAGATGGGCTGCGCTAAAATCTCAATATTGATCCATATATATAAGGCGCACCTGATTATAAGGCCCACTGTCAGCTTTTGAGAAAATTAAAGGCTCTTAGATGCGCCTTATAGTGTGGAAAATACAGTAATTTCACGTTTGATGGGTGGGTAGGGACTCCAGAGACCCCCCCCCTATTTATGAATAAGCAATTTAAAAAGTCAATATTCCTGAACTTGTGGCTCTTGAAAAAAAAAAAAAAAATGGTCTCACATGCCTGTGGCTTTAAAAGCCCAGTTTTTGTATGCTTTTCCCTAATATTTCCTCCCCTTAATCCTCCCAGGTTTGAAGTTTCCTTATGAATCACCTGAACGAGCTGAAAGATTTTAGTTTTTTTTTTTTTTTTAAAGGATACTGTCTGTTTTTTCTTTTCACATCAGTTTTTTTTTGTTTTTTTTTTTGCTGCATATCCAAATATAGCTGTTGGGCCTATCTTGGGTGGCTCTGAAGTACAAATCCTCGAGCCTCACCCCTTCCCTGTCAAGGTTTATTTTTGTCGACTTTTATATTACCCTTGTGACTTTCTCCCTTGCTATTTAAAGAAATATACACGTCTGTGTGTCTCTCCATCCTCTGCTGCATCCCTCCATTTCTCCCTCCCTCCCTCCCTCCGTGTAACGTAGGAGGCCTCTGCTCGTTGATAGGCGAGTTTGGGGTGCGACAGATTACATAAAACGAGGGGCATACGAGGACCGCAGTCTCTCCTCACTGAGAATCTTAATTGAGGATTTGCTGGATGCTTATTTTTACTACTTTGTCTTTAAGCCGGTGAGGGCTTTTTTTTTTCCTTTTTTTTTTCCTTTTTTTTTTCCTTTTTTTTTTTTTTTCTTTTTGTCAAACCTTTCGGCTTTTTGGCCATTCATGAACATGTCACACAGTGATGGTATAGAATTGTTTTTTTTTTTTTTTTTTTTTTTCTTCCTTTAAGAGTTGTATGGTGTAACTCCTATGGTGCAATGCCCCCCCAACAATACCACGATATGATACATTGGATGAAAGTCATCTGCACCCCAGGTTACTACCATTGTTCGCCCCCAAGGACCTCACGAGACTCCTGTGGCCATATTCTAAAAAAAAAATGTTTATTTATAATTTTTTTTGGTAGAAAAAAAAATGGCACCATGTACCAATTCTATCAATGCTATTCTTTAAAATCACACTTGCAGTGGTGTAAAGTTTAAAATGATAAATATGTTTCATTGGTCAGTATTGTTGCCCAAGATCCAAAAGATGGCATACGAGAAGATAAGATGGCGAGTGGAGAAATTATCAGGTGATAATTTCCACCGGCAGCACAGTGGATCAGCTGGTGACGCGTTGGCATCACAGTTCTGAGGTCCCGGGTTCAATCACGCACCCGCCTGTGTGGAGTTTGCATGTTTTCCTCGTGCCTGCGTGGGTTTTCTCTGGGCACTCTGGTTTCCTCCCACATCCCAAAAAACATGCAACATTAATTGGACACTCTAAATTGGCCCTAGGTGTGATTGTGAGTGCGGCTGTTTGTCTCGAAGTGCCCTGCAATTGACTGGCAACCAGTTCAGGGATTACCCCGCCTCCTCCCCGTTGACAGCCGCGATAGGCTCCGGGACTCCCTGCAACCCTCATGAGGATAAGCGGCAAAGAAAATGGATGGATGCGAGTGTGGCTGTTTGTCTCTGTACCCTGCGATTGGCTGGCAACTAGTTCAGGGTCTACCCCGCCTCCTGCCTGATGACAGCTGGGTTACGCTCCAGCACTCCCCGCAACCCTCGTGAGGATAAGTGGCTAAGAAAATGGATGGATGGATAATTTACACCCAAATAATTAGATCAATTTTGTCTTTATACAAGTATCAAACTTGTTGCCCTTCACAATAATTAGCATCCCTCAGTTTGTAAAATGTGCATCGCCCCGATCTACATAAATGGATGTTTACATGTTAATTTTTTTGAATTTTCATACTGTATGTACTGACTGTATTGCCATGGGAAGAGAACGGCAGTCACAGATTTAACTTTTCAGTCGTTTGAGTAAAAATGGAAGCAACAAACGATGAGCATATTTGCGCAAGAGCTGATGTCGGCCACAGCTCACATCCAGACACTCACATCATCCTACCAGGTGCTGCCTTGGAAAGGGACATGCAAGTAGCTCACGTATTTCATGTAATGTAATATGTTTAAGGCATGGGCGACCCCCCCCCCCTAATCCTCCATGTAGTCTATCACAGATTTCTCACTGCATTACCCCCTCCCAAAAAAAAAAAACAGGATCTGCGATATGTCGCCGTGTAGGTGAGAGAAAACCTCATCGGACAGCGCCACTATCAATATTTGATGCAGTCGTATCCATACATGTTCGTAATGGACATTCACAAGGTGTATGTAGTTTAATTTCTCGCATTTTTCATCATTTTTCTAAGTATGTGTCTGTGGTGTTTCCCAGCATGCAGCGTGGATGCTGCAGCTCCAGTTGTCGTGGTGATGGTGCCGGCGGTGACGTTGGTAATCTTGTTTGGTATTCAGGTGCATGCGGCAGGCAAGCATGCAAGACGGGAGGCGATGGATGGATGGGTGGAGGGGTTGTTGGGGGGGCTGAAGGGGAGCGCGGGCAGGGGTTTAGCTCCCAGACGAGGCAGTCGCTGCTATTTTTACTCCTCCTGCTGCTTTTTTTAGAGCCGCACCGTAGTGAGCAGGCAACGGCCGCTCCTCAGCCTGGGGAGGAAGGAGGGATGGGAGGCGGGGGGGGGGGGGGGGGGGGGGGACAAAAGGCTGGGGGATGTCAATACCTCTGGACGTGACGTGCAGCGCTAAGGCGGAGTTCGTGGTGCAAAAGCGCCCCCGTCAGGCCGCTCTCGATGCTCGGGAGCAGTGCACATCTCCTCTCGGTGTGTGAATGTGAGAACTTTTCATTTGATTAGCACACTAAAATCTAATGAGATCCGCTGAGAGATGTTAATTTGCGACGTATACCGTGTTGCTGTAGAACTGCTTTGTATCTGGGGAGGAGCCGTTTCTAATCATTTGCTCACCTTGCGAAGCAATATCACGAAATACATTTGAACACCCGCTATTCGCAGGGGATAGGGGCTTAATCTTACTATGAATAGTAAAAATCCAAGTAATTGAGCCCACTAGAAGGGTTTGTCATTACCTATAGGTGCTGGCAAAATAGTGAAGACAATTCATTAACCGTAACAACACCGACATTGTCATAATAATGTTGTATTGCTTTAGCCTGAGGACGAAAATGGCGATTAGGTGAGTTTTCAGTAAATGATTGAGTTCTTGGTTCTGTGCAGTATTCAAAACGAATCTTAGCACAGGAGTGTGTAAACGTCTTCCTCCGAGGGCATCCCACTTCACCTTGTGTTTATGAAAATACTTCATCCAATTAAACATGCTTGTAAATATGCAGTACATTGTCAAAAGTATTTGTGCACCTGCCTGGTCTTGGGTGTGAACATGAGTGACATCAGAAGTCATTTTAATCCATTTCGAAAATAATCCTTATTTGCAGCTGTGATGTAAATAACCGTCACTTCATTCTGAAGCGCCTCAGAAATGTTTATCCAACTAGTAATAACTGTTCGTGATTAAAAAAAAAAGTTTGTGGAATGCAACAACATTCCCATAAAAATTACTGTAATTTGCGGCCTGCAGAGCACTTGGTTACAAGCCTCACAGAGTACATTTGTAAAGGAAATAACATTTGGTACATACATGCGCCGCAGTTGTGTAAAAGCTGCAAGTGCCGAGATTGAAACCCACATTGAAACTGGAGATATTTACAAAGGACAACTGTACACGGTGTTTAACGCTAGCGTGGTGCTAACGCGTGTGCTAACACTAGCGCTGACAGGGCTGGTTAAAATAAAACCTACCGGTAAATATCACTGAGAAACGGCGCGAGGGCAGCGCTAACAGGGCCAGTAAAAAGTCACTTCCTCGGCACATATATTCCACCGGTCTCATTCTTGCTGTTTCCGCTTGAGTGGCCCCCTTGCAGGCTTTAGGAAGTGACGCACAAATTAACTGCATAAACTGCAGGGTTGAAAGCATGGGGGGGGGGGGGGGAGAGTCGCGGCTTGTCGGGCGGAAATTACGGTAAAGATTTTATGATAAACTTTAACGCAAAGTCATTTTTAATTTCGATCAATATATGGAATCATCTCTTGTAACAGCCCTCGACGATGCACTGCAATACGCTGACAGCCGTTGCTAATCTTTTGGCTACTGTGTGTCGTTGCGCCAAAAGGTCGACTGTAAAATGTTAGGAACACTCGTCTGTTGTTTCGTGAAGTTAAGTGGCTGTCGTGCCTAATATTAGGATTGAGATTTTGAATGCAAATTGCAAAAAAATGTATCCATGCTAAATTCAGAACTCTCTGTCCTCCTTGTCCAACTTTACCAGAGTCCACTTCCCCACACACACACACACACACACACACACACAGACACAGACACTGCGGGCAATACACGCGCACGTACACATGCAACGGTTATTGAGAGAGTGGTGCTATTATATAATGGGTGGGAGGAGTGTTGTCATTCATAAGTAAAGCACGAGGATATGGAGATGTGCGTGAAAGAGGAGGGGGGGGGGGCGACGTCGGCTCTGCGGCGGGAGGGGTGCTTTTTGTTAAGGGCTGCTTTAGTGCCCCTCGGAATAGCAAAGCACCCTCCAAGAAACGTTATGATTCATAGAAAAATTAATTGTGAATGGTGCAAATATATTTCAGAGTAAAATGTTAAAACTGGAGTCAATGAAAGCGCTCGCGCTCAGTGGGTGGAACCAGGGAGATGACGTGATCCTGTGGGGGGGGGGGTGGCGTACATGTTGTTTGCCGCAGTTTTATTACAGTAACTTTAGAGAACAACTCCCTTTCACTAGTTTTGCATATTTACATGGTGTATTTTGTACATGTTTGGTTGTGTGTATACAGAATGAGCCAGCGTCTGGCATCGTGTACAGCGACACCCAATGTTGGCCAGCCAAGGTTCGACTTCCTTGGGCAAGAATGTCAAACTCCAGGCAGGAGGCCCTGGATATTGCGAGAGTGCTGCCTACCCAGAGGTTGACCTTACCTGGGTTCAGCTTGTTAAGCTTCAGCGGCTGAGGCCCCGGTGTTGCCAAAAACGCTGCTTGTGTAATTCAGCCTCATTCAGTTTGTGTGGTCATTACAATCTCAAAATCGAAATTAAGCTATTGGACTCAGATGTATATACTGCCGTGTGTGGCATTTTTATCTTGTGGTAACTTGGTATATACCGTAATTTGTGGTGTATAAGTTTAAACATTTTTCACACACTTTCAACCCTGTGGTTTATGCGGTGATGCGGCTTATTTGTGCTATTATTTTCTAACGGCCACTATGAGGGAATTCGAGCGGAAAAGGTAAGAGTGAGACCGGTGGAATATATGTGCAGAGGAAGTGACATTTAATGGTCCAGCCCTGTTAGCACTGTGCTAGCGTGTTACTGCCGTGTCTCAGTGATTTTTGTTTTTCTTTTACGTAGTGTAAGCATCAGCATTAGCGCGGCGCTAACGTGAGCGTCAGCATTAGCGCGGGGGTAGCGTGAATGTTAGCGTTAGTGAACGCGTGGCGCTTGCATGACTGTTAGCGTTACTCCGAGCATGTCATTCTTTGTAAATATCTCGGGTTTCAATGTGGGGACTTGCGGCTATTACATGTATGTATGTACCAAAAGGTATTTCCTTTACAAATGTACTGGGTGAGGCTCTGTAGGTCGGGAATTACGGTAGTTCCTGGTCTGTGGTGCTCCCTGAGTGAAAGTCTCACCGTGTGGTAATTTCTCAATCAAAATGTTTTACTCCTCGCCCTTTCATGACCTCACATATGTGGATGGGAACTCTGTTACTGAGCAGCCAGGTCAGAGCACAGCGCACGACATTTTTGAATGTAGGGTTATGAAAATTGTCCTTGTTCCCATCAATGGAAACATTTTTGGCCCATTTTAAGGTCTCTCTTACTATTTCAGGGTTCTCAGCCAAATGTTTGCATCACCTTTGCCTCAAAGACTCGCATCCCACTCCTATCAACTTGAAACCTGCCAAAGGTGACATCAGTTTCAAAAATTTAACCTCATGAAATTAGTATATTACAAGTTAAAAAAAAAAAAAAGTTTTCACTTTTAGATCACGATTTATAATGCCATTATATGCAATTGTACATTTTATTTGATTTCATCTCAGTGGCTTTCCTTAGTGAGGCATTGATTGTGGCTATATGCGTTGAAATCTGTAGCTATACATAATACGTGACTGTACACCATGCTATCAAAACTGTAATTATTTTTAATCAACTCTTATGGGAACTCTCATGTCCAAATTTGGCCAATTTCACAAATCAATACTGTTGGTCTGTCTCAACATGCATGGGTCTGTTAAGAATTATTGACCACTCTAAAATGTTGAAAATGCCTCTCGGTCTTTGCTGATGCAATCTTGTTAATGGCTCAACTGATTTATTATTATTATTTTTTTTTATTTATTTTTGGTTTACAGTAAGTAAATGTTTTAAAGACGCAAGGATCTTACCCCACATCAGCGACATTGAGACATGGATGCCAAATGTGAACATCAGCATCGAATTTTTTTTTTTTACTGGATGCAAAGAACAGTGTCCGGGGTTTGCGTTCAATACTTTCAGATGGAGATGCTTTGTTGGCTTATCCTCTTCGGCCATTTTATGTGTCGTGGATTTGTGTGATCCGCTCCCATTGAGGCTTTTTCGCGTTGGACTGTTTCATTCTCAACATGGAGAGGGGAGGGGGTGTCGACGAAGAAAGAGTCACATTTAAAAATAAATTTTGCTTCTCTTTTTCACTTTTTGACTTTGTGCTACTCTTGCTCGCCTTCCTCTCCTTCCTTACCTCCCACTGTCCCCCCATCACTCCGTTCAGTTTCTCCTTCACACGCTCCTTCTCCTGCTTCGCTCCACTTCTATTTTTAGACGCCCCCAGGATCCCTTCACATCCCGCCCCTCCTCCTCCTCCGTTTGTCATCACTCCCTCCCTCGTCTCCTCGGCTTTCGCTCATCGCCAGAGAAATGTCCTCTATGCCTCCATTAATCTTTCTTTTAACTGATCGATGCGTTGTACACACGATTGTGGCCATCATCTTCCTTTTTCAGCATTTCTTTCACGTGATCATCGTCAAATTGATGAATTTTTATGCTTGACAGACACCCGTGGAGGCTATTTTTAGTAGCCCTGTGCGTCCGCTGATGTTTTTATCTGAAGTGGTGTTTGTCAAAACTGTGGCACCAGGACCACTGGTGGCCCCCAAGAGAACGCCAAGTCGTCCGATTTAGTACAGATCACGGGCTAGTTAGGTTTATTTTCAAGTGATCCATATCAGAGCACGTAAAACAATCTGTATTTGCTCAAAAGAAAACAAATCTTCCTGACTGTATCTGACTTTCTTAGATGGAAAATATAATTCACGGGTTTATGTCTAAAAGTACGATTCTGCTCTTGCATAGTCCTTGGAATTTTAGCTCCGTTTCCAGGTGGCCTGAGCTGTTGAGCTTCTGAAGCTCTGCGGTTCAGTTTTGGGGAAGCAAAACTGTTAAACTGCTGGTGTTAGAAAGTAGACCCCATTTATTGGTTTGGTGAGGTATTTTCTGGAAAAACTGGAGAAGTACAGGTCCTACATACACAGTTTTTGTTCCTTTTTAGTCATGAGGCAGGTTGTTCTTTTTCAAAGTCTTGCTTGGTTTTCTGAAGGACTTACTTGTTTTTCTAAAATACCAGTATAAACTGAGTGCACCTGCTTATAAGCCTCACCCACTACATTTGTTAAGAAAATACCATTTGGTACATGCATACATACGCCACAGCTGTGTAAAACCCGCAAGTGCCCACATTGAAACCCACATTAAAACGAGATATTTACAAAGACCGTACACAGAGTTTAATGCTAGCACCGCTGTGCTAACAGTAACGCTAGCGCTAACAGGGCTGGTTTAAAATAAATAAATAAAACATACCGGTAAAAATCACTGAGACACGGCAGCAACACACAGGTAAAGGTCACTTCCTTGCCACATACATTCCACCGGTCTCGTTCTTACCTTTCCCGCCCGAGTGCCCCCTTGCGGCCGTTAGAAAGAATGCACATATTAGCCGCATCACCGTATAAATCGCAGGGTTGAATGCGTGTGGGGGGGAAAATAGTTGCGGGTTGTATGCTGGAAATTACGGTACTTTTAAAAATAAAAAAAAAAATTGTGTTTTTGGACTAATGTGAATTCCATACCAATTCCATGCTGGGATCCTGCTGCAAAATCAAATAATTATTGTACTGCAATATTTAAATGTGGTTTTGTTTGACTCTTCCTATACACTTTCATGTTGTGGGGCACTAATGACCTTGACCCAAGCCGAGCTGTTTGATGAATGCCGTATCAGTGGTTTGAAATTTACTACGTGGTCAAGTTCTTTCTGTTGGCTTCGACAGGCTACTTTAGCACTCTGAGTCTCCCAGTGGGTTGCACCATCATAGTCTGTCCCAAGGGTTCAGCTGTATGCTGCTGAAGTGGTAGTGCTACTCTTGTTGGACTGGAGGTGGTCTGCAAATTTAACCGTTAGGTGGTCCTTTCCTATTCTGAAAGTTTTCTAAAACTTTAGGGGATATTAACAGCTCAAAAATAATAATAAAAAAAAAAGTGGTAGTAGTGCTTTAAATGGTTAAAAACATCCAAAAACAAAGAAATAAAACATTTGAAAGACCAAAAAAATTACAATTAAAACAGTGTACAGTGATATAAATATCTTAAAAATGGAAATACTCTTAAAACGCATAGTGTAAATTGTACATTTAAAAAAAATGTCATTTTTCTATACTGGATAATGTTCTACGTATACAGGATATGGAAAATACTATTTCTCAAAGCAAACGTCTGAAGGGTGAGACTCATGAAGCCATTTTGTGTGTGTGTGTGTGTAATAATTTGTGTGATTGAACCTCTATGTATGTTTGGTACTGACAGAAACTGTTCTGGTGGTTTCGTTGACTTAACCCTCCTCCTTTGTCTTGATGGCGCTTGTATTGTTCGCAATAATCCCTCCGCGCTTCGAAAGGCTCCTCCCATCCGTCCACCTGCGATGACAACGTGCATGTTATCCGCAAGCGTCGCCATTGTGTCACAGGGAATCTCCGTCACGTTGGGGCTTAGCCAGCGTTCGCTCGCCGTGACAAGCGGTTCGACCTGAAATCTGGGTGTGGCGCTGAATGACGTTCACGTTTTTGTCTACTATGTGAGTTGCAGTCAAATAGCGTCCTGCTACGTTGATGATGTCACAACAATGTCTTTGGCAGAGTTCAGGTCATTTATGCAAAAAATATATGCAGTTGAAGCCAGAAGTTTACATACACTGTGCAAAAACACTTCATTTTTTGTTCCGAATGAGACTAAACCTCTCCTGTTTCACATCAGTCAGGATCACCTAAATAATTTCATTCTGTTAAATGCCACAATAATGAAAGAGACAATTTCTCAAATAATTTTATAGTATTTTCTTCAAAGTTTAAATTTCCTTTGTATTAAGTAGCATTTCCTTTTGAAGTGCATGACTTAGGTCAAACGTTTTGGGTAACCTTCCAGAAGCTTCTAACATTACTCTGCTGGAGTCCTGGCCCATTCCTCCTGACAGAACGGCTGGAACTGAGTTAGCTTTGTCGGTTGTCTTCCTATAGAGCTCGTGCACATGACGACACAGTTTGCATGGCGCCATATTGCAGGTCAAACCCAGCTGCTCTGCAGTGCGGGAGTCGTTGAACCGGAGCAGATTTTTAAAATTGCCCGAGACCTGTTGTGCTCTTGGTTGCCACAATAGATGACACAGTTCTTCATCGATATCATTTGATAGAATACCAGTTGAAAAGACCAGAAAAGATTGATGGGTTGCCGATAAACAAAGCTGCTCAGGAGTCGCTTGAACCGGACCACATTTTTCTCAATGCCCGAGACCTGTTGTGCTGTTGGTTGTCACAATAGACGACGCAGTTCTTCAAATAGATCATTCTATGGAATACCAGATGAAAAGACGAGAAAAAAATTGATGGATTGTGGCAATTAAACATGATGGATGGTAGCCAACCAAAATACACACACGCCCGATCATTTAATTTCAGGTAGGAATTATTCTTCTTCGTGCCAAGTTGACTCATTTGAAAACAATGTGTATTTAAGAAAAAAAAAAAAGGATAAACTGTCAGAGATGGTTTACGAAGGTTAATGTGTGGCTGGAATATGCTTCTGTATACAGAGGAGCTGATTCCCAGTCCTTTTTTTTTTTTTTTTTTTTTTTCTCTCTCCCCCAATCACAGTTAATGAATGTGAGTTTGTGTAAAACCAGGGGTCATTTATTTAAATATTGGTATTTGTATTGAAAAAATCTGAGTGGCTCCATCACTATGTGGGATTTATTCTTGATTGAGAACAGATCCAGCAACAAAGTATTTGTATGCATCCAGAATTTTCTACGCTTTAAAACAATTCCGTTGTAAATCTCGACTACTTACTCACCAGATACATGTGCAGATCCATCTTATCAGTGAAAACATCGACTTCGGCATTAAATGTGGGTTCTTTGTCGAGTGTCTCTCATTTTTCCATGTACCTTTTTGTTATCACCTTCTACAGTAAATGTTTAACATTATGGAACAAAACTCTGGGCGTGCTATAAGACGTATTTTTGTTTCGCCTCAACGGAATTAAATTGCAACAATGCTTTATTTGGCCGGCAATATGGCGATGTCATGTGATTTTTGTTATGACGCAGGTGCGCGTCCTCTATACTAGCAGGCTCCTTTTCCAGATCTGCCCAGAAATTTTTGATGGGATTCAGATCAGGGCTTTGTGATGGCCGCTCCAAGACATTGACTTTATCCTCAAGCCACTTTTAGCATTTTAGCTGTATGCTTAGGGTCATTGTCCATTTGGAAGACTCACTTGCGCCCAGGTTTTAGCTTCCATGTAATGTTCTTTCTTCGTGACGTCGTCTATTTTACGAAGCGCTCCCATTCCTGCTGCAGCAATCATCCCCAGAACATGATGCAGACACCTCCATGCTTCACAGTTGGGGTGGTGTTCTCAGGTGTGCAAGCTTCCCCTTTTTTCCTCCAGGTGAAATGTTGTAACAGTTTCATAAGACCACAGGACTCATGACTTCCACTGTATATCTATTTAAAAAAAAAAAAAAAAAAAAATAAATAAATTAAAAAAAAAAAAAATATATATATATATATATATATATATATATATATATATATATATATATATATACACACACACACAAGAAGAGTAAAATGGTAGAATTTACGATAAAATTATTTGGAGTACACAAAAGTAATGAGAGCAAATCATTTCAAATTTATATGCAGTCAAACCGCTAGAAAAAATTCATGTAAAAGGACTAAGATAAAAAACATTTAAGAATTAATAAAATTCTAAATCAAATATGCAATTAAAAATCAATCCACAATGTGTACTCTGTTTCACCCTAAAAATAAAACTGAAAATCAAACAAAATGAAATTATTTTTTTTAAACTGCAAAGAAGTCTTTTGGTTTGGTAAATGGAATGGATGAAACCTGCCTTGAACTTTTTTTTTTTTTTTAAATTCCCTCACAAGTTCTGGCAGTTGTTCTTAACGTCTATCAGTCAATGAGAACACATTTGTGGAAAAAAGCCTTGACTGACTTTAGCCCGTCTTTTTCTTCTGTTTAGTTGTCACAGGCGCCACTGATGGAATTGGGAAATCCTATGCGGAGGAGGTGAGTCTCCTGAAAACCTTTTCTTCTTTTTCTTTTTTTCAAAATATATTTTGATATCCTTGACAAGAGAGGCTGTGACTCATGCATGCAACACCGGGTTCACTCGGAGGCCACTGCTCCTCTACACACACACACTCACGCAGTACACGTATTGTGGAAAAACATACGTATTATGACTTTGAAACTGATATTTTGTGAGTTTAATGCTTGTGCATATTTACCTGCTACTCTTTGTTAAAATAAAATAAGTGTGCACATTTGCTGCTGTTGGCCACTGCTCGTGCAATGTGAAACACATGGTTCTTAAAGATAATTATCAATTTATCTCATATTTTACCATAAATCGCAACTTAAAATTTTGTTTTTTCCTTTTTTTTAAACTCAAAATCGTTGAGTTGAAACACTTTTTTGTATTATTTGTGAAACATAACCTGACATGTTTTTCTTCCAGCTTGCTCGTCGAGGGTTTGCCATGGTGTTGATCAGCCGGTCCCAACACAAGCTGGATGACGTCGCCCGGTCACTTGGTAAGTGTCCGAGTTTATCCAACACCATTTCTTATATTTTAATATTAAAACTCATACGAAAGAATAAAATATATATAGTGAGGTTACAGTACTTTTTGTATTATTGTATTCATTCCTTATTACTGTGGGCGACTGTAACTCAATAGGTAGAGCAGGTCGTCCAGTGACTCTAATCCTGGCTACGACTGTCTGCATGTTGAAGTGTCCTTGGGCAAGGCACTCTAATTTGCTTCCAGTGAGGCTGGCACTGCCTTGTGTGCGTCCGTGTGAATGTGAGACTTTGTGTGGTCCACAAGGGATTACTATGTAAAGTTTGACTATTTTCACCACATAAAACCCTTTTTTTTTTTTTTTTTTTTTTTTTTTTTTTTTTTGTGCCATGTGGTGTAAATCAACTGTAGTTGCAATGGCACCATGATTTTTAGGTGGGCCGATTTCAATTAACTAAGGTTTTGGAATGCCCTCGCATGTGGGCAAGGAGAAGCACAATCACCGATTCGCTTTCAGCCGAATAAAAGGACTGCAAATGGCATTCAATATGACACGCCCTTTAAATGCACACTTCCAAAGCGCAAATATTACTAATCATTAGGGTTGATTAAAGCTGTTAATTTATTTACATTTTACTACATTTCGACACGATGGAGTGACTGGTTCGAGCGTCTGCGGCCCATTATGACTACCATAATTCCAGCCTACAGAGCGCACCTGGTTACAAAACTCAGTGTACATATGTAAAGGAAATGCCATTCGGTACATGCATAAGCCGTAAGTGCCCACATTGAAACACGAGAAATACAGATAAAGACAGACTGTACACAGAGAGTTTAACGCGATGCTAATGCTAGTGCCAACGCTAGCACGGCGCTAACTCTAACAGGACCGGTTAAAATAAAACTTGCTGGTAAATATCAGATAGACACGCTAGTAAAAGAGACGCTAGCGCAGTGCTAACAGGGCCAGTAAAAGTCACTTCCTCGGCGCATATATTCCACCGGTCTCATGCTGACCTTTTCCGCTCGAGTGCCCCCTTGCAGCCGTTAGGAAAAAATGCACAAATTAGCCACATCACCGCGTAAACTGCAGGGTTGAAAGCGTGTGGAAAAAAGTCGTGGCTTGAAATTACGGCACATGCTTTGAACTGTGATCTTATGAAGTTGCACTTAGTCGTTTATCAGTGCGCACTAGTGTGTGACGATGGATTCGGTGACGAAGGTACAAGAAGCTCATCATGGGTAAAGACTGACATGCTTCCTAGCCAATGGAGGGATGTGTTGCAAGGAAGATACTATGGCGATAGCCAATGGGAGAGCAGCTCTATCGCGCCACACAAACCATGATACAGGACGTGCAACATAGCTAAAGATTGACGTCCCTCCTAGCAGATGTGATGCTAGGAAGATTCTATGGTGATAATGGGAGAGCAGCTCTATCACGCCACTTTCAAACAAAGATACAGTACAGGATGTTTACACTATGTGGAATCCAGCACCATTTTTTTTCCTTTCATAACCTAAATTTTTCGTTACAAGAGACTTCCATAAGTCGAGGTATGACTGTATTTGCAATGGCTGCCAAAAGAATCTTTATGAGAATTCTATGGTTATTTGTCCAAGAAAATATGCTTGTGTGACGATATTAACTTTCCAATAAGGATAATTTATTCATTTTTATTGACAAGTAATGGCTTTCCCATATCGACTGGGTTGAAAGGGTTTCTTTTTTGGAAAGTATTTCACCAGCTTAAGAAACTATTCCTTGACGCCGGGGTGGAGAGAAATGCCACTGCCAGTTTATATAAATGTGGATCTGTGGTTTTCCGTGTTTTGCTCTCATGCACGACGGTGTAATAGCTCACCATAGATGAGGTATTATTGTTGTATGCAAGTTCCCTTCCACACAACACGCTTCACCTGTTAGACACAAGAGAAGCGCGGGTTCTCACGTTTATATTAATAGACAAAACAAAACACTGCAAAAGTGGATCGTGCATATTTTTCCACTTTTTAACACCTTGAATAATAATAAAAAAAAAAAAACAATGAAACTGTAGCGCAGATCTTTAATAACGAGGCAGTGGTCTCCTACCTCTGTGTATGTGAGGCCATCTTCTTTTTGGCGTAAGTGGGGAAGAAAAGCAAAATGTTCAATGTTGTTCTCTTTGTTGGCTATGTCAGTCCCTCAAAGTTTCTTTAGTAATTATTTGGCCCTTGTACAATTGCTTTTTAAAAGTGTATTGGACAATATCTGCAGTCCTCTTTTTGCTTTGTCTGCAGCGCCCTCTGCAGTTTAATTCTGACACTGCAATAACATCCTAATTGTATTTTTGCCATGACGTACGGCTACTAAGTAATTCCAGTCAAACATAATGCTCCTTTTTATGAATGCAGTTAAAAAAAAAAAAAAAAAAACACTCGCATGTAGCCCTGTTTTTGTGTTGTAGAAGACCAGTTTGGAGTGGAAACAAAGACCATTGCGGTGGACTTCGGCAAGACGAACATCTACCCCTCCATCGAAGCAGGACTTTCGGGCCTGGAGATCGGCGTGCTCGGTAAACAACTTGCATATTTACTTGAGTTTGTGTGTGTTTTAATTTTAGACTGCTGACATTTCTTTCCTCTTTTTTTTTTAAAAAAAAATAAATAAAAGTACTTTACCCTTATGGTACTTTTTTTCTTTGCTACCAGGCAAAATGCCCACAAATCGGTGCCACTTAACCATAAAAAAGAGGCTATTTGAAAGTCCTACCAATAAAACTGGTGCATCTTTAACAATTTTGATTGTGTAACAAGAGGATTACGATCAATCCTGTGTTATGGTTATTGAAGAATTGACAATAAAAGCACCTTGTAATGGAATATATAATGGTGAAGATCATTCAAATCGTTTTTTTTTTTTTTAGTTAAAACTGGTGGTTGGAGTCACTAGTACAATGGCACAAATACATTATTACAAAATATATTACATGTAGAACATGGATGCAAGTGTACAGATAGTCATTGAGCAATACAGTGAGCGCATACTTGTGTGTATTGCGTCACCGTGTACAAACTCTGTTTTGAAAATGTGGGAGTGTCAGTTTCACAAGTATTTCGTGTGAAAAGAACATTTAAAGAACTCTTTGTCCTGGTTTTGAATCCAGTTGCTGTCCTGCTTGTAAGGTGTGGCTGACTGAATAGTTTCTCTCATTTGCTTATGCTGCCCCCTTGTGGACACTTTGAGCACGACATCCACTTGTAGCTCTTTTTTTTTTTTTTTTTTTCCCCTCCACAGATTGTAACGTTCTATTTTTGTTTAACAGTCAATAATGTTGGCGTGTCCTATCCATACCCGGAGTACTACCTCCATATTCCCGATTTAGACAATGTGAGTATTCCCCGCACCCTTTTTTTTCTTCCAGGGGTAAAGCTCATTTTTAACGGTACAATGTGTGTTTCAGTTTATCACCAACATGATCAACGTCAACATGACTTCGGTGTGCCAGGTGAGCCCCCCCCACTTCGAGCATACAGCAAATGCCAGTCTTGCTTCTTCATGTATGCCGCTGCCGCTGCTTCTTCTTTGGTGGTACCTGCAGTGTCTCGCTCGTTCCCAAAGCAACGGTGGACTACACCGTCTGCGCCCACCACCCGCCCACGCACCTCTCCCTCCTTTCCAACACTCTCTACCTCATCTTTTTTTTTTTCTAATCCTTTGACACTTTATCAGACTCAGACAAGGTCAGACAAGGTTTTTACTTAGTAATTTGTCTCTCGCCCACCAGATGACCCGCCTTGTTCTGCCCAGAATGGCTGAAAGGTGAGTTGTTTCTTTCTTATTTTATTTTGTCATGAACCTGAATGTCAGATGATTGTTGTCAGTCAGCTTTTAGCTATGAAGTATGAGGGAGTCTTTCCCCGCCATGGCTTCCTTTTGTTCACAAACGTTGACAAGCGTTCAATTCACACAAAGCGGCCTCCCCCGCCCGATTGGCTCGGCGCGCCGCCACGTGACCGGCGGCGGCCAATCGCGACGCGGGCACATTTTGGAGCATTATGAGACCCCGGCGTCTCTCTCGCTCTGACATTGCTGCAGCAACAGGTTGCCATGGCAACGCACACTGCCACTCTGTGCGCGCATTTGAGAGGGCAGACGCAAGGTTCCCTGGGAAATTCTCGATGCAATCTAGGTCCCAAAATAGATATTTAGTTTTTAAAATTTAAAACCGCTTCCTGTGAACACTTTTTCTACATTTTTTTTTATAATGTGTGTTTCAGTAAATAAACAAAAAATCCCCCAATGTAACTTTATTTATTAATAACTTTAAATAACCATGTTTATACTGAGCAGGGTTTGGAGTCCTTTTTATTGTATTTTTAAAGTATTTTTTTTATATTGATTAAATGAATTTTTCTTTGAATAAATGCATTCATTAATTTTTTGCTCTAAATTGTAATCTAGTTGTATATATTTTGTCCAATTTTTCATTTGTTTATACAATTTTTTTAAATGATTTGGTTTGAATTAATTTAGTATTTAATTGGATGTTTCTTTTCAATTTTAATCTTTTTCTTTCCAAGAAATATCCTTAAATTTCTCTTTTGCCTTGTAATTTATGTATTTTAAGTTATTTGAATTTATATATATATATATATATATATATATATATATATATATATAAATTATTTTTATTTTTTTTTAAATGAAGCATCATGAACACAAGCTCAGTCCCGCCATAATGACGTATTAAAATTTGAAATTTATTGTCTTCTCTTGCCTCATTGCAGTCAGGGCAGACGCTGCCACTTGCGCAAACGAAGTGTCGTTTTGGTTTGTTTTGCTGTGTTTGTTAAACCTTGTTGTTGTTGTTGTTTCAGATCCAAAGGCGTCATCCTCAACATCTCCTCGGCCAGCGGCATGTACCCTGTCCCTCTGCTCACCATCTACTCTGCCACAAAGGTTTGCGAGTCATCCTTACGCTGTTTGCGCAAAGCTGAAATGATTGCTATTTATTTCCCAACCAAATCTTTATTTTCATCCCCTTGTCCCCCCTCCCCACCTACACCAGGCCTTTGTGGATTTTTTCTCCCGTGGCCTTCAGGAGGAGTACAGGCGTCAGGGCATCGTCATCCAGGTGAGCCTGCTTCCTCCCTCGCAACCGTTATGTATTGCGCAGTACGTACGGCAGAATGGCAAATTTTCCACATGGCGACTGCTAAATTTAACAATGTGAGGCAATGAAATACATTGGTACCTCTACTTACATAATTAATTAATTCTGGAAGTCGTTTCGTAGCGGGAATTTTTCATAAGTAGAAGCACTTTTTACATGTAAATAGCTTAATCCGTTCCAGCCCCCCCACGTCAAAAATAAGCATTCAAAGTACATCACGTAAAGAATAATGAAAATTATATTAATTTACCTTTGGCCAAAACGTACGCACGCACACTAATTCCACTAAAGTTTCTCGGTGCGCATGGTGAAGAAAGACGATCACTCACATTTGGAAAAATGTACGGGTGTGGTCAGTCATGCCTGCAGATATAAGTTATGGGTGTGTGTTCTGTTTGCAATTATGAGTGTACCCCTTTAAGAGCGGAGGGGGAGCTGTGTCAGGTAAACTAGGAAGTAGAAGTAGGCTGAGCAGCAGCTGCCGTGTGAGTCGGTGTTTAAAAAGAACAACAAAAAAGATGTCAGGCTGGGGTTCAGTGCGTTGGCTCGGTTTTCATGTATGCTGAGTGGGCGCAGTGGCGTATCTTAGAGGGAACATTGGTCAAGACTACACAATATAAGCAACGTCTTTCAATATCTATGTATTTCTACTCGTAACAAATTTTACGCGCGTCATTTTTCATGCTCGACTGTGCAGATTTGCGAGTACGATGGCGCGTACATGACCGTCAAATCACAGTGACCGGAAAGATGAATAAACTTCCAAAAACCACAAAATGTACTTTACCAATGTGCGCTAACGTGTAATTCGGTGATGCTCGAGTGTTCAAGGGAAACAAAAAGCTTCATGGATAAAGATTGACGTCCCTCCTAGCCAATGGGATGCCAGGAAGATGCTATGGTGATAGCCAATGGGAGAGCAGCTGTATCGCACCACTTTCAAACCAAAATAGAGGTTTACATTCGGTGGAATTTGCGGGGCTGCGATTCCAGTGCCTATTTTTTTTCCTTTAATTTCTTGAGTTTTCCTTCATAACTCGAGACAATATTTTTCCGAGGAGGCGTTTCGTAACCTGAATGTTTCGTTACAAGAGACCTTCGTGAGTAGAGGTACCAATGTATGAGAAAACAAAGGTGGTAGAATACTATAAAGTAAAGTAAAATTGTCAATTAAATTAGAAGTAAAACAAAGTTGTCGAAGGAAAATAAGTCAAATGGTGAAATACATTCAAATGAAACCGTTGGGGATTGAAAATGTAATAAAATAAAGTAGATATGGTAGAATAAAATGTGGTGAAATAAAAAAAGGTAATAAAATGCTTTTAAAATAAAACAGTACAATTAAGAAATGACTAAAGCTGGTTGTAAAGTGTAGTTAAAATAAAATAAATGCAACAAGATAAGATCGGCAATACAAAGAAGTAAAACTTAAAGAAAACAAAATATACATAATGCATTGATGTGAAATAAAATACCTCAGAGCTGACAGAATGAAATAAAAAAAAAAAAAAAATGGGCAAAGATGGTTAGAACGGAAAACGAGCCAGTTACGTCTTTATCAGTCGAACTTGGGTCATTTTGCGGTTTCCTTCTGCTCTGTTGGCATCAAGGAATGTCCTGGTCGGACTTTCCATGTGCACATTTGGCACTCGCGTCACCCTTGTGAGCATAAGCACCTCGGAAAATGACTAATCTCTAGTCCCGCTTGTGACACCTGCTGTTCATTGACAAAACTGGTGTTCACATCTGAACAGCAGTTTTTGCCTCGTGGTTTTAACAAAATGGATTTTGAAGTGGAGGCTTTAACAAAAATTATAAAATTACTTCGTATCCCACTGGGGCCTCCACTTCCCGAGAAGGGTTGCGTCAGGAAGGGCATCCGGCGTAAAAATTGTGCCAAACATATATATGCGTTCATCTGAGATGATACGCTGTGGCGACCCCGAAAGGGACAAGCCGAAAGGAAAACAACAACAACTTCTCTCAATAAACTTAGATTATATAAGCTTTGTAAAAATGACTTTATTCTCGTAAGATTCCAACTTTTCATGCTGACACGTTTTTTTCTCGTTTGTCATAACGTGACAATGTTTTGTTTTTTATAAAAAAAAACAAGCAAACATGAATTTATTGTAATCATGATATTTTGGCATTTATGGGTGAAGTGGCAGTCATTTTTAATTAACTGTGATTGTGAGGGGAACCTTGGAAAAATTTCCACCTTTTAAAGGGTCCCTTGTCTCACAATTTTGAGTGGAATGCAGCCGACACAAAACTGTTAAATCTTGAGCTGTATGATTGCTACGCTGACTTCCCGCATGTGTTCCCCCCCCCCCCCCCCCAACGCAGAGCGTGCTGCCCTTCTTCGTGGCCACCAAGATGACCCGCATCAGGAAGCCCACCCTGGACAAGCCCACGCCCGAGCGCTACGTGGCCGCCGAGCTCAACACGGTGGGCCTCCAGAGTCAGACCAACGGCTACTTCCCCCACGCCGTCATGGTGAGACGCTCTCGCAATGCAAATGGCCTGCTACGTTGACTTGCGAGTTGAATTGCTTCCGTGACCAAGCTTGTAATTCAGTACGGGGATGTGTGGGCCATGAATAGAGGAAATCGGCCTGTAACTGATGCGCATTAGGATTACGCTGTATATCAAATCTGTTTTCCAAGACTGACTACCCATCCGATTGGCCTTTCGCCACCAAGTGAACTGCTGCATGTTCATTGCGACTGTTTTCATTTTGTATTTGCGTGTTTGGTTGCTTGTCTCGTTCTGTAAATGGCCCAAAGTGCACTGGTAAGTGTGGCCGTCCGATTTATTCATTTATTTTTTTTTATTCCTCGCTGGAAGGGTAGTAGTACATCTGAAATGTACTCGTCAGTTGGTGATTTAGAGCAGTTTGAAATGTTTAATCGGGGAAAATGAGTGGCCAGTGTTGGTCAACAAAAGATGCAAATAGTGCAGCGTGGCCAGACTACGACAGCAAATACTGATAAGGATATCTTTCATCAGAATTGCGCATCTGAGGACCATTTTCTTCGCAACATTAACTTTTCCAAGCGCGCGCTACTGACAACCAGTATTGCTTGTGGGACAACATGACGGCAGGGTCGCGTCAATCCAGGGGTTAAGGCAATGCAGCTATCTAATTCGCTAGTGTTGAACGAGTGATTGACAGGTCGGAACGTTCCATTGGACTACCAGACGTGACGACAAAATTGGCAGCATGTTGCAATGAGATTGTAAGTTAACGGTTTAAGAAGTTAATGACAAGAGGGAAGAAGCTGTTGGAATGTCCGCTTCTGTTAGTTTGTTGTTCGGTTTCCTATCAGAGGGGACGGAGCCGGAAAGCTGACCAGGATGTGGATGGTCCAAGAGGATTTTTGCATGCGCTTGGGTCAGTTCTGGCAGGACAAGTCTTCGAATGTGGGTAGGGGGTAGCGATCATCTTTTCAGCAGTTTTGCTCTTTCTTTTGTGTGATAATGCATCTCAGATCCTGATGGTCCACGAAGGAGTCACATGGGTGTGAAAAGTTTCCTTTTCAAATCTGCAGTAAAAGATGGGGATTAGCAATTGTAATGCAACCAAGACTGATTTAGTAGTTCACAGTAGCCTGTTTTCCTTACTTTACTGCCTAATCTCCATTTGCAGTGTTAATTTCTTTAGTCAGCTGGTTTCTAGTGGGATTGTGCAGCATTCCCACTAGGATATGCGACCTCTGGCCTGGTGAAGTTGCTCGAGTTAGCCAATGTTGTTGTTGTGTGTGCGAAACGACTTTGTCGGTACACACACCTCCTCACAGAAACCGATTATAGGAGGTCACGTGTGTTCATTGAGGCTGTCAGCTGAATTTTCAAACGTGCTCAAGTCTGCACGGTCAAAACAGCTTTGAAGTTCTATTTTTGCTTTGTTGGTTCAGTTTTAAAATTGTTTTTTAATTATTTTCACTTTTTTCACCGTAGGCTTCGCACATTTTTGTTATTGCCTGTATGTTGGTATTAAGTACTGTAATTCCTGGCCTACAGAGCGCACCTGGTTTGAAGCCTCACCCAGTACAGTTGTAAAGGAAATACCGTTTGGTACATACACACGCCACAGCTGTGTAAAAGGCGCAAGTGCCCACATTGAAACCCACATTGAAACACGAGATATTTACAAAGAAAGACTGTAAAAAGAGTTTAAAGCTAGCGTGGCGCTAACGCTATTGTGGCGCTGACAGGGCCGGGTAAAAAAAATTTACCAGTACAAATCACTGAGACATGCCGGTAACACAGCAGCGACACACTAGCACAGTGCTAACGCTAGTGCAGCACTAACATGGCCGGATAAAAAAAACTTCCTTGGCACATATATTCCGGTCTCACTCTTACCTTTTCCGCTCGAGTGCCCCCTTGTGGCCGTTAGAAAAAATGGACAAATTAGCCACATAAACCTCAGGGTTGAAAGTGTGGTGGGGGGAGTCGCGGCTTCTAGGCCGGAAATTATAGTAAATTCAAGCAGTGGTCGGACAAGCCTGGATCGGCACGAGGTGTGCGTTATTTTGCGGCGCATAGCACTGGTTTAAATGTTATTTTCCCTGGTGGAACAGTCGATGTGCTGCTTGTATTTAGGGAGTTTCTGGTTGACTTAAGCTTTGTTAAACCCCCAAGAATAATGAAGGGGGAAACCTGGGTGTCCCCCCTGACGCTCAATAGATAAGTTTCACAGGATGTCATGAGTCACGTGACTTGTTTACGACTCCTACTGGACAGCAATACTACAATACAACTCGTGTTTTTTAAACTATATTGAAGCTATATTTTTATGAATATTGGCTTGCTTACGGCCTTTTCATCACAGTATTTCATTGTGTGCCTTATGGTTGTAAGAACGGACGGAAAAAGGAGTCTGAAACTTCAGGCATTGTTTAACTTTAGCGGGCATTCAGTTAATTTACTGTGGTATCCCCCACACTTGTTACATATCTTTACGGAGGTCTTTGGGCTGTCAATATGTCTGCTAGCACCCGCAGTGAAACTTTGCTTTCCGAGTTTGCGGTGGATAACGTGAACCTCGTGGGTGTCGCTAGCCATAGTCTTTAGCTGCACTTTTGCTAACTGGTGGGAGCGGGCTCCGTCGATCGCTTTTTTTTCAAGCGTGAGCTCCGGCCACTGGGTGAATAACATTTTGAGCACATTCGGTGAGTTGGTAGCAAAAAGTATGCGGTCACTGACCATCTCATTGCTCTTTGTGTAGTTCTCGTCTTTAATCAACAGCTTGAGTTCTGTCACAAAGTGCGCAAATGACTCAGTTATTTTGCGCCTCGTGAAACTTAAATCTTGCAAATATGGGGTTTGCTTTCGGAGTGAGGTAATCAGAGAATGTTTCGTAATAAGTTTTTAGCAACTTATCTTCGTCTCCTGTCAGTGTCCACGTATTGGCGACATCCGGTCCTTTATCTCCGATCCGCAGCAGGAGGAACTGCACTTTTCCCTCTTCAGCTCTATTTTTAAGCGGTCCCGTGAACATGAGTTCGGCGTGTTGCTTGAATCTCCGCCACGCATCTAGTAAATTGGATGAGTCCCAGTCCATCCTCTGGCTTGGAACACTGAACGTATGCCTCTATCGTGGTCAATTCATAGTCTTCGTCTCCCCCCCCCCCATGAGTCCGTACTTATACGGCCTTCACGCTGACACCATGTTATGATTTTGCTGAATAACGTAGACGTGAGTCCAACTGTACTTTTTAACGTGGGTGATATTTTTTTCGCTTTCCCCCCGCCAACCTCTCAAGCTCACTTCCTTATCGTCCTGTCTCGTCGCGCCCCGCTGATGTCGACACAATCATACCACACTTGCTATGTACGAGAAGTACTAAAGTTCAATCTAATAATAATGAGACTATACTTGTTCTCGTGTTTCACATGTGACTTCTTTCTATATTCCTCACTCCTGCACAAGTGCCTCGATCGCCTCTAGTTACAGTGTTCGTTTGTCAAAGGACTTTCAAAATAAAAGCGCAAACGATAACCGGAGCCAAAGCATTACAGTATACACTTATCGCTTCGTAGCCATGATATGTAGCACGATCTTGCCGTCCAACCTGGTGTTGTAAACAAAAAACACATGGTCAGCGTGACGTCGATTTTAAAAAGTATCTGTTTCCTTCGTCAGCAAGCATTAGCAGTACGGCGTTCGGACGCAGGTGAGAATGAAAGATGCAAACTCGCACGGCGAGTACAACGGTTTACAGTTCCAAAACAGCGCCTTGAAATCCGGGCTGCAGTGTGCGTGCTGAGCTCTGTGATATCGGTACACCATTTTTCATTCCTGTAGAAGCATATCCCCTCACCTTCATAAAAATACACTGGGGGTCATCAGATCAATCTCATTATGCCTTTGGAGATAATTATACATACAAAGTTGGATTAGTAGGTGAGAAAAACCACTTATTTCCATTTCCTTCAGTTAAAGGCACCGGAGGCCTTTAGCCTAGCTTCGGCGTCCGGGGCTAACGGCCTCCGCCGCCTGGAAGCCCGACTCGCGGCCCGCCGCCGGAGCTCGCTCGTCAGTCTCCGCGTCGTTCCTGTCCGAAGAACCACCCGCGGCTGCCGGCCCGGAGCTCCCGGGGGCCTTTGTTTACGCACTTATGTCCCCTGTAGGCCTCAGAGTAGTCGGACTCTGTGTCATTCCGCCCGAAGAACCATCCGAATATTCAACATTAATTACAGCCTCAGGTTCCAATCTGTATGGAAGTATTCCTCTGTCTTCCCGATCAATCAATACTGCTATTTCTTCATCAGATGAGGATAAATCTGAGAAATCAGCGCTGGGAATAAATGGTGTCCCATGTAATCGAGCCTTTGTTGTGGCACAATACACGTCACATCCGCCCACGTGGATCATGTGACTCTCGAAAATGGCAGCGCCCCTGAATGTTCATAATTGTCGATTTAAAAAAAAAAAAAAAAAAAAAAAAAAATTTCTCAAAAAACACTATTAAATGAGAGAGGATTTAACATCACATTATCAAAATAGGGTACATATTTCTTGACCTATTGGAGACACTGTTTATGCAAAGCACTCCTTTAAATAATTGTATTATTTTTTTATTCTTTCCCCTAATTAGGGCTGGGTGACCACCAAGCTGGTGCCCATCGGGATCGTCATCTTCCTGGGAGCACGCATGAACCGCCTCCAGCGCACAGGATACCTGCACAGGAGGAAGCTGCGCGAGCAGAAAAACGGAACCGGCTTGAAGACGGACTGAGACCACCAATGCGGGACGTGACTGGAACGCGGTGCGCGCACGCAAACACTCCTTTTGACGGGTGGGGTCCAATGAAAGAACGTGTGTGTGTGTGTGTGTGTGTGTGTGTGTGTGTGTGTGTTCGTTCCTGATGATCCGCCACAAAGGAATCTGTTACTTGAGATTAGATGCTATGGCCTTGGGGGGGCCGGGGAGGGGGGGAAAAAGCAAGAAAAAATAATATTCAAAGATTAAACTGGTTTGTTAAACCCTGCTGTTGTAAGCAGTGGACATTGGTGGTGGGCTTTTATACAGTATATATATGTAAAATTATTTATTTTATATTTGTACAAAACCACACACACAACAACCTGATGCTTTAAGACCGGGTTTCAGCCATCTCCTTTTTCTTACGACAATCCAAAGATGCTGCTTGTTTCGGTGCAAACGGTGAAGTGTTGACACTTTGATGTATTACACGACAACTCCTTGTGGTGGGTTGAAGTTGCCAAAAAGGAGGAAAAAAAAAAAAAAAAAAGATGCCTCACTGTTTTGTACTTGCGTTTTGTTCGGGTGGACGGACTCCACAGAAGTGCCTTGATGTGGTCATTGATGCTGGAATTGCATGAGAGCAACTACATTTTGCCTTTCGACACACACGTGTCCCATTCTGACGTGCGACAGTAATATTTCACCATAAACCGTTCACAATGACCGCCTCACGTATTTTCAGCAGGGATTGTGCGAGTTTGGCTTATGGAATGTTCCGACGAGTGCCTCCTGAGTGTAAGCAATATTTTTAAGATGCTTGATTTTTTTTCCACTTTATATGTGATATTATGCACTGTGTATTTCCGATTGTAGCTTGTTTTTCCTACCGTTTGTTAATAAAAGTATACATTTAATAGTTGGGGTATTTTTCTTTGGAATGTCTGTCTTGAGTCATATAACTGAATTATTATTTACTGAGGCTATTCGCTAACAAGTGCTTAGTATAACTAAATAATCGAACATGCTGTGGAGGTAACTCTTGGAGAAAGTTGGACCCCTAAATAATGGTGGTTCATAGTCGCTAGCCAATCTCCTGGTTTAGCTAAAACTGACAAGATGTCATGTCATCATCCAAGCCACTTATCCTCACAAGGGTTGCGGGACTGCTGGAGCCTATCCCAACTCCGAGCTTGTAGCTTTGGGTGAAAGGCGGACTATACCCTGAACTGGTCGCCAGTCAGTCGCAGGGCAGATATCTACACCATCACTGAGCGGGAATCTATCCCACGCTTCCTGCGCCAAAGGCAGGCGTGTGTACCACTACACCATCAGTGACCCCCTGACAGGATGTTTTACGAGCAAAGAATGCTGACAACTGGAGGAATGCTGACGTCACCTGAAAGAGAAAAAAACTTGTCATGGTCTAAAGCGCCTCCAAGTGGAGCTGAAATGCCATAACTTAGTAGGTTAAAACACACCGAAGTTAGCTGGGATAGTTTCCAGTGCTCCCGCAAATCTTATGAGGATAAGCAGCTTGGAAAATGGGTGAATGGATTAGGAAAGTCAAAGGCTCTTATTAATTAGTTAGTAATTAATTAGTTACCTTATAATGGAAGAACACACGACACCAATAAAAACAAATGATATAGTACATGACATCACCATCCATCCATTTTCTGAGCTGCTTATCCTCACGAAAGTCGTGCAAGTGGTAGAGCCTATCCCAGCTGTCAACGGGCAGGAGGTGGGGTACACCTTGAACTGGTTGCCAGCCTCACAGGGCACATGGAGACAAACACCTGCACTCACAATCACACCTAGGGGTAAGTTAGAGTGTCCAATTAATATGACATAACCATCCATCCATCCATCCATTCATTTTCTTCACCCCTTATCCTCACAAGGGTCGCAGGGAGTGCTGGAGCATCTCCAAGCTGTCAATGGGCAGGAGGCCGGGTAGACCCTGAATTGGTTCACCAGCTCATCGCAGGGGACATAGAGACAAATAGTCGCACTCACAATCTCACCTAGGGGCAATTTAGAGTGTCCAATTAATGTTGCATGTTTTTGGAATGTGGGAGGAAACCCGCGCATGCACGGTTGAACATGCAAATTCCACACAGGCAGGGCTGGGATTGAACGCGGGACCTCAGAGCTGTGAGGCCAATGCTTTACCAACTGAAACACCGTGCCAACATGATATAACCAATGTACATTTAAAAAAAAAAAGTGCCGAGACACGATTATAAACCAATAATTTGAGAAAGGAGATATGGCAGGACACATTGAGAATTTGTGGTAATTTAGGTAAAATACTCGTTCGGGCGAATTGCTCTGTTTTGTTCGAGGCCTTGAATAAGCATCCAGTTTTCCGTGCTAGCTCCAGTCTTTTCTTTTGTTTTCTTTTCAAGTCTTTGTCTAAATTTACACATTGAACATTAATCCTCAAAATAACTCAAACTCAGTTCCTGGTTTGTCTGTGTGATGATCTCAAATATGTTCATAAAATATGTCATTGTTACAATTTTTCCTTGAGTCCCTTGGAAGGTGCTATTTAAAAAAAAATCGTACTTTATGTAAATACACTTCAACTGTGTTAAATTTGGGGGAAATGGTCCACTGAGAGTTTTGCGGTGGAAAGTTAAAAATATACAGATACTATACTACAATATAAAGTTTGGCACGATATGAACGAACGGGAATTGACGGGAAATTTGGAGTCTGTCACACACTGCCTTTTAAAGTAACTTTGTCTACTAGAAGTGTGTTTTTACGAAATTGATTAAAACATTTTTTTACATTCTCGGAGTAATTTTGTACGTTCCCACCATCCCACGCAACGGATTTCCACCCGGAAGAAAAAAAAAAGCGTTACTTTGTTCCAGGTCTTGATCATAAATGTGTGTTCCGATTTAAAAAATGAAATAACTTCGAACACAACTGCAATACAATAGTTTTAACATTTTCTGTTTTAAACGTTTTACAAAAAGAAGAGATAAAGATGAATTGAATGGAAAGGAACGGAAAGGAACTATTGGTCGGCATTTGTTGGAGTCTTTATTTTGGTGTAACACACCTGTCATGGCCGTCCATCGCCGAATGAAACCGCTTTCGAAGCAGTAGTGTAGTACTACTGTTTCATCGTCAACTTAAAGTGAGTTATTTTACTCCTCGAGTAGTTGTGAATTTTGCCGTTTTATAATGTTGATGCGAACATATCCATGTTTCTTTAGATTCGTGTTAGTTACACAAGCGAAGTGGAAGTGAACGACGATTAGCTTAAGTGCAACATGAACATGTGGACTGTATTGCATTAAAAAAAAAAATACCATCACAGAGTATTTGTAGTCAACTGAACAACAAAACCTTAATGTAATTTTGAGTTTTATTTCAGAAAAATAGAACAGAAAGGCATTGTATCGTGTGGTATACCCTATTGCGTTTTATGGCTTTTTTTTTTTTTTAACAAGGCAGTCGTTACATGTAAACTATATATACAATAAGAATTGGAAAATGTATTTTGTTGCTATATTTCAATTTAAAACTAAAACTTGCATTGTGTAGGTCCATAGCAGACAGATTATATTAAAATAGACATTTGAAAAATAATTTGGATGATTATCGTGTCGGCTACAGGTAACGGAAACCAAAAGTTAATAATCTCAAGAAATTTTCTGACGTAAGAAAACAAAGCATATTCCTGAAATCTAAAAATGAGGTACAATTCTTTTCCTTGTGAATGCATTTTCCTTTTTTTATGAAATGAGTGAATGAGTTTTACTTTTTGAAATGAACTAAAATAAATGAACTTTTCCAATATATCCAATTTATTTGCATAATTACATATATTTTAGGAGACTATTATTGTTGGTGTCAGAGTTGCTTTCGAACAGAGGTGGGTAGAGTAGCCAAATAATGTACTCAAGACTACTGTTACATTTGTATAATTAACTCAAGGAAAAGTGAAAAAGTAGTCATTCAAATATATGCTTAAGTAAGAAGGTACTGTGAAAACATTCCCAAGAACAACTTGTGGGTAACTTCTGATTTACTCATTCCTTGATTCATTTAATGAGCTGCTTATCCTCACGAGGGTAGCTGGAGTACTGGACCCTATCCCAGCTATCAACGGGCAGGAGGCGGGGCACACCATCAACTGGTTGCCAGCCAATTGCAGGGCACAAAGAGACAAACAGCCAGTCACATTCACAATCACACTTCAGGACAATTTAGAGTCTCCAATCACTCTAATGCATGTTTTTGGGATGTGGGAGGAAACCAGAGTGCCTGGACAAAACCCACGAAGACATGGGGAGAACACGCAAACTCCGCACAGGCGGGGCAGGGATTTGAACCCCAGTCCTCAGAACTGTGAGGCCAACCGTCTAACCAGTTGCTCCACCGTGCTGCCTCTGATTTATTTTCATTTTATTTAAATCAGAGCATTAACACCAAACAAAGGAGGAAAAAAACTTTATATATATATATATATATATATATATATAAGTATGGTGCATTTAAAGTACTTTGACAAGTACAGTTTGTCAACAATTTGACTTGAGTAAATGTTGCACATTAATACACACGTCTGCTCTAGAGACCATTTTAGCTTGTGATATACTGAATATGATTCATAGGACGGGTATTATGTGCATTCACCGTAATTTCCGGCGTACAAGCTGCTACTTTTTTCACGTGAATCGTTTATGCGGTTTATGTGGCACTAGCGTTAGCGCACCTGGTTGTCAGCCTCGGTATACAGAAAGAGTTTAATGCTAGCGCGGTGCTAACGTTAAACTCTTTCTGTGTACCGAGGCTTATAACCAGGTACACTCTGAAGGCCGGGAATTTTGGTATAGTCATTATTATGAAAGCACTTCTATTAATCATATCATTGTTAACTAACTCATCAGAATCTGCAGCCTCGGTATTGTACATTTAGAAGAATTCTACATTATTTGAAACACGATGTGAGATTGTTACTGGTCATCACACGAGAGTATGTCTCAGTCGTCCTACTTTCTTCCTAGCACAGCGTGATGTCGGATAAACGCCAGCGAGCCAGGGTGCAGGGCTCCTGGGCCAAACAGCTTCCTAAACAATCAAGACCAGCAGGTGGTTTAGAGTATTTTATGTATACATTCAGGAAACACGGTTTAAAAAATGTGGTCTTGGATGTGTTATCTTTTTATTTGTGGTGTAGTTCCCCTCAGCCAAATTGCCAGTCCTGCTGCCGCATCTTGGGGGATTCGTCGGCAGACAATGCCTGGGAATTTTGAGTTCCACCAACCTATTGAGGTAGTCGTCCAATACCACGTGAAAAAAAAAACAACAACATCCCAACATAATTGATTCCTGCAACATGAGATTTACTTAAAAGACGCTGTATTGTCGTCTTCACAGCGCGTTAGAGATGTTCCGCCAGAGAGAGTTATTGAGTAAGTGCCGGATTTCAATGGAATGGCGGCTCATTTTGTGTAATACTACTCTCATGATGTATAACTTCATTTTGTATTTTGCTTTTCACAGCCAGGCAGGTGATTATGAGATCAGCCATGGACCATCAGGAGTGTCCAGGTCAGTGAAAGTGTCTTTTGTAGGGCTTGCCGGGGAAAAAAAAGTGTTTTTTGAACGGAGAAACTGGAAAACCTCAGCTGAGAAATTCCGTACAGAATAAGGCGACCGACCGACAATTTCGCACATTTCTAGTTAATTGCGATTAATTCCCATTCATACTCAAGTAGTTGTCTCGATTCTGCCAGATTTCTGTAAATTCTTGTTGAAAGTGTGCCCCTTTTGTCAAATACAGTGATGCCTCGGTTCTCGACCACAATCCGTTCCAGAAAATGGTTCGAGAAGTGATTTGTTCGAAAACTCTACCCTAACCCTAACTCGTTTCCCATTACAATGAATGGAAAAAGAAATAATGCGTCCCAAGCCTAAAGAATTAGTTTTTTTTTAAAGCATTTTTTTAGCTATTCTTGATAATAAACTGCGTAGTAGAAATACGTGTGGGTTATGTCATTTCTGTTTTTTTTTTCGGGGGGCATTTGAATTGACAGTAAAAAAAACATGTCGTGGGTGGGTCAACTGCTTGCGCCGCGCGCGATGTTATTTCCATTTTTTTTCAAGGGGGGGGGTGGCATTCGAATAGACCATATCAAAACACGCATTATGTTATTTCTGGGTCTTTTCTGCCGGCGTTTGTATTGACAATAACAAAGCGTGTTGTGGGTGGGTCAGCTGCTTGCACCGCGTGCATTATGTTATTTCCGGGTTTTTTCGGGGGCATTCGAGTAGCAATTTTCGTTCGAAAACAGAGGCAAAAAAATCTTGAAATTTTCGTTCGAGACATTCGAGAACCGAGGCTTTACCGTATAATCGAAAAAGAATGGCACATAGATTTGTCCCGAAATTGTATTTCTTCAATATTTATATGATTTGATTTGATTTTTGTGTCAGACTGCGGCTGCTGCCTGACTTCCTCCCAGCACAGGAGGCTGACTGGATGTTCAGTAAGCTGCTGGCAGAACTTCCCTGGTCTCAAAAAACCAACATCAGACAAGGTGGGTGTCGTCCCTAATAAGTCAGCATGATGACCACACACCCAACTATGCATTCAGTTTTCATGTACCACTTAGATTTTCACTGAAGAAAAACCTTCACCGGTATTACGTACACAATTAAATAGACTCCAGCCTTTTATGTGCTTACTGCTGCACGTATCTTTATTCAGGTTGTCCCAGTTCACTTGGGGTGAGACTGGTTAGCGGTCAATCACAGGGCAAAGAAAATGTATCGAATTTCACTTAATTGGTACAAGGTACAATTTACCTGTGCGCGCTCTTGTTGTTGTTATTCATACAGCCTTGGGTTCCACTAAGCAGGCCCAAATTTCAGATTTGAATTGTGAGAGGTTGTTTGTCTATATGAGCCCTGCGATTGGCAGATGACCAATCTCGCACAAGTTTGCTAGCATAGACTCGGGCTCACTCATCGGTTGTGACCCAAATGAGGACAGATGCTAGCGAAGATTAATGGAAGGCGTTTATTTAGCTGTGGAAATAGGCCAAATCCTCAAATAATGCCAATTTCACATCAAACGCCAATCTGCGCGTTTCACAGCAAAGGTTCTCATTAGCTTTTTGTTTGTCCTGTCATTATCGAAAATGCGTGACCCGATTTTGTTTTCAAATGATGCTGCAAAAGCTAATGGTGTCCCCCCCCCCCAACCCCGCCAATCAGGTGAGGCCTACGCAGAGCCGCGGCTGACGTGCTGGTTCGGAGAGTTGCCATACACGTACGCTCGCTCCACCATGGCCGCCAACACTCAGGTCTCATAACATCTCATACGTTGCCCACACTGCTTACACAAAGTTGCCTTCCCCTTTTTGTTTGCCTTTTTTTTTCCACAATGAACCCCCGCGGGTAATTGATTTATTAATTTAAAAATATAACATGAATATTCCCACCATCACGTAACATTCATGTGGATAAGTGAAAAAAATATTCATAGTAATAAAATAAAATTTTGCACACAATTACTGCCATGTTTCGACATTCCCTGGATTACATTGTGCCCTTCTGCTTCTGCCTTACTTGTCTCAATGAATGAATGAATGCATGAGTGCATGAGTGCATGTATAAGTCCCAATTTACTTCTACACACTTATTTGACACCAAGATTACACCAGATGGCACCAATACGGAAGCGTATTGCTGCCACACCCTCCCCCCAAAAATAAATAAATAAATAAAAAGTCGCTATCACGTTTTCACGTGATATGTTTCACGTTACAATGTGGATGTTTCATGTTATAACATGATATTTTTCACGTTGTAATGTGGTTGATTAGACATTATAATGTGAATAAGTTTGTTATAACGTGAAAAGTTTCACATTATGACATAATACATTCCATATTATAGTGTGAAAGTTTCACGTGATGACATGCTCTACATCATAATGTGATTCGTTTCATGTTATAACGTGGATTCGTTTCACGTTATAACATAAATAAATACATTTCACCCCTCTTCACCTTGCCCCCCCCCCAAAAAAAAAGGCAATTACTTCTGTTTCTACTACATGTTCGACTACATTACTACATGTTCTTGCTCCATGCGTTAGAGGCAATCGTTGGGTGCACCACGACTCCGTAAAAAGCTCACCAAAACTATGTTTTGTGCAACACTCAATTAGAGTCCACTTCTAGCTGTGTCTTCCTGTATGCCACCTTGGAAGGATGTGAGTGACCATGACTGTGAGTGACTTATTAGGCATTACTGTGATATGTTTCATGTTATAATGTGATGAATTACACGTTATAACGTGGTTCATGTCACGTTATAACATGAAAAGTTTCATGTTATAATTTCAAATGAATTACATTATAACATAAAATGAACCACATTATAACGTGTAATGAACCACATTATAACGTGAAACATTTCACGTTATAACCTTTGTGTGTGTGTGTGTGTGTGTGGGCATGTGTGTGTGTGAGTGGCAGCGATATGGTTCCGTAAACCAAAGCAATAATGTTACTACAAAAAAGCAATTCTGGGTTTTTTTCTGCCAATAATGGAAAATAAAGGTTCCCCCAAAACGAATCACAGAGGCAAATTCACTGTCGCTGAATGGTGAATATCTAGGTGTTCACTATAATGAATTAAAGAGGCAGTCTGTGTCCCCCCGCCCAAAAAAAAAAAAAAATCAGCCTTTAAAAAGTTTGATTGGCATGTCAGACCTCCGCCAGTGCAAACATTTCAAACGTGTTAATTCAACTGTGCTGATATTGTTCTGCTCCAGCCCTGTTGGGGGCGGTAATGGACATTAGTGACACATGTTGTCACGTATTCCTTCAAAATGTTTCCACTGTTTTGGTGAAAATCAAAGCCCTGATAAAGCCGTGTGATTATATGTATTGATTATAAGAGAAATAAAAACAGCTTAAGTAAAATAAGATAAAAGACGTATCCATTCTTCTTGACAAATCTTCGGCACATTGTGTTAATATAGCATTCGTCTCCCATTCCTATTTGATAAAAAGGTGAAACTTTTCCTCACTTTGTCACGCACCGAATAAACTGCGGCTATCCTTTTTTCCGCCTAGTGGCATCCGTTGCTGCAGACCCTTCGCACTCTGGTCACCGAGGCAAGCGGCGGTTCTGGCGGCGGCGGCGACCGCTTCAACTCGCTGCTGTGCAATCTGTACCGAGACGGCCACGACAGCATCGGTTGGCACAGCGACGACGAGGCGTCGTTGGGCCACCAGCCCCTAATTGCTTCGCTCAGCCTGGGCGACAGCAGGGTGTTCAGCCTCCGCAAGAACCCGCCTCCGGTCAGACACGCACAGATTTTTGGTTTCAAAAATACGACTTTATTTTTGTAAAATTCCAACTTAAGAAAAAAAAGCCGAACAAAATACTACAAAAACATTTTTAATTCGTAAGAAAAAAATGCAACTTTATTCTCTTAAAATATTGCTTTATTCTTGTAAAAATGACTTCTTTTCTTGAAAAACAACTTTATTCAATTACTTTTTCGTGAAGAATATCATTTTATGCTTTTAAGAATTTCATAGAGAAATGACTTTTTCTTCAAAAAATGTACATTTACTCTCAAATATACAATATTTTTCTTTAAAAATTAAGACTTTTTTTCCCTTACTTTTTTTTAACTTGAAAAAGTTGAGGGAACTTTATTCCTGTGAAATTTTTCAACCAAATACTATAGATTGAGTTTAAAATTTAAATTTAAGATTTTAGCTTTCCAAGTTTATAAGTTTTAGTCTTTGAGACTGTAATCACTGGTATTTTTAAGTACAAGAATAACTTGTGAATATCTATTTTGCAATATTTTCCTTTTTAAATCTGCGAACAGTTTTATAGTAAATAGCACTGAAATTCTAATAAGATTATGAATATTTTTGCATCCCCCACAAGGAAAAGTTTAGCCTCAAAAGAATTTCTTCAGCCTTTGAAAACAAAAAAAAAAAAATCAACTTAAGTTTGCAATATTTGGAATTTCTGATCAAATCTGATCCCTGATTAAAAAAACAAAACCATGTAATTCTTACAAATGAAAACAGTTTTATAGAAAAAAGACAAACTTTTTTTTCTTTGAAGAAATTTTATTCTCGTAAGATCTTTTCACAAAAAGGTCTGACTTGTAAAATTGGGTCTTTCCTCCTCATGATTTAATAACAAAAAATAAAACTGTAATAAAAATGTGACATTCTGCTTTTTAGATTACTGACCTATAATCAATAAGATTATGATTTCTGACGAAAAAGTGAGTATTGCAAGATGACACTTTGTTTAAAAAACAAAACAAAACCCGTTGTCATTAAAATATGAGTTTTATTCTTGTTGAATTATGTTTTTCTTTTAGTAAGATCTGTCATTGTTCTAATAGGAATAAGCTTGACCTTTACGCCTTTACTATGAGTATGGCCATGGTCCATACATCTCCCGAACACAGGACAAACTAAGTGTTGTGTTCATGAGGCGGCACGTGGATCAGCTGGAAAGCGTTGCCCTCACAGTTCTTAGGTCCTGGGTTCGATCCCGGACCCACCTGTGTAGAGTTTGAATGTTCTCCCCGTGCCTGTGTGGGTTTCCTCGGTGCTCCTCCCACATCCCCAATACATGCAACATTAATTGGACATTCTAAATTGGCCCTAGGTATGATTGTCAGTGCGGCTGTTTGTCTCGATGTGCCCTGCGATTGACTGGCAACCAGTTCAGGGTGTACCCCGCCTCCTGCCTGTTGACAGCTGGGATGGGCTCCAGCACTCCCGCGACCCTTGTGAGGATAAGTGGCTAAGAAAATGGATGGATGTGTTTATGAGCTGGCGTCTTTGTGTCATAGGAGGAAAATGGTGACTACACCTACGTGGAGCGCATTAAGGTTCCCCTGGGTCACGGCACGCTGCTTTTGATGGAAGGAGCCACGCAGGATGACTGGCAGGTAGGCTCCACTCATCTTTGATGCAGCATAAACAGCTAAAAATACAAAGATGTCAATGTTGAATATCTGATACGAGACAGTGGAGGTAAAGGCTGCGCTTGGTCAGGATTTACCTCTGTCGTCTCATGTCACCCCAGCAAAAATGAAAAGGAAGGGGAATTATCCATCAATCCATTTTCTTAAGTACTTATCCTCACAAAGGTCAGGGGAGTCCTGGAGCCTCACCCTGAACTAGTTGCCAGCCATTCAAAAGGCACATAGAGGAAAACAGTCGCACTCATAATCACACCTAGGGGCAATTTAGTGTCCAATTCATGTTGCATGTTTTTGGGATGTTGGAGGAAACCGGAGTATCTGGAGAAAACCCACGCAGGTACGGGGAGAACATGCAAACTTCACACCGGTGGGGCCGGGATTTGAACCCCGGTCCTTAGAACTGTGAGGCCAACACTCTAACCATTTTTTTCCCTTTGCTAAATATTTGTGTTTTGAGAGAAAATGGAAAGGACCTACTATTCCGACTATTTTGTTAAAGTAGCACGAGTATTATTTATAATTAGAGGGACACACACAGAAACCATTCAAATTTGTGTATGTATGTATACACAGACGTTTTTTTGGTAAATATTTCTTTCCTCACTTTTTGAACAGTGTGTCTCTGTGCTTTTCAGCATCAGGTGGCTAAGGAGTACCACGACCGTGGCCCTCGCATCAACTTGACCTTCAGGAACATGTACCCCGAGCCACAGGGCTACCGGCCAGGCACCAAGCTGCGCTTTACCCCTAAGTATACACACAGGTCTCATTTTCAGTTTTCTTCTGAAAAGCCCTGAGTGCAACCAGGCTGATAAGGATGTTTTAGTGGAATACATTGAAGCAATGCAAAATTGTCTGGTTTTATTGAATGAGTACTAAAAGTGGTACAAGTGGATGTTAAAAAACATTTGATGACTGTAAGTTCTTCCCCCCCGTTTTTGGATGAGGGCATGTTTACTTACAGTTAGTTGGAGTGGTCGAATACTCATTTCAAATTGAAATGTTTTTTCTTTGTTGACATGTTTTCATGTTTACTCATGTTACCACTGGAGTAAAATAAAGTAATTGGGCAGTTAATGTAAAATTTCGCTTGGGCATGTTTACTTGGAAAATCCATTAAAAGTCATTTCACAAAAAAAAAAAAAAAAATCCTTAAAAGTTACTTTTTAAGGACCACCAATGAAAATAACGGCATAATTTGCCCCAAAGAAGTATTAAGAAGGTTAAAAAAAAGCTTATACAGTGAAGAAAATGAGTATTTGAACACCCTGCTATATTGCATGTTCTCCCATTTGGGAATCATGGAGGGGTCCATGTCCATTGTGAGAGAGATCATCTCAAAAGAAAAATCCAGAAATCACAATGTATGATTATTTTTTTTAACAATTTATTTGTGTGATACAGCTGCAAATGCTGGCTGTGTGCTTCAGGTCATTGTCATGTTGAAAGACCCAGCCACGCCCCATCTTCAATGCTCTGACTGAGGGAAAGAGGTTATTCCCCAAAATCTCACAATACATGGCTGCAGTCATCCTCTCTTTAATACAGTGCAGTCGTCCTGTCCCATGTGCAGAAAAACACCCCCAAAGCATGATGCTACCACCCCCAAGCTTCACAGTAGGGATGGTGTTCTTGGGATGGAACACATCATTTGTCTTCCTTCGAACACGCTCGGTGGAATTATGACCAAAAAGTTCCATTTTGGTCTCATCTGACCACAAAACTTTCTCCCATGACTCCTCTCGATCATCCAAATGGCCATTGGCAAACTCAAGACGGGCCATGACATGTGCTGGTTTAAGCAGGGAAACCTTCCGTGCCATGCGTGATTTCAAACCATGACGTCTCAGTGTATTACCAACAGTCACCTTGGAAACTGTGGTCCCAGCTCTTTTCAGGTCATTGACAATATCCTGTTGTGTAGTCCTGGGCTGATTCCTCAACTTTCTAAGGATCATTGAGACCCCATGAGATGATATCTTGCATGAGGCTCCACTCCGATTAGATTGTCAGGTTTCTTCCATTTTCTAATGGTTGCTCCAACCGTGGACCTTTTTTCACCAAGCTGCTTAGCAATTTCTCCGTAGCCCTTTCCAGCCGTGCGGAGTTGTACAATTTTGTCTCTGGTGTCTTTGGACAGCTCTTTTGTCCTGGCCACGTGACAAGTTTGAGTCTTACTGATTCTATGGGGTGGATAGGTGTATTCAGGTGCATCTGATTCAGGATAATATATGGAGTAAAGGTGGACTTTTAAAGGCGGACTAACAGGTCTTTGAGGGTCAGAATTCTAGCTGATAGACAGGTGTTCAAATACTTATTTGCAGCTGCATCACACAAATAAATCGTTAAAAAAAATCATACATTGTGATTTCTGGATTTTTCTTTTTAAATTATCTCTCTCACAGTGGACAGTGCACCTACAATGAAAAATTCAGACCCCACCATGATTTCCAAGTATGAGAAAACTTGCAATACAGCAGGGTGTTCAAATACTTAATTTCTTCACTGTAGATTAAAATAAAGAGTGAGTCAAAAATGAGTTATCATCATGCTTCTCTTTCCTGGAATGAATGTGTTCTTGAACCACGTCAAATTAACTATTTCCTCATTCTTAATGTTTCACGTGAAAAATTGATTCCTGGTGTAATAACCAACAGTCTTTGAGGCTTGTATTGAAATAAGAGTCATCAGTTACTGTGTCAATATTTACTCAACAGTTTGAAAACCATTCAAAAAACCCAAAACAAAACAAATAACAGTCATTAAGCCATTTCCATGTTCAAGGCAAATTTTGTTAAGATACAATCAAAACTCCCTGAAGTTTTACAAATGTCCAAAAAAGGTGCACATTTCAGAACATGAATTTAGCAGTGAAGGTTTAAGGCACCTTTTGTTTAATTCATTATTCATTAAGTTACAAACTAAAATGTGGAAATTCGTCATACGTACATTATTGCACAGAAATGTGGTTTTGTAAACATAGTTCAAACGTTTGGCATGCCATTCAGGTCCACTCGGCACAAGCATCAAGGCTGGATTTACACGACATACATCAAGTGACGCAATTGGGAAGAGTCTTGGCAACGTAGATGGAAAAAAAGACAAAAACGCACATTTTCAGAATGGAATCAACCCTGTTGCAAATGTGGATAAAGATCTCATACATAATTCGGTATCTGCCAATGTGAGTTCTTTCATGAGAAAGTGGAGTCATAGCAAAGTAAGAATTGGAGAATGGGTCAAATAATTTTTCTCAGCAATAGGTTCTCTTGGTGATTAATAAAGAATGTAAAAAAATATTTTTCCCCCCCAGATTAAAAAAAGCAAGTCATTTTAAGTGCTAGCTCATTTGAAATGTAGATGGAAAATAAACCAAAAGAAATAGACATTAAAAAATTGGCCACTTGGACCTATAATGTAAATCCAGCCCAAGTGAAGAATGCAAAACGAATCAACACATATAAACACGCAAAATAAAAACTACATTTAAAAACGACCCACTTATGTACAGCAGTTTCAGTCAACACCCGATACACACAACTCAGAATTCCCTCGAAAACACGCCGCAATACAGTATCCGCCCATATTCACAGTTCACCATTTACCAATTCGGTTATTTGCTGAAAATCTATTTGCAGTTTCTCCTCTTTCTGATCCGCTAAGCGATGCCACAAGATGCTGCCAATCCTTTCTTGATCTCTCACAATAACTATCAACAATGATGTAACAGTAAGAATCAAATCTCAATATGTAACACTGGATTTCTGTAAATCTCAGCAAGTGTTTAGTTTTGAATGATGGCGCCATTCTGTGGCATCGTTGGGTGTTTCCGAAGGAGTACAAAAAACGTTAAATTAGATTTTCAGCAAATAGCTGGGAATGGGTTCCACAGAAAGAAAAACGCAGAAAAGTTTTGAAAGTGAACCGCAAATATGAAAGTCAATATTGTAGCTGTTTTCTTTTTAATTAGCTATGGAAAAAAAAAAACCATAAAATAACATGCAGAACAATAAGAATTACTAGCAAATTGCTTTTGATGAATTTGAAGTTGACATGATTCCAATGGATTGCAAATGTTCGACTTTCACAGAAGATGATGCAGGTATTGTACGTGATTGATGTGCAAGACGTTTGCCTTTATGCAATCTAGCTAGGCCGTTCTATCCTGGCTCAGGTCCAGTGGTACCGAAGACGCCGCTCTCAGAGCTGTTTGACGTGACAGAAGATGACGTCACGCCGTCATCCGCTGGCGAGGCCGTACCGCTGTGTTTGGTTTTGAAGTAAATGATATAAAACAAGGGTAGGACAATGCCGATGAGCAGCATGGCCACCACGGCGTTCCACCACTGGATCCCCCAGTCTGCCCCCTGGGCCTTCTGCCCTCTTGGGCCTGACATTTTGGGCCTGTCGTTCAACAGATCCACATCGCCGTTGTCCGTGGTTGGGATTAGTTTCTCCGTGTCGTTGTCCACCTCGATGCGGAAGTCCATAACCTGGTGTCTATGCGGCTGGTCCCTGGGGGGCATTTCCTCTAGATAGTCACTCGGGTCTGCGTAAGTTTCAGTTAAAAAGCTGTGCTTGGGAACAGGAATTTTGATGCATTTCAGCGCAAATAAATCCTGCTCCAGCATGAGGTTGTTCACGCGCTTTATGTCTGCCACCTGTTCAAAGAAAGAAGTGTGTAGTTTATGAGTTACATACTGATAATTGGACCCAATTTATCCCCCCCCTTCCCCCCGAGCAAACTCTGCGCTGATCCCCACGTCACTCACCAGGTTAGGCCCCGGCTTTTAAAGCCAACACACGCACAAAGTCACTGATACTACAGTAAAATGGGATTTGAACCCCAAGTGAACAAAGATAACCGAACTGTACATGCACATTATTTTGTTTACTCATGCAATATCATTTTTTTTTGTCTAATTAATCATGAGCTACTCAACAGAACACTTGGGTCTGAAAACATTTGATAGCTATCGCCCCGCATCACTCTCCTACCTACCTTGCATCCATACTGCAACGCCAGCTTGTTGAGATTGTCGCCGTCCAGCACGTCCCGTTGCAGCAGGTGGAAGTTCCCCAGCCTGTCCTGCTCGGGCTCCTGGAACACCCGAGGTCTCATTTCCATCAGACTGAGTTCCTCCGAATCCTCCTCCTCGTCGTCGTCGTCCGACGACGCGGTCGTGCCGTCGGCTTTCCTCTTGAACATGTACACCTGGCCATCGGCGCTGGCATGAACGTCCACCGGGGCTTGGAACGCGTGCGGCACGTACTCCCCGCGCCGCATCTTTCAGCACTGGCCTGGAAAAACGATTCCAACAAGAAGGAACAACCTCGTGAAGCGTTATGACGAGAACAATACAGGGTGTTCTTTGTTGCCAATTCTAGTGAAATACACTTTGAGGTTTCTAAATACCTGGCTCGGCAGTGTAAAAATACGTGGTCACACCTCCCAATACGGTACACTTAGTTCGTGCCACACTGAGTGCTCGTCATTTTATATTTATAGCCTAGAAGTGTTTTCATCCTTCCATCTCTTTCTGTTCTGCTTATCCTTAAAATGGTGGGTAAAAATGTTTGTTGTAACTATGACTTTACCAATGCATTAGTATTATAAGGACAAAATGGGGAAAAATGTGTTGGTAGTTACCAGTACTCGGGAGAGGACTTCCATTCTCGGATTGATTGAGGTATGATCACATACATTTAAATGAACACTTTGTCCAAACTAATAGGAATGGTAGCACACATTAAAAGTTACTAGATGAGGGTTCAGTGTTTCTTTTAATGCCAGAGTTATCCACGGATTTCACCAAGAAACATCTCTAAATTGGAAAAGTATTATCGAAATTCCTCTCTCGCTCAAACATTCCAATGAGCCCGGCTGGAAAACTGACAGCCAATCAGCGTTTGCCACGCCTGCAGTGCTTCCTGTTCTGACCCTTCCATTCCTCGTGGATACGTTTCACCGAACAGAGAACGTCCACTATGTGGCATTTTGTGGCCGATTTTTGTGAATAATATGATAATTTTTTTTTAAACAAAACGGAAAAAGCACGTTCGAGCCTGTGCGCTTGAGCCAGAATACACACAGGCGGAACTTGATGTGTTGAGAGAACGAGTGTGGCACTGACGACGAACAATAGAGATTTGTTTGATGCTTTTCTGAGGATTTGGTTTAGAATATACACCAGGCGTAGCCAGACTTTTTTTTTACCCTAAGATCTACTTTTCAAGCAGCCAGCATCTCGAGATGGACCGCCGGCATATCCAGATTTTTCTTGGACTTTAAAAATGTTCATTTTATTATTATTCATTTTATTTTTTTTAATGCCCAAAATATATGTTGTAATAATAATATTTGACATTGGAGGGTTTGTTGTACATATGAATTTTTGTTAGTCTTCCTTTAATATGATACAGCTTGCAAGCAAGCAACAAAATGTTATGTAGCCCAGCAAGCTAGTGCTAGCACTAACGGTTGTACATAAACATGCTGGTGTTATGACAAATCATGCTATAAACTTTCCATGTGTGTGAAGAAATTTAATTACAATGAAGTAATTCAATTACAGTAAGTTAGCAGCCATTATTTACATCATGATGTAATGTTGGTTTCTCCGGAGTGATTGGAAAACATGACTTGAATAGAGAATATTTTTGAAGCTAGTGTACAATAGATAAGTTGAGATAGTAAATGAACAAGTAATTTCAATAGAAAGATTGCGGCATCTTTGTGGTCATTATTATAATCACTGATCGGCACTAAAAATCCCGCTTGGGTAAAACCTAGTTTGTACAGAGCCCCAGACATGACATGGGGGAAAAAAAATCTAACCAAAATATACTGTATAATATGTGCACACAACGCTAATTTATAGCCACAGAGTAGGTATAATGTGCAAACAAAATACTAGGCCTGTCCTGACACAAGTTTATCATTTCTAGTAACATACTGATATTGCATTGATTAACTGTTGACCTGATCCAATCCATCCATCCAATGTCCAAGCCACTTATCCTCACGTGGTTTGCAGGAGTGCTGGAGCCTATCCCAACTAACTTCAGAATAAAGGCAGACTACACCGTGAACTGGTCACCACTCAGTCACAGAACACATATCAATGCCATCATTGAGTGGGAATTAAGACCACACTGCCCGCACCAAAGTCTGCCATGTGTACCATTACACCATCAGTGACCTGCCTGATACAATAGCAACACAAATTACATACTTTTATAGATTATTTTGTTGTATGGAATTTTAGAAACTGCTTAAAACAGAAAACAATTGTCGGCTACAGTTGGTATGACAAAAAACAGCCATTTATTATTATACACCAATAGATTATATCAGGTTTAACCTCAAACATAAAAACGTACTCATGACTAAAAGAACAAGATCCCGGATACAAGCGGCCGAAATGAGTTTCCTCCGCTGGGTGTCCGGGCTCTCCCTTAGCGATAGGGTGAGAAGCTCGGTCATCCGGGAGGGGCTCAGTGTCGAGCCGCTACTCCTCCGCATTGAGAGAAGCCAGACGAGGTGGCTGGGGCACCTGATCCGGATGTCTCCCGCACCCCTCCCTGGTGAGGTGTTCCGGCCATGTCCCACCGGAAAGAGACCCCGAGGACGACCCGGGACACGCTGAGGAGACTATGTCTCTCGGCTGGCTTGGGAACGCCTCGGGATACCTCCGGAAGTGGCTGGGGAAAGGGAAGTCTGGGTATCCCTGCTCAAGCTACTTCCCCCGCGATGTGACCCGGAAAAGCGGTACATAATGGATGGATGGATGGATGAGAATGTACTACAACTGAATAAAATGACTAAAACTAAAATGTAAGTAAAATATATAGATTTTAAATTGCTTAGTAAACAATATTAAGATGGCATACAGTATTCTAACTGAAAAAAATGGAAGACTGAAATATACCTTAGAACAAATTATACTTTCGACTCAAACAGGTATGCAGAAGTGTGCAAGTGTCCACAGTGGACTAACGAATAAAAGAGTGGTGAAGCGCCACTTTGGTTCAGGCAGCTGGCAGACAGCCGAGAACGTCAGCTGTGCGTTAGCCTAGTTAGCATATTTAGCTTAGTTAGCGTCCCGTAACACGGTGTATTGTAACATGTGTCTCCCCCAAACGCGGCGACTAGCCGACGTGTGTCGTTTCTACTGCGGTTGTTTTTCCAGGAGCACCTTTCCCTCACACACTACAACTATAAAGTCGTCCACATTGCGACGGCTCTGGTGTAGTTTACCTTAAAGGGAAATGCGACGCTCTCCGACC